>NC_053489.1:629879404-630186904 GCF_905171775.1 Rana temporaria | reverse complement strand
CAACAACCATGCCACGCGGTCAAAGTCACTAAAATCCCTTTTCTTCCCCATTCTGATGCTTGGTTTGAAGTTCAGCAAGTCATCTTCACCACGTCTAGATGCGTAAATGCAATGAGTTGCTGCCATGTGATTGGCTGATTAGTGTTTTGTGCTGCCTAATAAAGTGGCTGGTGAGTGCATGTATACCATGACATTTATTTATTTTTTATGGGTGCGTTGACTCATTTTATTGTCTTTTCTGTTGCTGTAGCCAAGTGACACATAAAAATTATGCCTTTTCTTGTTCTTTGGATGACTTTCTTTTTTTATGGGCTGCATCATTGGAAATGCATATCTTGCTAAGGAAACAAAAAAGAAATAGTCATGTCACACCAATACAATCTTCTGGCTTCTTTATGTAAATGTGTTCTATGTATAGCCTGACATTATGCAAGTTTTTATGACTGATGGTGTCGGCTACAGACGCAAGAGAAAGTTTGAAAAACAATGTTTCGTTTTTTAGCCTCCCAAAGAGGTGCATTTCTGCTGATTCTGAATGTAATAATGGGAGGTAAATTATATGGGGGAGATACTATAATTGGTGCACAGAGAGTCTGGTTCAGCTGTGCATGGTAGCCAATCCGCTTCTTCAGCTTGTCCCATTCTTAGGCTTTGACATTAAGCCCTTGTTCACACCAGTGCGACTTGTCATGCGAATTGACAGTTACAAATCGCATGAAAATTCACATCCCATTGCCAGTGTTCTATCAGTATGGGTCCCCCCATCAGATAGTGCCCGGGTTGAACCGCGCATGCGCAATTGGAGATCGAGGAAATCGCTGAGACTTAAAGCGGTTGTAAAGATTTTTTTTTTTTTTTAAAAACAAACATGTTTTACCTCCACTGTGCAGCTGGTTTTGCACAGTGTGGCCCCGATCCACGTCTTCTGGGGTCCCTCGGCAGCTGTCTCTGGTCCTCCCCGCAAGAACTTCACACATTCATGCGAGCATGCGAGCGAGCTCACTCGCATGGTGTGGAGTCCTCTAGCCACTCACTGTATCACTCGGCCCCGCCCCCGGCGCACACCGCGTCATTGGATGTGATTGACAGCAGCGCCAGCCAATGGCTGCACTGCTTTCAATCCAGCCGCTCTAGCGAATCAACGGCCAGGCTGAGCGGCGAAGAGGATGTCGGGGCCAAGCGCGGGACTTTCGGATGCATTAAGGTGAAAACTTTTACCTTTGCAACCCCTTTAACATCTGTTCCGTCAGCTGTTCTTGGTGCATGCGCAGTTAACAGGCCGCTCACTCCCGATGCTTATCCACGACGCTCGCTGTATCAGATGGGGGGGACCCATCTCGATAGAACAGCGCTGACCGCGCTCACAGCAATACAGCAAGGGGCAGATGGTTAAAAAATCACTGCTCAATAATACACCCGCCCCTTTTAAAAAAACATCCGCCACCTTGCTAATTTGCTGTGAATATGGCCAGCGCTGTTCTATCGAGATGGGTCCCCCATCTGATACAGCGAGCGTTGTGGATAAGCATCGGGAGCAAGCGGCCTGTTAACTACGCATGCTCCAAGAACAGCTGACGGAGCAGCTGTGTTAAGTCTGAGATTTCCGTGATCTCCAATTGCGCATGCGCAGTTCAACCCGGGCACTATCTGATGGAGGGACCCATACTGATAGAACACAGGCAATGTAACCGTTCATTTTTCCACGACTTGTGTCAGTGATTATGAAAAGGGGTTCCTGCACTACTCTACTGATTTAATTACGAGTTGTATAGACTTCTGTTAAATGAAGTCGCAAGCCACAATAAAATCAGCAGTACAAATCGCACCTATGTGTGGCTTTTAATCACTTGCCGACTGCTGCACACCGATATACGTCAGTAGAATGGCAGCAGTGGGCAAATAGGCGTACCTGTATGTCCCCTTTAAGAAGCCGCGCCGCCGCACTCTCCGTGACTGTGCTCCACAAACTCAATGTTCACCGGCGGCCCGCGATCCTGTCACGGAGTGGGCAGAACGGGGAGATACCCGTGTAAACAAGGCATTTCCCTGTTCTGCCTAGTGACATGACCGTGATCTATTGCTCCCTGTCATCAGGAGCAGTGATCTGTCGTGTCACTGGTAGCCCCTCCCCCCCACAGTTAGAATCACTCCCTAGGACACACTTAACCCCTTCATCGCCCCCTAGTGTTATAACGCTGATCGCTGTATAAATGACTGGTCCCAAAATGGCATCAGATGTGTCCGCCATAATGTTGCAGTCACGAAAAAAATCGCAGATCGCCGCCATTACTGGTAAAAAAAAAATTATAATAAAAATGCCATAAAACTACCCCCTATTTTGTTGACACTATAACTTTTAAGGAATACATATCGGCCTAAATTGAGGAAAAAAAATATATATGTTAAAACAAATATATATATATATAATATTTTGGGGATGTTTATCATATAAAAAGGTGTTGTTTGTTTGTGTGTGTGTGTATATGTATGTATGTGTGTGTGTGTGTGTGTATATATATATATATATATATATATATATATATATATATATATATATATATATATATATATATATATATATATATATATATATATATATATATATATATATATATATATATATATATATATATATATATATATATATGTGTGTGTATATGTATATATATATATATATATATATATATATGTGTGTGTATATGTATATATATATATATATATATATATAATTTTAAAAATTTACGCTCTTTTGTTTATAGCGCAAATAGAAAAATTGCAGAGGTGATCGAATACCACCAAAAGAAAGCTCTATTTGTGGGAAATAAATTGTTTGGGTACAGTGTCGTATGACCGCAAACGCAGTGTTGAATCGCAAAAAGTGCTCTGGTCAGAAAGGGGGTAAATTCTTCGGGGGCTGAAGTGCTTAAATCACACTGACGTAGCATGATTTCAAAGCTGGAAGCCAATTGGTTTATTAGGGTTGCTCTTCTTTTTTTTTTTTTATTAGCGAGGAGGAGTACTGATACTTGTGCTCAAGTACTCGCCAATACCTTTGCTGTGCAAATTGAACCCATAGAAAAAAATGTCCTCAATTTGCACTGAGATTTCTGTCTTAATCGCATGCGGTTCCCCTCACCGCTCCTGTGTGAACCCAGGCTGAAGTTGGTATGGGGTTCTCACAAGAGCATGGGGAAAACCGCATGTGATTCAGGCAGGAATCGCACAGAATTCCTGCTCAAATCATGAGATTCTTTGCATTGCATTTTGAGCTCATTCATTTTATATTGGCTCAATTGGCACGGCAAAGGTATTGGTTTCAGGTATCGGAGAATGAGTATGAGTGCAAATGCTTAAAGTAATTAAGTATTGTGTTTGTTTTTTTTAAACAAACTTTTCTTCTTGCCTCCTCTGTGTAATGGTTTTTCACAGAGCAGCTCAAATCCTCCTCTTCTTAGGTCCCTCACCGGCACTCCAAGACCCTTCTTCCTGCCCCCACTGCAAGCAGCTTGCTATGGGGGTACTTGACCAGAGCCGTTGCTCTGTGTGTCCATTCAGACACGGAGCTGCAGCCCAGCCCTGCCCCCTCTATTCTCATTGGCTCACTGACCGATCAACAGCAGATGCCAATGCTGTGTCTCAGCCAGTCAGGAGGGAGAGTCCCAGACAGCCGAGGCTCTCGTACAACATCGCTGGATCGAGATGGGGCTCAGGTAAGTATTGGGGCGGCGGCTGCGCACTGAAGGGTTTTTTTTTTATCTTGATGCATAGAATGCATCAAGATCAACTGTCTGTCTTTAGAACCACTTTAACTTGGTTTTATATTCAGAGCTGCACCATATTTTGCACCATGCAGTTTTAGTAAATAACCCCCATGAGAAGATACAAGTTATTCATCTAAAACTGACATTCCAGTTTTAAGGGGGGGTGGGGGGGGTTACCTGTGGGTGATCCAACACAGTGGTCATCAACCCACTAACAGGCCAAGTTTTATGTATAGCCTTGGGGAGATGCAGACTAGAATACTGCAATCACTGAGCAGCAAATGATATCGCCTGTAATGCATTTCAGTTCTCTTGCAAACCTGGCATGTTAGTGGGCACTGAGGACAGGGTTGATGACCACTGATCTAAAAGAACTGGCTTTTGTCCTTTGCCAAAGATTGCAGTGACAAGATTTCCCTGCAGTAGTTTGTGTTCTCATAATGTTGGTGAAATCCTCATGTTGCCAGATTCCTTGTTTTCTGTACACAATAAAATTATGACCACTGCCTGGTAAAGTGAAGAACACGCTGTATCTCACTACAATGGCACCTGGAAGTGAGTAGGGTATATAGTAGGGCAGAGGTTGACAAATTTGCTTGGAATCTAGGAGCCAGCTAAAAAAGTTAGGAGCCAGAAAACGCGCCCCGTCCCGACGAGCTTGCGTGCAGAAGCGAACACATACGTGAGCAGCGCCCGCATATGTAAACGGTGTTCAAACCACACATGTGAGGTATCGCCGTGATTGGTAGAGCGAGAGCGATAATTCTAGCCCTGGACCTCTTCTGTAACTCAAAACATGCAACCTGTAGATTTTTTTTTACACGTCGCCTATGAAGATTTTAAAGGGTAAAAGTTTGCCGGCATTCCACGAGCGGACGCAATTTTGAAGCGTGACATGTTGGGTATGAATTTACTCGGCGTAACATTATCTTTCATAATATTAAAAAAAATGGGGATAACTTTACTGTTGTCTTATTTTTTAATTAAAAAAAGTGTTTGTAAGACCGCTGCGCAAATACGGCGTGACAAAGTATTGCAACGATCGCCGTTTTATTCTCTAGGGTGTTAGGATAAAAAGTATATATAATGTTTGAGGGTTCTAATTGGAGGGAAGAAGATGGCAGTGAAAATAGTGAAAAATAACATTAGAATTGCTGTTTAACTTGTTGTAATGCTTAACTTGTAATACCAACGGCCACCACCAGATGGCGCCAGCTTACACATCTGGTGGTAATAACTTGTAATACCAACGGCTCACCACCAGATGGCGCCCCCCTTCCAAGCCAAGTCGCCAGGACCCTATTTCTAGTCGCCATGGCGACCAGGATTTGTCGAACCCTGTAGTAGGGTGTATATTGGGCAGCAAGTGAAGTTTTGAAAGCAGAAAAATAATGGACATGCAAAATGATTTGCGTGACTTTGACAAGGTCCAAAGTGTAATGGCTAGATGACTTGGTCAGAGCAACTCCAAAAGTGCAGCTGTTGTGGGATGTTCCTGGTCTGCAGTGGTCAAATCTACCAAAAGTGGTCCGAGGACGGAAAACCAGTGAACTGGCGACAGGGTTTTGGTCAGCCAGCGTTCATTAATGTGTTGAGCGAAGGGTGGCCAGTGTAGTCAAATTGCTGAGAAAATGTTCATGCTGGATCTGATAGAAAGGTGTCGGAACACAGTGAGTTCAAGGTATTGACTTGGCCTCCAAATTCTCCAGATCTCAGACTGTGGGATGTGCTGGAAAAACAAGCCTGATCCACGGAGGCCTCACCTGGCAACTTACAGGATCTGCTACTGATGTCTTGGTGCCAGATATAATCGCAAACCTGTGGAAGTCTAGTGGAGTCCATGCCTTGACGTGTCAGGGCTGTTTTGACATAAAAAGTGGGGCAAAAGGGGGATCAATATTAGGTGGGTGGTCATAATGTTCTGGCTGATCGGTGTGTACAAGAGTGAAATTTGTATAACGACCACACAATTATTTATTACGTATTTATTGGGGTATAGCGCATAGCGCGAAATTCCTGTGGAAAAAAGATTTTTGTACTTAGTTTTGGTGTCTTGCGCGGCGTCCATCGGCGGGTCCGTCTGCGGCTTCGGGTGTCCTCTTCGTCGGGTGCGGCGTCCTCCCCGCTCATTTCCCGCGCCGAGTTTGAATACTGCGCCGGCATATACCGAGCGCAGTACACGCGTGTATAGTCGGGCAGGCTCAGCTACTGTCACGCTCACGTCCAGGACGTGAGCGCGAGAGGAGCCGAGACTGCCCGACTATACACGAGTGTACTGCGCTCAGTATATGCCGGCGCAGTATTCAAACTCGGCGCGGGTATCGGCGTATATCACGCACCCACGATTTTGCCCTGATTTTAAGAGCAAAAAAGTGCGCGGTATACGCCGATAAATACGGTACTTGTATAGCACCATCCATTTACACGTTGCTTTACATATATATTGTACATTTCACATCAGTCCCTGCCCTCAAGGAGCTTACAATCGAAGGTCCCTAACTTACATTCATACATATACTAGGACCAATTATCCTACCAGCATGTCTGTGGAGTGTGGGAGGAAACCCACACAGGCACAGGGAGAGCATGCAAACTCCAGGCAGGTCGTGCCGTTGTTGGGATTTGAACCCACAACTCTAGTGCTGCCAGACAGAAGCGCCAACCCCTTAGCCACTGTTTAAATAAATATAACCTTTTGCATGAAAAATGTTGTGCCTACAAAGGCTTTTCTTCTTTTATAAAGTGTATGCAAACACAAAAATGTTATATATTGCATCTTACTAATCCTTAGATGTGGTGGTTGGATTGATCTTGTTTTTTTAAGGCTTCGCTTTACTTTCACCTGGTGATCCTGTAAGTACCAAACACTTCCTGTCCTAGGGTGACAACACGCGCTCGCTTCACTGTATTTATGAAGGAATAGCATTGTCGCCCTAGAGAAGGATTCCTCCCCTTTTCATCATCTCCATAACATAGGGGGGAGGTGTTCTGTAGTACACAGATAACTAGGAACCATGCTTGCTGGTAACCCTGCAGCACATGCAAAGAACACCAGAAGATATCAGCTGAGTGACGCTGAGCCTGTTTAAAGCGCAGCAGAGCTTCCTGCCTGGCTGCTCGGTCTTTCACTTAGGCAGGCGCAGTGGCTGGCAGCACTGTGCTTGGTGACGTTGAGCCTGCATCTTAATCACTGAAGAGGCTTGGCTGCTGCTCCTGCCTGTGTTTTTACCAAGCTAGGGCTGCACTGAGAATAGTGACTGGTATGGATGCTCTGCCTCACAGCCGCACCCCACCATGCCTCCTGGGGCAGCCTCTTCAATTGGCCTCAAGGGCAGGACCATCCTGTTTGCTGCTGTGTGCAACAAATCTATTTTGTTTCATTATTTACACCACCCAAGAAGCCCACTGTTTACGCCACCCAAGAAGCCCACTGTTTACGCCACCCAAGAAGCCCACTGTTTACGCCACCCAAGAAGCCCGCTGTTTACGCCACCCAGGAAGCCCGCTGTTTACGCCACCCAGGAAGCCCGCTGTTTACGCCACCCAGGAAGCCCGCTGTTTACGCCACCCAGGAAGCCCGCTGTTTACGCCACCCAGGAAGCCCGCTGTTTACGCCACCCAGGAAGCCCGCTGTTTACGCCACCCAGGAAGCCCGCTGTTTACGCCACCCAGGAAGCCCGCTGTTTACGCCACCCAGGAAGCCCGCTGTTTACGCCACCCAGGAAGCCCGCTGTTTACGCCACCCAGGAAGCCCGCTGTTTACGCCACACAGGAAGCCCGCTGTTTACGCCACCTGAGGACAGGATTGATGACCACTGATTTACGCCTCCCAAGAAGCCCACCATTTACGCCTCCCAAGAAGCCCACTATATTTTTGTATTCTATCGTAGCAAACTCTATAACTTATTTTTTATGTATGTTAATATAATTTGTATTCCAAATTGGTCAATGTTAGACAGGCCCAAAGCAGTAACCAGAAAATCTGGACATGCTGCATTTAAACACATCATATTACAAAATAAAGCAATTTGACCTCTGCTGTGGTATCAAAAGTAACAGCAAAGTCTTTAAAAAAAAACATGTCCACACAAGTGTGTTTAACCTGTTAAATGCCACATAGTTGGTGTGAACTCTGCCTTACTAAAACTAGCCTGTCTGGTTTTGTAGAAGGCCTGTTAGAAGTACCCAAAGAGTAATGTGTACCACTGTGATAGAGGAAATACGTGCCATGCTATAAACAAAAGGGCTCTGTTCTATCCAATTCCCCTTTTTAATTAAAAATGAAGGCAATTTGTTTTATTTTCTAATATATAATAAACATGGTGGGGGCAGATCCACAAAAGCATTACGCCGGCGTATCTATTGATACGCCGGCGTAATTTTAAATTTCCTGCGTCGTATGTTTGTTTTGTATCCACAAAACAAGATACGATGGCATCTGGGATCGATCCGACAGGCGTATGTCTTAGTACGCCGTCGGATCTTAGATGCAATTGTTCGGCGGCCGCTAGGTGGCGTTTCCGTCGAAATCCGTGTCGAGTATGCAAATTGTCTATTTACGGCGATCCACGAACGTACGTCCGGCCGGCGCATTTTTTTACGTCGTTTTCGTTCGGCTTTTTCCAGCGTATAGTTAAAGCTGCTGTTCTAAGGCGTACTCAATGTTGAGTATGGCTGTCGTTCCCGCGTACAATTTTGAAATTTTTACGTCGTTGGCGAATAGGGATTTGCGTAGAATGACGTCACCGTCGGAAGCATTGGCTTTTTCTGGGTTAATTTCGATCATGCGCACTGGGATACCCCCACGGACGGCGCATGTGCAAAAAGAACGTTGTTTCTGTCGGGTTACGACGTATTAACATAAAACACGCCCCCATTACATCCATTTGAATTCCGCGCCGTTACGCCGCCAGAGATACACTACGCCTCCGTAACTTATGGCGCAAATTCTTTGTGGATTCGAAAAAAAAAAGTTGCGGCGGCGTAGTGTATCTTGGATACGCTGCGCCCAGCGTATTAATGCGCCCAGGTACGTGGATCTACCCCGGTGTGTTTAACAGCAGTGTATTAAAATCAGCTAGTCCATTACAGCCAACCAAAGTCTAAAACTATTTCCTCTGACACTATGCATCAAGTCCAAAATTATTCTCATGCCAACCATAAGACTTTTCAATCGACATATGACATGTATGTTAAAGCAGATCAAAAATGTTGGCCATACTCTCCTCCCCCTTCCTGGTGCCGTCTCCACTCAGTCTTCATCTGGGATGGGCATCTTCAGCCATCCTGATTGACCAGCCAGTGAATGACTGAACTCCCATGCATGTGCGCAGGAGTCTGTTCATCCTGGCACAAAGGCATGCCAAGAATGTACATTGAGCTGTTCTTGCTCATATATTCCATAAGAAACTTGTAAGAAGCTTTTATTATAGAAGAGGCATTGTGTACTTTTTGCTTTTTACTTAACTTTAGCTTCATAAAAAAAAAAAGTATGGATTTTAAATGTATGCGGTCCTCATCGAACTCTGATTTGCTACTGTACGCTTTCTTCTGTTAGCTATAGCATTGAAAGTGTTTATTTTTGTATTTATCAAACTGATAGAACAAAAACAAAATGATACGATTGGTTTCTTTGTGTTATATATAAAAAAAAAAAAGTCATACTTGCCTCCACTGTGCAGTTCGTTTTTGCGGCCCCAATCCGCCTCTTCTGGGGTCCCACGGTGGCTCTTGCAGCTCCTCCCGCATTAGATAACCCCCTCTGGGAAGCTCTATCCCATGGGGGTTACCTTGTGGGCGCGCTCCTGTTTCATACACTCGGCGTCCATAGCCGCCAAGTGTATGAATCGGCCCCGCCCCCGGGGATAGAACATGGGGGAAGAAGCATGTATTCCAAAGATTGTACCATATAGATGTGTGTGTGTGTGTGTGTGTGTGTGTGTGTGTGTGTGTGTGTGTGTGTGTGTGTGTGTGTGTGTGTGTGTGTGTGTGTGTGTGTGTGTGTGTGTGTGTGTGTGTGTGTGTGTGTGTGTGTATGTGTGTATGTATGTATGTATGTATGTATGTATGTATGTATGTATGTATAATATACACACATACATACATTTTTTTTTTTTTTTTTTTCATTTTGCATGACATTCTAAAAGTTTGCAATATTCTAGCAGACATTTAGTTCCACATAGTTGTACATATGTTCATACAGCATTCTGTGGCTCTGTGTTTTTCTGTTGTAATAAAAAAAAATGGTACATGCTCTCATTAAGCGCCAATGACTACAATCACTTTTTTGTATATTACCAGGAATATGAAGAGAAAGGACGAGCTTCAAAGTCTCCTTCTCCGAAGCAGAATGTGAGGAAAAGCTTGGTGTTTGAGCCACTGTCCACCACAGCTCTGATACTGGAAGACCGGCCAGCGTAAGTCTCCTTTTTTTTTTTCTCTAATTTTTGCAACAGTTGTTAGGGTTATTGGTGGTAAATTATTACTTTTTTTCTTTTTTGCCAAATAGTATTTTGGCCATTTTTAACAGACCGTACCATTTTGTAGCATGGTACAGAAGGCAACTGTTACCTTAAACTTCAAGGTTTAGCATAGTTACCGTATTTTCCGGCCTATAAGACGACTTTATGGATGCAAAAACATGCATCCAAAGTCGGGGGTCGTCTTATACGCCGGGTACGGTCTTTGTGCTCACTTTTTTTGCCGGCGGTGACAGTCTCCATACGGCGAGCGCGAGCGTCAATGATTTAAAAGACGCTCCTTCTCAGAGTGTTCTGTGATAGGAGGAACACAAATCTTCCCAGCAGTGCCTCTGTTCCTCCTATCACAGATGCCTTCTCATCCTCGGACGAGATGAGAAGACGTCCGTGATAGGCGGAACACAGAACATAGGCGCTGCTGGGAAAATTTGTGTTCCGCCTATCACAGAACACTCTGAAGAGAAGGCGCGGCTTTCAAATCATTGACGCTAGCGCTCGCAGTACGGAGACTGTCACCGCCGGCAAAAAAAGTGAGTGTTTGCGGTGATTGCACTGGGGGCAGCAAGTTCAGGCACAGTGAGGGGCAAGTTCAGGCACAGTGAGGGGCAAGTTCAGGCACAGTGAGGGGCAAGTTCAGGCACAGTGAGGGGCAAGTTCAGGCACAGGGGCAAGTGATGGCACAGTGGGGGCAAGTGAGGGGCAAGTGATGGCACAGTGGGGGCAAGTGATGGTACAGTGAGGGGCAAGTGATGGCACAGTGGGGGCATGCAATGTAATGGCACAGTGAGGAATGTAATGTAATGGCACAGTGCAGTGAGATTTGAAAAAGCCTGTTTCTGTCAGCGGTTCTGGCTCCCCCTCAGCTTCCAGAAAGACTAGTATGAAGGGGGTAGTCTTATACAGTGAGTATATCCCAAAACCAAAAATGTTCCTGGAAAGTTAGGGGGTCGTCTTATACGCCGGAAAATACGGTACATAGTTAGTCAGGTTGAAAAAAGGTTGAAAAAAGTCCATCCAGTTCAACCACAAAAAAAATAAAAAAACAAAATAAACACAGTACAATCCCATACAACCAACTCCATACCCACAGTTGATACAGAGGAAGGCAAACAACCCCAGCAGAGCATGATCCAATTTGCTACAGCAGGGGAAAAAATTCCTTCCTGATCCCCTGAGAGGCAATCGGATTTACCCTGGATCAACTTTACCTACAAATCTTAGTACTCAGTTATATTCTGTACATTTAGGAAAGAATCAAGACCTTTCTTAAAGCAATCTACTAAGCTGGCCAGAACCACCTCTGGAGGGAGTCTGTTCCACATTTTCACAGCTCTTACTGTGAAGAAACCTTTCCGTATTTGGAGATGAAATCTCTTTTCCTCTAGACGTAAAGAGTGCCCCCTTGTCCTCAGTGTTGACCGTAAAGTGAATAACTCAACACCAAGTTCATTATATGGACCCCTTATATATTTGTACATGTTGATCATATCCCCCCTTATTCTCCTCTTCTCAAGAGTGAATAAATTCAGTTCCTCTAATCTTTCCTCATAGCTGAGCTCCTCCATGCCTCTTATCAGTTTGGTTGCCCTTCTCTGCACTTTCTCCAGTTCTCCGATATCCTTTTTGAGAACTGGGAAAAAAAACTGAACTGCATATTCCAGATGAGGTCTTACTAATGATTTGTACAGGGGCAAAATTATATCTCTCTCTGGAGTCCATACCTCTCTTAATACAAGAAAGGACTTTGCTCGCTTTGGAAACCGCAGCTTGGCATTGCATGCCATTATTGAGCTTATGATCAACTAAAACTCCAAGATCCTTCTCCACTACGGATCCCCCCAGTTGTACTCCCCCTAGTATGTATGATGCATGCATATTCTTGGCCCCCAAGTGCATAACTTTACATTTATCAAGATTAAACGTCATCTGCCACTTAGTCGCCCAATTAGACAGAGCATTGAGGTCGGCTTGTAAATTGGAGACATCCTGTAAGGACGTTATTCCACTGCATAGCTTGGTGTCATCTGCAAAGACAGAAATGTTACTTTTGATCTCGGACCCAATATCATTTATAAATATATTAAAAAGTAAGGGTCCCAGCACTGAACATTCGGGTACACCACTGATAACCTTAGACCATTCAGAGTAAGAATCATTAACCACGACTTAGCAGGGTTGTTACCATTTTTATCTTCCCAGATGTTACATTGCAGAAAGACTTTGTGAGAATAAAGGTAAAATATCTATCTATTCCGTGGGATACATCTGTCCTGGATAGGGGAAGACGGGAACAGAACAAGTTCCTTTACTTACACCCCACTTTTTAGGTAAGGCCCAACAAAGGGCGCTTACAGTGTTAGCTGAGTGTCGGGCTGCTGGGGAAAATCCATGAAGGTATAAGGGTGATATCTGGGGGAACTAGCTAATGGGGTATGTGGGAACAGGAGGGGGTGGCGGGTATTTCTGGTGATGCGGATGGCTATATTGAATATTTGGTGTATGTAGTTGTGGTAATTTGGAGGGAGGGGGGGTCAATGAGTGGGTGAGAGGATATGGGGGAGGCTCTGGGGAGAACTGTGGAGATCAAGGCACCCCAACATGTACTGTGTACATCTGTAAGTATCTGTGCAAAGGTCAGGTGACAATCTAACCGACGCGTTTCGCACTTAGTCAGTGCTTAGTCATGGCTAAGCACTGACTGTAAGTGCGAAATGCGTCGGCCATACTGTATCTTGTTGGTTTGCAGTGACTGTTTGTGCAGTTGAAAAATAAAAAGACAACTTTTTTAAGTGATTTTGGAGTGCGGCTGTCCAGTTCTCGTCCATTTATTTGCTATCATCAGCATTGCCAGCACATTGGTGGTTCAACAACCCTTGATTGCTCACGGGGCTCACCTGGAGCGGTGAGATATCTGTCTGTTTGTCTACTTGGTGTCTAGGTAGCAGGTGTTCAAGTGTCAGATAAGGAGTAGGTTTGCCTTTGCCAACAAGGGCGTATGGTAAGTCTGGTTTAGATGGTTAGAGGAGGGAAAATTATATGTTGGTATAGTGCATTTGAGAAGATGCCACCTGGCCCAGGTATGGAGGAAGCAGCCTGTTATCTTATGTGAACTAATTCTTCATGGTGTAGATTGAGTTTATTCAAGATGGCCACTTCCAAGTAAAAGGTTGGTGTTGTGACTTTTTCACCACTGGGGATTTGGCTGCATTAGGCAAGTGTGGTTTAAATGAATGTTTATAGTGTACCATGGTCATAGTGGTGTGGTTTAATAAGAATGGGGCTGGGTAAAAGGGCAATGAGATGTCGGTTATTGTGGTTAAGAGGTGGTGTACTTCAGTCCAAAATGGCTGGATCAGCAAGAAATGTCACAATATGTGGAGGAGGGTGCCCTTCAGTTTGACATCTTCATCTCTTGGAATATCTATTGATTATGTGATGTAGCACTGTGGGGGCTCAGTACCAAATGAGACCTGAGCTCATTTGTCTCCTGAATGTTGACATTAATGGATCATTCAAACGATATGTTGCTGATTTGCCCATTCTTCAGCTCTAACGTTTCGGAGTTTTGGCGAGGAAAGAAAAAATTAAGTCAGCAGCTACAAATACTGCAGCTGCTGAATTTTAATATTCGGACACTTGACTGTCCCGCGATGTCCTCACCCGAAGCCGATCTGTCCCTCGGCTCCAAGGTGGAGGTGTCGGGATCTTAAGTAAGGGAATCAGGAAGTGAAGCCTTGCGGCTTCACAGCCTGGTTCCCTACTGCGCGTGCGTGAGTGGCGCTGTGTGTCCTCACTGGTCACTGCTGTCTTCTGGGTCCTCTGTGTCGCCCAGAAGAAAGCGGGGGGGGGGACGGAGGAGGGGCAGGACATGGCGTATATCGCCGCGGAATCTGCTACGATCTATCGCCGGAAGTGGGAGGCATCTGTTCCCCCCTGAAAGGTGCCAAATGTGACACCCAAGGGGGGACCGGAAAAGCGCAAGTTCCATTTTTGTGTGGAACTCCGTTTTAAGTTCACATCCCCAGGAGTAAGATGGATCCTTAGATATTAATTGGGTCATACCAGAATATACTATTGCTTTCAAGTAGGGGGTTGGGTCATAGGGTCTCAAAGTATGTGAGGGTACATGGGTATGTATGGTTGTCTGTGTATTGTGGGTGGTTCAAAAAAACTTTGAAAATATGTCCAGTATGGCATTGGACAGTTTTCCTTTAGGCTGCATTCACACCTGAGAGTATTTTTTTTCAGGCGGAAAGTCCCTAGTTTTTACTGCGTTTTTTTTTTTTTCCCCCACAATTTTGTACAGGTCAAATGGTCACCAATGTAAAAAGAAGAAAACCACCAGAACTTGTTTGAGCTTCAGGCATTTTGGAGCTTTGGGCTTCAGGCGTTTTGGAGTGGAGATGTGAACCATCTCCATAGAGAATAATTGATTTTTTATTTTGTAGCTTTAGGCTTTAAGCTACAAAATGCTCAGGTGTGAATGGGGCCTTAGTGTGTTGAGTGAATTTAGATCTGGAAATATATCCTTTTTTCAAAGAATGTTCTGGCAATAAGTTCAGGAGCTGAATGCCATCAAATGTTGGTAAATATTCTGCTCTGAGGACCAGTTCACACCAGACGCAGTTCCGTTCAGTTCTGTGTGCATTTTTTCTGCACAAAATGCATGCACAGTGTTTTCGATGTATCCCAATGGCTCTAGTTCACACCATGCGGTCAGTTTCTGCACCGGAAACTGACTGCATGGTGTGAACTAGAGCCATTGGGATACATCGAAAACACTGTGCATGCATTTTTAGTGCAGAAAAAATGAAATGCACACAGAACTGAATGGAACTGCGTCTGGTGTGAATTGGCCCTAAAGGTGGGGAAGGTCGACTTTATTCTTGGTTCTTTTAATATTTTTTTTTTAAGAGTTGATCGTAGGCAACTTTGCTCCCTTATCTCTCCAACAACTTGGTGGTTGTCCCAGATTTTCCTCTTATTCAACCCCACCTCCCTCTCTACCTTTTTAGAGCAAGTCTCGGCAATATTTTTTTTTTCTACCTGCAGTGAGAAACTACATTACTCCCTGCAACATCATAAGGCTTGTAAAATTCTTGCGGGGCAACTGCTGGGAGCTCGGTCACAATAACGTAGGCATGCCCCCAAAATGAATTTATCCAACAGCCTTTTTTACCCCCTATACTGTGTACAGACCGCATTGGGGATCAAAGCATCAGCACTGTTTTGATGGGAATGCTCAAATCCGCAGGTATATTCCTGTACTAGTAGTGTGGTTTTTTTTTTTTTTTAAGACCTGGGGAAGTGTTTGTAGTCCAACAGCGAAGAACTTAATGTGTGTCTCCCCCCCTCACCTTACATTTTAAAGGGTAACTGTACTTTTATGTATTGCTGCAGAAGTCTCCCAGCTGGGCCTTTTTATTTTTATTTTTTATTGTTTTTTTTGTTTTTTTTGCACATGCTAATCTTCATTTGTTCTTATGGAAGGACAATCACTTTTTCATTCCAAGACGTGACGGCCTCACCATAGGAATGCATAGGACTCTTCATGTGCGAAAGAAGAAATGCCTGCCCAGAAGACTACTGCAGCAGCAGATGGGTTCCTATACCGAAGAACTGGAAGGGTCTAGGTCTCTCGGAGGATCTGGAAATTTGGGGGTTTTAGGAATTGCCTACGAGATGGGTTAGGGGGCATTTAAAGTATAACTGTACAAGAGAACTAGCGCAATACATGCAGTGCTTGTATATGAAACTTAATAGGTTAGTCTTTGTCTTATTAAATAAACCTTCGTACATTATAATTTTATTGCTACACAGTTACATTTTGTGTCAACCATATTTTTTTTAACTAGCAGGTAAGATACATTGGGCTTCATTTATCATAGTTTGTCTTTTTAGAAGAGCGGCTTTCTACAATACCCATAGTGGCCAATTTGATTTTCCCTTTCAATCTCCCCATGTGTTATGGTAGAATGAAAGGGGAAATGTAATTGCTTTTAAAAACACAGATTGAGAGTTGGTTCTTCAAAAATTAGAATAAATGACACAGACAAATTGTATACTGTATGACGTACATTTATACTTGGCTGCCTGAGCCTCTAAACAGGGCATTGCTTTACAACGTTCGTCTTCCATCACTGACTGCAGCTCTACAAACTGGAATTTACATTTACCACTGAAGGATATGATGTTGTGAATTTTTGATGGATTTATGAACTAGACTTAGATTGGATTGCTGGGATGTATTGGTGTATGTGACTGGGTTTTATGATGAGGACAAATTGCCAGTACCCAAACAGGCTGCTTTGTTTTAGAATGATGTTGGCTTGTACTGTACATTGCAATTGTTGGTTAACATTTGTCCTAGTGCTCTGCTACAAATCAATAACTTTATTACTTCCAACTTCAACATCATCCCTTTTTTCTAATATAAATATTATAGCAATGTGTTATAATTTGTTGTGTTTAGTAGTTAATCCTTGGCAATCTTCGTTTTATGCCATGTATGATAGTGTTAGGTTTTGGGTTGCTAGCCTTCACTGTTCGGCAGTTCTGTCACTCTAATATGGTTACTTATTGTATATACTGGCTGAGTCCTTATCGGGTAGGTATGAACATAATCATAAGTCAGTATGTTGAGACCTACCTAGGCTGACCAAGCATCATTTTGATTTCTACAGAAACCTTCCAGCCAAACCAGCAGAGGAAGCCCAGAAGCACCGACAGGAGTATGAGGAGATGGTGGCCCAAGCCAAAAGACGAGGTAACGTGCCAAGATGTCAGACAGTCTAATCTATTCTGCTTATTCCTTTTTTTATTCAGATAATTTTTTATTGAAATTTCGACATACAGAACACAAACTTTTTTTTTTTTTTTTTTTTTTTTTTTAAATACATTACAAAATATTACATAGTATATTGCCCCACAGGTTTCACATCTCTTCAGACTGCTTATTCCTTTTACCTGTTAGAATTGTACCAAACGCACTGTGTCCCCCGCGTTGGAGAGTTGCATAGACCTAGTGCACATGCATTATGGAAGCAAGTCAGATGCAGATAAAGGCCGAGTATTTGATGTCAATCTGAGATCAGTTAGTCTGAGATCAGTTTGCGACGAGTGCGGTACATGTTTGGAATCTATTCACATTGACTTTTCTGGGGAAATAAAAACAAGTGTGCATGGCTCTATTAAATCCAATTTGAAATTTTAAAAAGATGTGGAATTCAGTGTTTGAAGAATGCTTTACAAACCAAATCCGTAGCAGCGCGCCAAAGCTCATTTACACTGGACTTTACTTGTTCAGGTATACACGCAGCAGCTAATCCGAAAGATACAATCCAGCCATACATAGACATCTTAGATTTCTAATTCATTTGAGGGATGCTGCCTACTTGATTGGATGTAGATGTAAGGCACTGGACTTTTGAGATTTTAGTCCTCCAGGGTTAAGTGACATTTTTAGCACTCACTGGCTCTGGTAAGCTTGGTCTTCTCAAAATAAGACACCCCTAAAGGGGGTACCTTGGGTAGAATCCAAGCGTTTAAAGAAGCGATACATGCATCTCACAAATGGTTGTGAAGTCAAAGCTCTTTTAAAAAAAAAAAAAGACTCAAAGCTCATTTTAATGGCGGCCTTCATCCTTAAAAACAACTTTGCTCTTCTCCAACATCACACACACACATCGCGGGTTCTGTTTTGCCCCCCACCATCTCAAAATTAACTAGGCGCATGTTATTGCCCCCTGTTGCTTCCTGGGATATGTAATGTGCAAATCCCAAGAGGCTATGGGAACACTACAGTCATTCCATTCACTAAAGAAGGGGATGTGGGCCTAGCGGCCCAAACCTAAAGAGTCAACGGCCTCCTGATGGGATCCCAGAAGAAGATGGTGAAGTTTAATTATTTCATATTTCAATAAAACTGGCCAGTGCATTTTGAGGGATTGGGCACTTCCCATACAAACCATATTGTACAGATCCTATATTATTGTTGTGTGCTTTAACACTAATGAAGTTGGGAGTGCCTGATATTGATATGAATTCTTTAAACATCAGCTTGGACTCTATGATCATTGGTGTGGAGTTCTTATTGCCTTTTCAGCATTCAGATTCAAATTGTATCCTGGCATTCATCTTAAGTGATCTGACTGCCATGTTTTCTAAATCCTAATAGTTGCTGAAATCTACAGGATGACTTTGAATCTGAACCTGCAGAATGGCAGGCCAGGGTACTCGATGGCTTTAAGCATCCCCCTCTCCAGCAAAAACTTAAATTTGTCTTGGATAAAGTGGAAAAGGTTAAGAGCCTCTTATACATTTTATTACTGTCTTTGTACCTATTGGGGAAATTTTCCCTCACTTCTGGTCAGGACAGGAAGTGATGGGAAATCTATTGGTGGTGGACACAGAGGGAAAACACATTTTTAAAACCAGGGGGGAAGGATTAGAACATTTGACTATCAGTCTGTACCTTGTCCCAGTGACAACGGCTTCCTGTTTAAGCCTTGACAGTGTAGTGTCCATCGAAAAAAGTGACGCATGCAATTTTTTTTAGGACTAGGTCTATGCAGAAGCTAACTGGCCTACCGGTAAAGTTTTGGGTTGTGATATCCTTTTCCTATGGGCCAGGAGCACCAATGCAGCAAGGTTTAAATTAAACCTGTCAATATAGAAATATAGCAGCTTCTACTGTTGACTTGCAGGTTCCAGAGTCCTCTTACTTGTTTCACTACTTGGCCTGGAACAAGAATGTAGATTGGAAATTCCAGCTTCTCTGGTTACATATTTGTGCACAACTCACTAGGTACTAGTACTAGGTACTAAAGTATGACTGTCCTAGAGCTTACCCCCCTAAAAAGCTTTTCAATCCTATGGAGGTCTGTTTAACGTTTTATTTAGGGTTCTCAGTGCAACTCGTTTGCAACTATTTTATACCCTACGGATATTTAGATTGTTGCATCCTTGCATGGCTAATGAGGTTTGATGTGAATATATGTTGCAGTTCATTTCATGGTGCTTATTAACACATTTATCATAACACTAGTGTAAAGACAAAGTATTTGTTTGGACTTTATTTCACCAGTGCACTTTATGGACTCTTTTTTTGATATCTTACAGTTATTTATATATCTATTTATTGTTATTTATTTTATTATTTGCGCTGCACTATTTGTTATTGAAAGTATTTGTTTTACCAGTGAATGTATGAAAATAATTAAGGACTCTGTTGGCTGAAGATGGAACAGAATTTTGAGACTCTGGGTCTAAATGCCACTCAGTGCTACATTAACACATGCCAACCACGAAACTGTGGCCTGACTTTCCACACCAGACTTTGGGAGAATCCTTGACTGCTTTTACATATTGGGGATCCCCATCCAATAATTACTGTATATACAGGTCATGCATAGTAAATTGCTATAAGCGGTGAATGGATACATAGGTGACTGTAAGCTCCATGAGCCGGGCCCTCCTATTCCTTCTGTATTGAACTGTGTTCTAATTGTACTGACCCCCTTTATATTGTAAAGTGCTGCACAAACTGTTGGCCCTATATAAATCCTGTATAATTATAGAATAAGTAATGATAATAAAAAAATCTATATTATTGGCCAGAAAAGAAAGGGTCACAGTAAAAAAAATTGTAATGTTCCTAATAGCGTTGCACCAATATCGTTTTTTGTACAAATACTTGTGCAAATGCTCCGATACTAAAACCGATACCTTCAAGTCTGCAGACTGTAAGACCTTTTTCACATATATTCAAATTGGATGTGTTTTGAATCTCATCTGATTTGCATGACATGTGAACTTCTCAACAGAACACCGGTTACATTGAAAAGTGCCCCCCTATCCAATAGTTCCCAGGTGAAACTGCGCATGGGGAAAAAAGTGAGATAAAATACCTGAATCCAAACTGGGTATAATAATACAATTGCTGATGGACCGATTCGTCTTCATGGGACGGGATTCTCCTAATAGACAAAACTACACATGCGCCGTACTGAGCTGCAGAACAGCTGAGTTTACTATCAGCTGTTGTCTCGCGTGGCCGAGGCACGTTCATGTAGCTGAGGGGCGGATATTTACGAGAAGGGGTTAGATTTTTCAATGATGGGCAGTGCTGGGGGGCGGAATTGTTATTGATGGGCAAAGAAATCTGCAAAAGAAATCTTTATCTGCTATTCATTTTGAACACTTGCGGGGCGTGTTTAGTCAATTGAAGGGCGGCTTTTTATATATTGGATTAAATTCCGCCCCCAGCACTGCACCTCATGTAAATATCTACCCCCTTCATGTAAATATCTCCCCCCTACGTGTAAATATCCGCCCCTCTCCTACACGAACGTGCCTCGGCAGCGCGAGACAACAGCTGATGTAAACAGCTGTTCTGAGGGTCCGTTCTGCACATGCGCAGTTACGGCCGGGCATTTCTCGACGGGACACCGGTTCATATGTGAAGGCCAGCCACTGCTTGTTTTTAAAGAGTCCGGTCCAGCACAGTTCAGGTGCGTTTTTTTTTTCCTTCTTCTTCCATGGTCATACAGTTTGACAGTTTGCACCTGAATCACACCTGAACCACTGAACAATGTCGCACCAGAGGGGGCTACGGTCAAAACTGGACCGCACATATATGAACTTGGTATTACTGCCGCCTTTAGGAAAAAAGATGCAGGATGATGTTGCGGCAGTGTGAGATATGACATCCAAACCGCAGAA
This sequence comes from Rana temporaria, assembly GCF_905171775.1. Lineage (NCBI taxonomy): Eukaryota > Metazoa > Chordata > Amphibia > Anura > Ranidae > Rana > Rana temporaria. Next base: position 630,165,942 of record NC_053489.1, on the reverse strand, counting down.
GCTCTTGTAGGTGCTCTACCGCTACACCACTAGAGCATAGGCAGGTGGGCTGGGCGTTTGTGTGTAAAAAAATAAATGCATCCAAGGGGAAAATAGGTAGCGGTAATTGGTATCAGCGACTACTTGTACTCGTACTTGGTCCTAAAAACTGGTATCAGTGTATTCCTAGTTCCTCACATTGCTAATCAGTTGAGAAATGCTCCTTTACATTGTTGGTCCGTAAGGAAGAGACACATTTTTAGATTGGTGATCTGTGGGAGAATGCCCCCCTTCACTGGTGGTCAGTTGGAGAAGGGCTCCATACATTAGTGGTCAGTGGGGGAAATGCACCTTGCATTGGTGGTTAGTGGGTGGAATGCCCCTTACATTGGTGGTCAGTGGAAAGAAAGCCCTCTTTTTGTAGATATCTAAAAAGATTATCATTGTCCTTGATTACTTACCCCAGAGTCAGAAGTTGCTGATTGCTCAAGGAGCCCCATGAAAACATTGGAGGAACTGTAGTTGAGAAAGGAAGTTCTATGCGATTCCTGTTCACACACTGGATTCACTGAGCATTATAGTATGAAGCACTGCAGACTTTTATGTAGCGGCCCATGTTTTATTCATACCTATAAGAGGTCTAGCAGGGGACACTTCCTGGATGCTACATGCCGCTATGGAGAAGCACTCATTTCCTTAATGAGTGGACATGGCAGATTGAATGTTAGTGTAATGTAGCTGATATTTATTATTGCAGCTTGTCATTGACTGCTTCCTTGTTCTAAATGATATACAGCACAATTACCAATGCTTCCTGACGTTCTCATTATTCATACCCACAAAGAGGAGAGAGGTCAGTGTTCACATTTCATTAAGGACTCCGAAACAAATGCTGGGCAATGGAAGAAGACCTTTCCTAAAGGCAAATCTGATCGTCTTTTTACAGTTTTTGTCAATGAGAATGTAATTAGCTGAAACCTTAATTAAATTCACAGAAATAGATTTTGAGTCACACAGCCTTTAATAAGACTGAGCAGTACAGAAGGCACCATAGTATGACCACACCGCCCAGTGAATTATTTAATCTGATAGACCTGGCCAGACACCATCCCCTTCTTTTCAGAAATACGATGTGTACATTCCTCCTCTACCAAATAATCTTTATGCCCGTGCTAGGATAATATGTGCCAAGTCTGATAAATAAACTTTGAAAAATAAACCATTCCTTTTTTAATGTGTGGTCTCCTTGTGACGGAATCTAAATGAATAAATAAATTATTAAGTGTTTGACCGGCTGCTGTTCTAATAAGGTACAAAACCTTTAAAACTAAACATGACCATGAAGTGCACTACCTAGTCTATTAAATACACCATCCAATAAAAGTATTACACACACACACACACACACACACACACACACACACACACACACACATATATATATATATATATATATATATATATATATATATATATATATATATATATATATATATATACACATACATACACACACACGTCGACAATGTCCGGGCGCCAGGTCGCAATTGCAACAAGAAATTGTGACCTGGCGGCCGGTAATTGAGGCCGCGGCTTCGCGGCCTCAATTACCGGCCGCCGCGATTGCGCGGCGGGGGAGGTGGGGGCGCACGGAGGCACAGGATTCTGTGTCTCCGTGTGCCCCCTCCTCCACCACCACGCGATCGCGGTGGGCCCGCGACGGCCGGTAATCGAGGCCGCAGCTTTGTGGCCTTGTGAAGTCCCAAGCTCTTCCTTCTGTGAGCTGGCGCCATCTGGTGGTGGCCGTTTGTATTACAAAGTAAACAACAATTCTAATATGTCATTTTTCACTATTTTCACTGCCATCTCCTTTCCTCTAATTGGAACCCCCAAACATTATATATATTTTTTATTCTAACACCCTAGAGAATAAAATGGCGATCGTTGCAATACTTTCTGTCAAGCCATATTTGCACAGCGGTCTTACAATCGCACTTTTTTTGGGGAAAAAAATACACTTTTTTTTAATTAAAAAATAAGACAACGGTAAAGTTATCCCATTTTTTATTTTTTTATTTTGTGAAAGAATGTTGCGCCGAGTAAATTGATACCCAACATGTCACGCTTCAAAATTGCGTCTGCTCGTGGAATGCCGACAAACTTTTACCCTTTAAAATCTCCATAGGCGACGTTTAAAAAATTCTACAGGTTGCAGGTTTTGAGTTACAGAGGAGGTCTAGGGCTAGAATTATTGCTCTCGCTCAAATGATAGCGGCGATACCTCACGTGTGGTTTGAATACCGTTTACATATGCGGGCGCTGCTCACGTATGTGTTCGCTTCTGCGCGCGAGCACGTCGGGACGGGCGCGTTTTCTGGCTCCTAACTTTTTTAGCTGGATCCTAGATTCCAAGCAAATTTGTCAAACCCTGTCATATATATATATATATATAGTGAATATTAAAAGAAATTTAGTCAATTTCCACGTGTTTTCTTCATAAAGTAATAACTAAAAGTGCAGTTCTTTTGTGACGTGCTCTATTCCTTAAATACAGTGCACATTGGCAATCCTGTGCTCCCCACCTGTGAGCCCCCTCACCGACCAGTGTGTTTTTTTTTTTGTATAACAGTCATGCGCGCTTTATCGGATGTTAATGGTATGCTGGGGCTTGTGGTGCTCGACTGTATATAACCCAGAGACCGTATCACAGGGGTATATATATGTCTGCCAATTGCATGTATGTGAAGGACAATAAAGGAAGTCTATATAGCATAATTCTATTTATTAAAAATGGCCTTTAAAATCAGTTGCTCGCATAGGACTGAGAATACAAGAAAATTCGCTGGAAAAGAAGGGACACACTGGTGTGCGCTCTACTGTGCATTCCACCAGCTGCATATGATGTCACTGATGTCTGTCAATTGACGTAATTTGCCCTTCCTGGGCATCTTCAGAGGTTGAGCCATTGGTGATATTTTTTTTTTTTTTATAGATCTAAAACGCCTCCTACTACACCCATTGGTGCGCACTTCCTCTAATGCCTGATGTAGGGTCCACTTTCTCAGGCCATTAGTGCATAAAGTTGAATACACCTAAAATGGCCACAGGAGGAAGGGGGAACTACATTAGGCATTAGAGGGAGTGCACAGCAATGGGTGTAGTAGGAGGAGTTTTAGGTGTAAGGAACCACCAATCACCTATGGTTCAACCTCCTAAAGATGCCCAGGAGGTGGGGAGAAATGCGTCAGTGACCAACATTGGTGACGTATCTGGCCAGGGGAGCACATGCCGGTGCATCACTTTCGGTCCAGCTTATGTAAGTGTAACTGATTTTGAAGGCCATTTTTAATGGAATTGCGCAAACAGCCTGGTTCAGGATTAAACTCGCACAAATGCCCCCATAGCAAGCCGCTTGCTATGGGGGCACTCTGAAGGGAAAAGGAGCCAAGAGCACCAGCCGGGAATCCCAAAAGAGGAGGATTGGGGCCACTCTATGCAAAATCATTATACAGAGCAGGCAAGTATAACTAAATAGTTGTAGGAGGGCTCAGTTGGATTGAGGATAAAGAATAAACGCCTGCATTTTGTGGGAGAAGCTACCTTTTTAAAGTAGAACTATAGGCAAAACATTTTTTTTCATTTTGGATAGAGTAAGGCCTCGTACACACGATAGGTTAAACAGAGGACAGCGGTCTGATGGACCGTTTTTCATCGGTCAAAACCGATTGTGTGTGGGCGCCATCGGTTATTTAACCATACGTAAAAAAAAAAAAGCCAACTTGTTTTAAATTTAACCGATGGATTCCTAACCGATAGAATAAAACTGATCGTTAGTAGGCACGACCATCGGTTAAAAATCCACGCATGCTCAGAATCAAGTCGACGCATGCTTGGAAGCATTGAACTTAATTTATTTATTTTTTTCAGCACGTCGTGTTTTACGTCACCGCGTTCTGACACGATCGTTTTTTTAACCGATGGTGTGTAGTAGGCGCGACGGACCATCAGTCAGCTTTATCGGTTAACCGATGAAAACGGTCCATCGGTCCGTTCTCATCGGATGGACCGATCTTCTGTACATAAGGGAGCGTTCTAACCCATGTCATGTATTTGCTTTTTTCCCCATCTGTGTCCCATTGCAGTGATTTCACTTCCTGTCCCATAGCTGAACAGGAAGTGAGGCAATCCCTGCAAATAAGGGGAATTCCTTGGGGCCCCCAGGTCACCAGAACTAGTGTCCCCATTGGAACATAATGGTAGACATGCATTCATTTCTCACTCTAGTGATGGCATTTTTCAGAGAGGGTTTCCTGATGGTGAGAACAGTGGATTTATGCGTATTGATTATTGACGTGGCCACTTGTAGTCTCCATCGGAAGCTTATGTGACAGAATGACCATGCAGGAGCACAGGGACAGAGCATTGTCCTTCTATAACAATTAATATGAGTAAGGCGCCTATGGCAGAAATAAGTATTACTTCAGTGAACATTGCAGATTTAACAATGTTGACAATAAAATATTAAAGCTTATGAGATTTTAGTTCATAGATTTACGAGTACTTTAATGTGTTCTAGCTTGCAGGTGACGCATTTACTTGAAGGCCTGTGCTCCCTTTAAAAAAAAAGGAAGTCAAGGCTGCCATGGCTGACCACATTCCTGAAATGCTAGTTGCAGGGCTGCATGTCCATTCAGCCAGTTATAGACCAATAACAAGCATGCAACCAAGGAATTGATGAAGAACTCCTATTCGTTTCAGGTCTCAGGATTTTAGCCACTGAATCCACATAAAGCAAGGCAACTGGTAATTTCAGAAAGGGATAAGCAATGGCTGCCTCTATTTTTGCCGGTACAGGTTTCCTTTTATTAGAAGTCCCCAGTAATACTGTATATCCATTGCCTTCTGACCGGATTAAAAATTTGCCTGGCGCTATCTCTAGCTGTCCTTCATATTGTGGCGTACTATCTCTTGTTCTGTATTAAGAACTTTGTCTCTGTGCCAAAATTGTGCTTTATATCTGCCAGATTTCTGATTTATAATGAGCCAGTCACTGGGGAATTCTGCCTTCCCCATAGAGCCGAACAAATACTCTTTCATCTGAGCTATTTAACATTCTCCAGTTTCTAGGTTTCCTTTCAAGCCGGGGTTATGCCAGCCTGCAGAGTACGATTACATACATGCTGCATTTTTAATTATCCTGTGTTTTCAGAATTCAAAGAGGCCCAGAGGAGGAAGAAACAACTGCAAGAGCGATGCAAGCTGGAAGAGAGTATTGGAAGTGCAGCTTTAACATGGAACACGGAAATTTTACCCAACTGGGAAACCATGTGAGAAAAATAGATTTTCTTATACTTTGGTGGAGTTATGCCACGTACACACGATCCAAAAATTGTATGAAAAATGTCGTCCGAGTACATGGTACATGGCTTCTGTGAGCCGATCATGACAGTTCATCCGATTAATATTTTATCGGACATGCACGAAAACTTTCCTCGTATGATACCAGATCGTACGATTTTCGTTTGGTCAGTACAGTTGTCCGAAAATACAACACAAATACATTACAACACATGACATCACTTCCGAACGAGAATTTTCATGGCGTTCGCAACCTATTCAATTTCTACTTGCGACTAGTAAACGGAAAAAGTCGGACGATCTGTCCGATTTTCGGATCGTGTGTACGTGGCATTAGGACGGTTAAAGGGGATCTGTAGCCGAAGGGCTTGTTCACACATGTGTTGATTATGAAGACGGAAGCAATGTTCATTAACGCTTTCGTTGTTTATGAAAATGCTCGATAATGCCCATGGAAGCGTTGATTTTCTAGTAGGAAGTGCGTAAAAGGAAAGTGATGTAGAGAAAAGGATTTAATTAATATGTTGATTACGATATACTACAAGAATTATACAAATACCAGAAGTGTCCCCACATGGTGGGTGTGCTCAAATGAATTTAAATTAAAGTGAAGTTCCTCTCAAAAATTGAACTTCCGCCTTTTGGCACCTTTCAGGGGAGTGGGAAGCAGATACCTGTGTTATCCATGTACTTGCTCCCACTTCCGGACATAGATATCCGTGGATATCTACACCACGTCCGGCACCTCCCCCTACCCCCCCCACTGTCTTCTGGGAGACACACAGGTCCCAGAAGACAGCATGGACCATTCAGATCACGCAGTGCGACTTGCGCATGCACAGTAGGGAACCAGGAAGTGAAGCCTTGTGACTTTACTTTCTGATTCCCTTACCGAAGATGGCGGTGGCAGCCGAGGGACAGATCGGCTTCGGGTGCCGGCATCACGGGCGTATTTGTAGCTGCTGACTTTAAAACATTTTTTTTTTATGTGGAACTCTGCTTTTAAGTTTTGACTGCTGCAAGAAAAAGGTGTGTACTCCCTTTAAGAATTAGCATGGGAAGTTCCTGCACTGTCTGTGCTCAGTAAAACATATGGAAGCTTAACAAAAATTGTCTACAATATTTGCCATATAATTTGTTTTCATTTATTTCAGGTACTTCTATAGCGCTGTCAATTTACACAGCGCTTTACATACACATTGTACATTTACACCAGTCCCTGCCCTCAAATAAATTACAACCTAATGTTCCTAACACACATTCATACATATACTAGGGCAGGGCTCAAAATTTCAAGTCCTGAGCTACTAGCCAGGCCTCAAGGCGTACTCGCCACCAGTTGCCCCGCCCAACCCCTACCATGTCCCGCCCCCCAATCCAGCCCCTAGACACGCCCTCATAAATTCTCATAAAATGACACTTAAATGTTTTATGCAGAATTAAGTTAGAAAAATAAATATTAACCACTTAAGCCCCGGACCAATATGCTGCTAAATGCCCAAAGGCGTTTTTACAATTCGGCACTGCGTCGCTTTAACAGACAATTGCGCGCTCGTGCGACGTGGCTTCCAAACAAAATTGACGTCCTTTTTTCCCCACAAATGGAGCTTTCTTTTGGTGGTATTTGATCACCTCTGCGGTTTTTATTTTTTGCGCTATAAACAAAAATAGAGCAACAATTTTGAAAAAAATTCAATATTTTTTACTTTTTGCTGTAATAAATATCCCCCAAAAACATATATAAAATTAATTTTTTTCCTCAGTTTAGGCCGATAAGTATTCTTCTACCTATTTTTGCTAAAAATCTCAATAAGCGTTTATCGATTGGTTTGCGCAAAATTTATAGCGTTTACAAAATAGGGGATATTTTTATTGCATTTTTATTAATTATTTTTTTTTTTACTACTAATGGGGACGATCAGCGATTTTTTTTTTTTTTTTTTTTTTTTTTTTTTTTTTTTCGTGACTGCGACATTATGGCGGACACTTCGGACAATTTTGACACATTAAATTGCATTCTATATTGTAAAAAGGACAGTTGCAGTTTGGGAGTTAACCACCCGCTGAACATTTTAGGCTTCACCTAGTGTGTGTTTACAACAGTAGGGGGGTGTGGCTGTAGGTCTGACGTCATCGATTGTGTCTCCCCTATAAAGGGGATGACACGATCGATGCGCCGCCACAGTGAAGCACGGGGAAGCCGTGTTTACATCTGGCTCTCTCCGTTCTTCAGCTCCGGGGAGCGATCGCGATGGAGTGGCTATAAACGAATAGCCGCGCCATCGTCCCGGATTGCTTCCCGAGGGAATCCGCACGCAGCGGGGGGGGGGGGCGGGGGTCGACCCGCGGAAAGGCAAGGACGTATATATACGTCCTTCTGCCTGTCCGTGTCATTGTGCGGACGTAAATAGTCGTGCGGCGGGCGTTAAGGGGTTAACAACTACTTTTCCGTGCCCAAAAATGCAGCCTGCCCATGTCTACCATTGCAGCCACGTGTCCCCACTTTGCAGCCACGTGTCCCCACTTTGCAGCCACGTGTCCCCACTTTGCAGCCACGTGTCCCCACTTTGCAGCCACGTGTCCCCACTTTGCAGCCACGTGTCCCCACTTTGCAGCCACGTGTCCCCACTTTGCAGCCACGTGTCCCCACTTTGCAGCCAGGTGTGCCCACATTGCAGCCAAATGTCCCCATATCGCAGCCTACCTGTGCTGGGTAAGAGAGAGGAGCTGGAGTCGCCGCCTGGTTGTTCAAATCGCGGGGAACCGCTTTCAATTCAATAGCGGTGTTCCCCGCCGTGAGCATCATATACAGCCCCTCCCCCTTGTCTGCAAAACTTTGATAGACAGATCACCCGTCCAATCCTGGGATGGGTGTTCTGTCTATCAAAGTGCCCGGACAAGGGGGAGGGGCTGTATATGACGCTCGTGGCAGGGAACACCGCTATTGACTTGAAAGCTGTAATGTTCCCCGCACTTTGAACTACCAGGCGGCGACGACATCAGCGGCGACGCGACTCTCCTTGCTCGCCCCCCCTGCTTCCAGGCAGCCCACACTCGCCAGCCCTCAAAATTTACTCGCAAAATGCGAGCAGGCGAGTGTACATTTTGAGGGCTGTACTAGGGCCAATTTTAGACAGGATCTGATTAACCTACCAGCATGTCTTCCTTTTAACTCCTGTGTGAACAGTACTGTGTGGTACCATTTGTAATATTCATGGCAGACATTTCAAAATGCTGAATAAATGAACACATGGTATTGACACATGTGTGAACGAGCCCTAATGAAGGCATTTTAGATACAAGCGATTTGCCCAAAAAGCTATATAGTGAACAGATTCCTCCATCCCAGGAGGATGTACTTTGACAGCTGGCTTACTAACTGTCAAATAACCCGAACAAATTTTCACCCGACGCCTCCTTCGATTTTTCAATCTATGGACATTGGGCACCATACAGCAAGCTCAAATCATTTCTCGCAAAGAGCAATGAAAATGAAAGGTGAATGTTACCGAAATGTATGTGGGGGAAAACCTCATTCACTCATTTTTTTTTTTTTTTCCCATTAGGTGCTCTTCCCGGAAAGTTCGAGAAATGTGGTGGCAGGGAATACCACCCAGTGTCAGAGGGAGAGTCTGGAGTCTGGCAATTGGCAATGAGTTAAACATTACCCATGGTAAGTCTAAATCCTGCAAATCTGTCTGCTTTCCCTCTAAAATGTCCAATTTGCATGAAGCCCTAGAGTGCAAAGTATTGAAGAGCCTTTTGAAAAGCAATGATGTATTGATGTGTATATTTCAGAGCTGTATGATATTTGCTTATCTCGGGCCAGAGACCGATGGAAATTCCTGAGCATGGGGGGCTCTGAAGTGGAGAATGAAGGTGAGGAACATTCTCTGTACCTAATCAGTCTAGGATTGTCTAATAGACTTCCACTTTTACATGACTTTCTACTACTGTTCATTTATATATAGCCACTCGTTTTAACCTCTTAATTTGATGAGAATATTCTATCTGAAAAAAAGATTTAACAGTGACGTAAGAATTGAACCATTTGTGTTTTTTTTTTTTTTTTTTTTTTTTTTTTTTTTTTTGTAGACTCAGGTTTGTCTGCAGCTGACCGCGAAGCCAGCTTGGAGCTCATAAAACTGGATATTTCTCGGACGTTCCCAAATCTTTGCATTTTCCAGAAGGTATGTCACAATGTTACCATATTTGCTATATGTTCTTGTCTCGGACATTTTTTTTCTTTTGCATTCTAAATGTTTGAATATATTTGTTCAAGTACAAGTTCAGGAATAATATAAAAAGAAAAGTAAGGATTTTAATAGAACTACTGTTGCCGATATTTCTTGATCATTTTGGTTTATGGTTTTCACTGCAGGTAACATCTGCAGAATTACTTACTTTTTCTTCTTCCTTTTATCGCACTCTCTGTTCACCATTAATCAATGTGACATTAGTTTAAAACCTTGTGGGAAAAAAAAATCTATTTCACAACAGTTGTATTTTCCTGGTAAGATTGTTCAGCTTGCAGGTATCAATGGAGATTTGTTTCCCAGCTCTATTCTAACCATTCTCAGCTGGATCCGGGGATGGTCAATGGATAGGCTTAGATAGACAGTTGGTTGTGCATTAAAACAATATTTTTATTCTGTTAAAGTTAAAAAAAAATTGTGACAGAGCCCTGAGTTACAGCAACAATTTGTAAACAAAAAAAGACAAAGTGCAGCGCCTTCTAAGCGTAGCAAGCAAGTTTAATTGAAGTAAAATGTTAGAAACATATAAAAGACCTACTCACAAACATACGTAGGTACAGGCAGGAATATAGGTATCATCCGCGTGTGTTTCCCGGGGACCGTTCGATGTCCTGGTACAGGCAGCGTGGAGATGTCCCTCTCTGTACAGCAGCGGCGGCAGGAACCGAGGCGCCCTCGGAACTCGCAGGCTGAGGTCAGGTTTCCACTGCGGACTGCAGACGGCGTCACTTCCGGGCGCGGGAGGTGCACACGTTCGAAACTTTCAAGTCTCTTCCTCAGGCTGGGCTCTGAGGAATTTGTGCCTATGCAGATCAAAGCAAAGTGTTCACTTTATTGGCGGCCTCTGCAACAGGGTATACCTACCTTCCCTTTTATTGCCCTGCTGCTCAGGTCATTGCCATTGGAAGTGAGGAGAAATGCCCCACTCCAGATAGGAGAGCATGCAACTCTTCCTCACGCATGACAATTAGGATGTTTGGCAGTTGACTGTGACTAGGATCGCCTTGAAGCTTGCATAGGGCAGTTACAGGCTAGCAAAGGGAAGAGAATAATAAGCTACTTTGCGGGCATGCTCTACAGTGTTTTTTTTTTTTTTAAAGGTCTTTTCTGCTTTGTGCAATAGTTTTGCACAGAGCAGCCTCGATCCTTCCCTTCTCGGGTCCCCCGCTGGCACTCCTGACTCCACCCCCACCCCCCCGCTGAGTGCCCCCATAGCAAGTGTCTTCCTTTGGGGGCACTCAAGCTCCTAAGCCACACTGTGTGTGTGTCCATTGACACACACAGCATGTTTCTACTCTGCCCACTGCTCTCTCATCGCTGGTTGTGATTGATGGCACTGGGAGCCAATGACTTCCGATGCCCCAACGAGACCCGGAAGTGAGGGGAGAGAAGAGCTGCAGACGTGCACGGCGCTGTATCGAATGAGGGCTCAGGTAGGTAAAAGGGGGGAGAGGGGGATGCTGATGCCTAAACATTTTTTTTACCTTAATGTAAGGAATGACCACTTTAACCTTCTGCCTTTTTAGCATAGGGTCATAAAAATCCGCATAGAGCCAAGGGGTAATTGCCATGACGTGCAGGTATACACAATGTACAGAGTCTTCTTTGTTCAGCCATTGATTGGCCACTGAGAAAGTAAACATGATGCACAATCGAGTTACTTGGCCATGGCATTTGGCGGGGATTGTACACTTCATTGTACATATGAGCAGGGCCGGATTCCAGACAAGGCCAGGCCTCGGGGCGGCAGTGGGTGCAGGGGCGGCACTGCGGCTGAGAGGAAAGGACACTTTCACTTTAATTTCCGGAGTTCCCCCATGTCATGTCACGGATGGTGAGAGGAGAGAAAACAGAGGGAAGAGGAGGTGAGATTGCTCTCAATGTAATTTTCGGCAGCAGCAACCCACCCACCCCCCCCCCGGTTCTCAATGTCATTTTGTCAGACCCCCCAATGCTCAATGTCACCCCACCTGCTTCTCAATTTTCGACAGCAGCACCCCCCGCCTCTCAATGTCATATTCGGCAGCAAACCCCCCCCCCCTCCTTCTTCGTGTTGTTGCCGAAAAAGTCCCCTGGCGGATAATGTCCCCCCTGTACTGCGCAGGCGGGGGGCGGGATTGAAGGACCCGGCCTTGGGGCGGCAAAGGGAGTAAATCCGGGCCTGCATATGAGACAGGGTATGAGGGTAATTCAAAAAGTACATGTATGGCCCCTTTCAGACGTCCGCTCCGCCTGTCCGTTATTACAAGTCCGTTAACGGACTTGTAATACATCCCTATGGGATCGTGTCCGTTAGTGGATGGAGCATCCGCTAACGTCCGCGTCCGTCGGGATCCGGTTTTCGGACGGAAGAAACCCCTATTTTTCTTCCGGCGGAACGGAACTGATGCAGACGGACAGACGGTCCGTCTGCATCCGGCTCCCCATAGGGCAGAGCGGAGCTGAGACAGAGCGGTCCCTGCACTGTGTGCGGGGACCGCCCTATCCGCCGACAGCTCAGCGGGGATCCCCGCTGAGCCGACGGAGACACACGGAGCGGACCCAGAAACGGTCCGCTCCGTGTGAAAGAGCCCTAAGTCTATTTTGCGCCAAGGACAAAACTACACAAAAAATTAACCTGCTTGCAATTTTTTTTTTTTAAGTAATTTTGGCTTAAATGCCTTCCCGCCAGTAGACTTTTATATGTGAGCTTTAACTCAGCGCTGCCACATATGTGCACAATTGTGTGCCCCCTGCACTGGGACCACACTCTCACAGATGGCGTTCGGTCACTGTTTACAGTCGAGAGCAGGAAGGATGAGCTGCCAGTCAGTGATCACTACATCAGGAAGACAACAAAACCCCTTTGGCCTTAAAATCCCATTAAAGAGCTGCCTCTTGCCAGCGGAAAGAGGTTAAAGAGGCTGTAGAACAGGGGTGTCAATCTCCATTTCATTGTGGGCCAGATCAGTGTTATGGTTGTATCTGTAAGATTAGATGTCAAGAGCCCCCCCCTATCAGAAATAAAGAGTCACCCACCCTCCCTTACAACATGATGCACCCCTCTTTCCTTGTGCTGTTGCCAGGAAGAACCTGGGGGGGGGGGGGGTGAAAGCAGAAAATGCAGGGTCTGGAGGGGAGGACCAGAGGAAGGCTGAAGTCGGCTTCCAGAGTCTGCTGAATGATGGGACCAGGGGAGGCAGAGATAAGGTGCGGCTGCACAGAGAACTGCAGGATCTGTAGGAGAAGTTCTGTCCTCCTCTGTGCTGCGGTCTACAGAGACGAGGGGTATGCTGGAGAGGTGCAAGGGCCACATGAAATTGGGGGCCACATTGAGCACATGTGCTGTAGAGTATTGCCCAGTATCTAGTTTGTGTTGATGTTATCCTTTTTGTCTTTTTCTCGATTTCAGGGTGGTCCTTACCATGACATGCTGCACAGTATTTTAGGCGCCTACACTTGTTACAGACCCGATGTCGGTTATGTAAGTTTGCTGTACAAAGAATACCTATGAATTTAAACCATGTTATGATGACTCCATTTATGTGTGAGGATAAGAAATGCATGCAGCAGTCCCCACAATACATAATACATGTCCCAGACTTGTGTGTGCGGAAGATGCTGTTTTCCTGATCATCACTGATAGGCTCTTCCATTGTTTCCTGTGTTTCAGGTACAGGGCATGTCTTTTATAGCTGCTGTTTTGATCCTGAACCTAGATACTGCTGATGCCTTTATCGCTTTCGCAAACCTCCTAAATAAACCCTGTCAGATGGCATTTTTCAGAGTGGACCATGGCCTTGTAAGTATCGGGCAAATTGCTTGAAGTTTGTTAATTGACATTTAGGTCAATTAACAAAGTTGCATGACTTATTTTAAATGCATTTGTTATTTCATCATAGACAAAAAGAAAAAGTTGCGCTAATAAACGTAATACAGACTGCACTGAGGCAGAACAACCAGTGCAGAAAAAAGAATGTGATAACAAACCAGTGATCTACACGTGATAAAAAAAAGTGTCCAAAGCAATCATAGACTTGATCACACTCCAAAAAAATGTCCCAATAGAGAAATTAATCAATTCCAATGATCTCCCAAGTGCTTATTGGTCCACCATATGCAAAAAGGGGTGACGATAGAGACCTCCACCACTATCACACACTGCCTCTTACCGAAAGGCCGTGATCTCTTAATTATAGGAGATCTTAAACGGCATATAACAGATGGTGTCTTCATAGGTGTCTTCAGGGAAGGGACCGTACGATATTGCCTCATATGTTATACCAATGCAGGATATGACATGAAGAAAAAAGAACTTGCATAGCGTAAAATCCTCAGGTTTTAATATTAAATAAAAAGATGCACACTTACGTCAAATGGACGTAAAAACGGCAAAAACTTAAGCCGGCCGGCTCCACAAACACGCAGCTCGTATCTTCAGTGTCTGATCACTTTGACGCGGTGACGTCAGAACGTCACCTCCCAACGTTTCGTCTCGATGGGGACGTGGTCCCTTCACTTGGGAGATCATTGGAATTGATTAATTTCTCTATTGGGACTTTTTTTTTGGAGTGTGATCAAGTCTATGATTGCTTTGGTCACTTTTTTTTATCACGTGTAGATCACTGGTTTGTTATCACATTATTTTTTCTGCACTGGTTGTGCTGCCTCAGTGCAGTCTGTATCACGTTTTATTAGCGCAACTTTTTCTTTTTGTCTATTTGTTTAATGTTGTATAACATTTTGTGTTGCTGCTTTTGTTTATATACACAATTTTTTTGAATTAGCGCAGTAACCTTTTTCCACTATTATTTCATCATAAGATGATTTTTCACATGACGTAATTAACTGGAACTAAACTTGTATTTGAGAATTACAAACTGAAAATGCCATTTAACTAATTTTTATTCAAGGCAAATTACCCATCCATCCATGTCTCTATGCTTTATTTTGGTAACTCACTTTGAAAAACATCCCCTGACATATCTGGCTGTAGCCGTCTTAAGTATGGGCAGATGATTCTTGTAGCATTTACTTCCTGCATTGTATCCTTAGCTCAGGCATTGAGGTGTTCTGTCAGATTTTGTAATGAAAGTAATGTTCTGTCACGGCCATCTTGGTACACCCTGTGCTTGGCCTGCAGTAAGGATACAATGAGAAAGCGGCAAGCGGACATCGTTTTTACATCCACGAGTCTTGCATTTCACACTGATCAGTAAATTGAGCTTGTATTTTGAAATCTGTCTCACTGTTTTGATTCATTTTAAAAGCAGCGGTCTTCTGTCAGATCAGCAAACCTGTGAGATCGGCAGGCTTGCCGCTGCTTTTAAAATATAGCATCAAAACAGTGTGACGAATTTCAAAATACTGTGTTTTACGATATATAAGCGGAGTTTACTGGTAAAAATAAATATGAAATGCAAGACTCCAGTGGGTGTAAAAAGATGTCTGCTTGGCGCCGTCTGACTGCAGGCTTACAGATGATGGCCCAGATCCACGAGGAACTTAGGGCGGCGTATCTATTGATACGCCGCGTAAGTTCTACGATGTGCCGGCGTATCTTTTGATTTGTATTCACAAAACAAGATACGCCTGAATGTGGGCTAGATCCGACTGACGTACGTCTTAGTACGCTGTCGGATCTTGGGTGCATATTTACGCTGGCCGCTAGGTGGCGCTTCCGTTGATTTCCGCGTAGAGTATGCAAATTGGCTAGATTAGCAGAACGTACGTCCGTCCGGCGCATTTGTTTACGTAAGGCTTTTTTCGGCATAACGTTACCCCTGGGTCTATGAGGCGTACGCAATGTTAAGTATGGATGTCGGCACAGCGTCGAATTTTCCGTTGTTTGCGTAAAACGTTCACGAATAGGGCTTTGCGTAAATTACATTCACGTCGAAAGCATTGACTATTTGCGACGTGATTTCGAGCATGCACACTGGGATACCCCCACGGACGGCGCATGCGCCGTTAAAAAAAAAACGTCATTTACGTGGGGTCAAGATGAATTAATGAACACGCCCACATCTTAGCCATTTGAATTGCGCGCCCTTATGCCGACAGTTACACTACGCCGCCGTAACTTACGGCACAAATTCTTTCAGGATATGGAAACTACGCTCTAAATTACGGCGGCATAGTGTATCTTAGATACGCTATGCCTGCCTAAAGATAGGCAGATATTTGTGGATCTGGCCCGATGAGTGCGGGGTGTACCAAGATGGCCGTGAAGGAACGTCACTTCCGATACAAAATCTGACGGAACACAGGCAGGAGGATGTGCTTGGCTGAGAAAACCCCTCCTCCTCCAGATAAAAGAAAAAAATGCCCATGAAGACTCCTGGAATATGACATAATTTTAGCCTAGGCCAGAAATCAGGAAGCAGCTGAAGAAATGGAGATATATAAATAAAAAAAGAAAGTAAATATAATCTTCAATGTACCTTCCTATCTATTTACTAAAGATGACAGCATAAGGAATAAAATGGTGAACATTGATGGAGTTTAGTTCCACTTTACCCACTGAAAGCAATAATGTCTCATAAATCAACACTTTATCTCATGAATGGTTATTTTATCATTGCCTGCAAAGGCCTCGTTTCTGCTCTCCTCTATAGGCACTTCCCACACAGAAGATGTTTTATGGAGCAAAAAGCTGTATAATAATCAATTTTGTAATTCAATATTTAAATTAAAAAAATGACACAAATGGCAATGTATTTGACCCACTGTCTAGAACGCTATGTGCTGTGATAGAGCAATCTTAAACCTCAAACCAAAAATGTTAAACATTGCAGGTTACTACTCATTAGATGTGGTGACGGCATTTGTTTTTCTTTTTAGGCTCCCCCCCCCCTTCTGTTTTCACCTGGTGATCTAGCCGGTAACACGCCTCCTGTATTAGAGTGCCCCCACTCTGGGTGAACGAGCATAGGGGGCACCTTTGGAAAGCAGCATTGTCAGTCTGGAGCGGCGGGGGGGGGGGGGTTAGATGCACTAGCAGGTTTAACTACACTAACAAAGTGTAGCTGAACTCCAAACAATTTTTTTTCTCTTTTTGGGGTTAGTTTTACAAAACTAAAGCTGATCATTGTAGGCACCCATCAGTGGTATATGGTGTGTCTCATCCCTATATCTGCTACATCTGCAAGAGAGCTTGTTGTTTTGAAAAACCGACTCACTGGCCAGATCACAAGGTGAAAATAAGAGAAGGAAAGCCTAAAAAGGAGAACTAATGAAGCCACAACATCTATTGATTGGTAAGCTGTGATATAATATAATACTTTGGGTTTAATACTCCTTTAGGAATTATCAGTCAGTTGTGTTTGTTGTACGTTTCTTGCCTGTACTCGTCCTTTGCTTTTGATAATGATGCAATTTTTTTTAATCCTATCTTTTCACTGTTTGTTTTTTTGTAGATGTTGACCTACTTTGCAGCATTTGAAGTATTTTTTGAAGAAAATTTGCCTAGGTTATTTGCGCACTTCAAGAAAAACAATCTGACGCCAGATCTCTACCTAATAGACTGGTAGGCTTTTGTCAGTGTTTTGGGGTTCATTTAAACAGTATCAAGTTACACTAACAGGTTTATATATAACATACATAAGACATATTTATGGCTAACGGAGCCTTATACTCAAATGATTCCCTCTTACCCCTTTGGTCTGCTTGCAGTGGTGGTGCGTCCATAGTGGCCGCTGGAGCGCCGCCCCCTCTCTCCTGCAACTGTCACTCAACAATACATAGATTCATGCATTGCATGAATCTATGTATTGTCGCCGCTGCCACCCACTATTCTGGTGGCTGGCCCCCTGTTGAGTGCCGGCCATCTGAAATAACAGCGGTGGGTGTGTTTTTGGAAGTGTCTATCAGAGCCAGCGGCTCCCAATTACAGCCTGTGTGCCCTAATCGGCTTCCAAATGGTTAACCAGAGGGCGCACAGGGTGTGCGTTCCCTGGTTAACATTGACACGCGTCTCAGCCAATCTGGTTCACCGGGTCTGGTTACCGGTCACCTGATTGGCTGAAGTGACATTGAGGGCGACGTTTGATGGCACAGTGGCTGTGTTTGATGGCACAGTGAGGCTGCAATTGAGAGCTCCAGGAAATGCCATTGTTCAATTTAGGCCAGTTTTAGTATGAATCTCAGATATGCTACTACTACTACAGTGGAACCTCAGATTGCGAGTAACGCGGTTAACGAGCGTTTAGCAATACAAGCACTGTATTTTTAAAAATTCTGACTGTTTGCTAGTGTTGTCTCGCAAAAGGATTCAAGCCAACTTCCTTGTGGAGTGAGCAACCCCAGAAGGAAGAGGGGCGAGAAGATGGACGCAGCCTGCACAGGGGACAGCGCTGGATTTGTTTGCAGGTAAGTGTCACATAATGGGCTAGTATGCGATGCATACTAGCCCATTATGCTTTTAAGTTGCAGGGTTTGCAGTGGGCAAAAGAGGAAGTAAAACCCATCAGGGTTTACTTCCTCTTTAAGAGGTACAGTGAGTTGGGCTTCAACATTGCCTTCTTAAAGGGATTGTAAAGGCAGAAGCCCATCTAGATCCAGCGATGTTTCCTGAGTGTCTTGTCTGCCTGGGACTCCCCTTCTCATTGGCTGAGAGAGCAGCGCGGCACCATTTAGCTCCTGCTGTAGTCAGTCAGCCAATGAGGAGAGAAAGGGGGCAGGCTGCAGCTCTGTGTGTAAATGGACACAGGGAGCTGTGGCTTGGGTGCCCCCATAGCAAGCTGCTTGCTGTGGGGGCACTCAACAGGAGGGAGGGGCCAGGAGCACCAAAGAGGGATTTGAAGAGGAGGATTGGGGGCTGCTCTGTGCAAAACCAACTGTACTGAACAGGGAAGTAGAACATGTTCATTATGTTTAACTAAAAAAACAAACAAAAAAACAAGACTTTACAATCACTTTAGCCGCTTAAGAACCACCCCATGTACATATACACTGCTCTTAAGCGCAAAATAACGTACCTGTACATTATTCCTCTCTTCAGCTCTGGGGTGCGCGTGCAATGGCAGTTGATTAAAACCTTATGCTCACCAGATATTTTGCCCCTGTGCATCCAATCTTAGGCTGGGTTCACACTACGGTTTTCCCGACCGTCAGCCGCATACGATTTATATGGAAAACCGTATGCGGCTGAAACGGACGGGAACGTATGGAACCGCACATATGTGCGTTTGCCATTGACATTAATGTTAAAGGAAAACGTATGCGTTTGCCATACTGTTTTAAGAACGGCCGCAAAACCGTGGTTGAACACGGTTTTGCGTACGTTTAAAAAACGTTTTGCCAGCAAATCGTACGCACCCGGATGCATCTGAGTGCATACGATTTGCAATGCATTGTCTATCTATAAGTTTTCCCGTCCGGGCCCGTACGTTTTCAATACTGAAATCGTATGCGGCTGACGGATGGGAAAACCGTAGTGTGAACCCAGCCTTAGTGACTTCATGCACTTGGGAGGCACATGTTCAGCTTCCAGTCTTGGTGCCAGCGGCCTGTCAAAATCTAACGGGCTGAAATCTGGGAAGGCAGAATGCAATACGTGCCGCAGTCATGACGCGTCACTTCATGCCCACCCAAAAACTACCCAACATGTGATCACCGAGCAGAAGGTCCACTGAACGCGACCCATTGTGGGAGAATGGGGGAAGTGCCGCAAAAGCCCCTGAATAAATCAGTTGGTGTTTTGATTTAAAAAAAAAAGGGAAATGCGAACGTGAAAGGAATATATTAGTGCTCACTGACTACACATAATTGGAATTTTAAGAGCCATTTTGGTGTTTTGCACAAGATCAATAAATTGAAGGAAATGTCGTAATACAGAAGGGAAAGATTAGGAGTTTAAATTGTCAGTGTGCAGTAATAAGACAGGACTGACACCTGCTGGCCAGTGTCATTATTTCATATTCACGTATTGGAGGCTTAGAACTTGACTCTCCTCCCTTTGCCGATCACATCTTCGCCCATTCTTCTTTCCGATTCAGGATCTTCGGCCATCTTGATTGGCTGGACCAGAATGACGTAGCTCTTGTGCACAGGGGTTTATTCATTCCAGCACCGAGGGGCAATGAAGAATGTACATTGAGAATGCTTAGCTTATTTTCCTTTTTTTTTTTTTTTTTTTTTTATAAATTCTTTATTTTTCATATGTTCTTCACATAGTTCATAGTGTACATTCTAAAGCAGGGGTTGCCAATTAATTTTCCCAAGGGCCCAGATAAGAAGCTGGGACTATTTGGGAGGGTTAAATCAATAGTAACCGACCACTGTATGCACAGTGGCAGGCTGGGATGAATTACTGCTTTCCAGGAGGAGAATTACAATGCGGGCGAATTACAATATGGTCCAGCGGGATCAGCATAGTGACCATGCACTGATCTTGATGCATTGCACTGTTCACTTTTTTATTAAATGGTCTGTCACACATACTTAAAATGTATAATTGGCTTGTGAGCAGTGTAAGGCAGTAGGTTGCCTCACGCTGCTTTTGGGGAAAAAAAGTACTGCGTGCTGTACTTTTTTTCAGCGCACACTGCCAATGCAACACTTCAATGCAGTGACGTGAAACAGGCACACAAGAGACAAGGCGTTTGCCTTGTCATGCAGTGGGACTGCACTGGAAAAGGGGATAAAATAATCCAACAGTCCCACTGCACCAGGTGCAAATGAACCCTGATCTCAGCTGTCAAGGAGGATCAGATAGATGACTGGCACCTGCTGTGGGAAACTGGCACCCTGGGGAAGAAAGACCATGCAGCTGCAAGGCGGGGTAGGTGGGTGAGTGCTGGTAGGCTGTGTACAGGATCACTGCTCTCTGACTGGGAAGGACAGTTGTGCGTTACACTACACTTCGGAGTGAAGGACAGTTTTGGCTGGTAACAGAGTGGCAGGAGAGCGCCATGGGGAGGTCTCCTAAGCAACTCTCTCATCTCAGAAACCAGCCTCCCTGACATGCCAATTGGCTCCTCCAGCTCTATCCCTCTAGTTTTTGCATGCTTTCCAGATTCCACATGGATTTCTGTCAGCATGCCTCTGTGAGCCCTTTGCTTCCAAGCTGATAACTTCACAGAGGTATGCTGATAGTGGAGGCATTGTGGGCCAGACAGAGAGCCAAGGGGCTGGATGTGGCATGTGGGCCACAGTTTGCCCAGGTCTGTTCTAAAGAATGCCTCTGAACAGGCTGGTGTGTCTGTTTTTATGCAGAAGGGACAAACTGTGCTTTGAAAAAGTATTTATACCCCTTGACATTTTCCTCATTTTGTCAGGTTGCAACCAAAAATTTTAATGTATTTTATTGTGTTTTTATATGATAGACCAACACAAAGTAGCACTTAATTGTAAAAAAAACTGAAAACCCATTGATCATTTTCCTTCCACTATCCAAATAGTGTAGAAAAGTGTAGAACCACCCTTTACTGCAATTACACCTTTGTCTTTTTGGGGATGTCTCTAGCAGCTTTGCACATCTAGAGAGTGACATTTTTGCCCATTCTTCTTTGCAAAATAGCTCAAGCTCTGTCAGATTGGATGGAGAGTGATTTTCAAGTCTTGCCACAGATTCTCAATTGGCTTTAGGTCTGGACTAAAGCTGCACGATTGATCATTAAGGAACCAAAATCGTGATTCGAAAGTCCCCCCCCCCCCCCCACCACCACTCTGATCTTAAAACAGCATTTACCCAATTTCTATGTAATAAGTGCAGAGTTCTCTGCTCACTTCTGACAGCTAATTGTTGATTGACTACAGATTGCCCTAGGATGGTAATCAAACACCCTTAATACTACATAACTGCCACATCCTAATAATAGAGAATAAATGTTGGTTGTTGCAATATTTGCGCAGCGGTCTTTTCAAATAAAATTTATTTGGAAAAAATACACTTTAATGAATTAAAAATGAAACTGTAAAGTTGGCTGAATTTTTGGAGATAATGTGAAAGATGACATTGCGCTGAAAATCATGAGAGAATTGTGATCTTTATTCTAAGAAAAAAAATTGTGTTTCTCATTTTAGTCATGCAGCTTTGGTCTGGGCTTTGACTAGGTCATTCTAACACATGAATATGCTTTGATCTATTCTAAACCATTCCATTGTAGCTCTGGCTGTATGTTTAGGGTCATTGTCCTGCTGAAAGGTGAAAGGTGAACTCTCAAGTCTTTTTTTGCAGACTCTTACAGGTTTTCTTGTAAGATTGCCCTGTATTTGGCTCCATCCTTCTTCCTATCAACTCCGACCAGCTTCCCTGTCCCTGCTGAAGAAAAGCATCCCCACAACATGATCATGCCAACACCATGTTTCACGGTGGGGATGGTGTGTTCAGGGTGATGTGCAGTGTTAGTTTTGCACCCCTTTTGGTCTCATCTGACCAGAGCACCTTCTTCCACATGTTTGCTGTGTCCCCCACATGGCTTCTTGGAAACGGGACTTCTTATGGCTTTCTTTCAACAATGGCTTTTTTCTTGCCACTAAAGGCCAGATTTCTGGAGTGCACAACTAATAATTGTCCTGTGGACAGATTCTCCCACCTGAGCTGTGGATCTCTGCAGCTCCTCCAGAGTTACCATGGGCCTCTTGGCTGCTTCTCTGATTAATGCTCTCCTTGCCCTGGCCTGTCAAATTTAGGTGGACGGCCATGTCTTGGTAGGTTTGCAGTTGTGCCATACTCTTTCCAATTTCGAATAATGGATTGAATAATGTTCCGTTATATGTTCACAGCTCTTTTTTATAACCTAACCCTGCTTTAAACTTCCCCACAACTTTATCCCTGAACTGTCTGGTGTGTTTCTTGGCCTTCATGATGCTGTTAGTTCACAAACGTTCAATAACAAACCTGAGGGCTTCACAGAACAGCTGTATTTATACTGAGATTAAATTACACACAGGTGGACTCTATTTCCTAATTGGGTGACTTCTGAAGGCAATTGGTTCCATTATATTTTAGTAAGGGGTATCAGAGTATAGGGGGCTAAATACAAATGCACACCACAGTTTTCACATATATTTATTTGTAAAAAAATATTAAAATCATTTATAATTTTCCTTCCACATCACAACTATGTGCCACTTTGTGTTGGTCTATCACATAAAATATATTTGTTTTTGGTTGTAACATGACAAAATGGGCAAATTTTCACAGGGTTTGAATACTTTTTCAAGGCACTGTAACATGCCACATATATATTTTTTTTTTTTTTACAGTTTTGAAGCTTTTCCATTTTCGTTAATTATTTTTAGTCCCAGTAACATCCTTGATGGGGGGCCTCTGTACTTGGCTATGCAATGCAGGTGGATCATGGGTGGGTGGAGGAGCCAGCCAGGTGCCCTACTTGGCTTGCTGAAAACATTACAGCAACCTGCCACATTACTCCTCTCAACAGCCATTAGCCCCAATGCAAGCAGAGGACCATAATAAAATAAATATAAGAATGCTTTGATGGGTGAAAGTCAGTCTGGAGGAGTGACCGTTCCTAGGAAGGATGTGTTTGTGCATGGACTGGTTTAGGTAATGTCCCCATGATTTTGAGCCTTCATGATTGATAGAACTGAAATTCTTCTAATCAAATGTGTGGACCAATTTTGTTTTTATCTGCGTTGTTTCTTTTTTGTTTTTTTAGACCTCTAGGCAGTATTACTGATGATAATTGAGTCTGTAAAATTCTTCTGTCTTGCAGGATTTTTACCCTGTACAGTAAGTCTCTACAACTGGATTTAGCGTGCCGAGTGTGGGATGTTTTCTGCCGGGACGGAGAAGAGTTTCTGTTCAGGACTGCACTGGGAATACTGAAACTATTTGAAGACATTTTGACAAGGATGGACTTCATTCTTATTGCCCAGTTTCTAACCAAACTCCCGGAGGACTTGACCCCCGATGACCTGTTCGCCTCTATCGCCTCAATTCAGATGCAGAGCCGCAATAAGAAATGGTCACAGGTAAGACTCTTACATGATGTGCTAGGAGTTCATCAGCATTTGCTGGACCAAATGACAGATTAGTACATTTGTACAGGTCTGTATATTCTTTATACCTTTAGCTGTCGTGGGCATTTTTGACTATGTCCCTTGGACTTGTGTTATACATGTACATGTCTGTGAGGGCAATCTCATTTGCTGGAAAGATTTTTTTATTCAAAGTTTTTTTTTTTTATTACAAGTTTAAGTCATCATACAAATGTTCATGTTTAAAATTAATTGTCATGAAATAGTTACAACCAGGATGCAGCATCCGATAAGATCAGCGTTCCCAACCTAATAAATATCACTAAACCATAGTAATTAAGAATGTAGCGTATGTGGGGAGACTTTACTGTCTCCTGGCAGCATCCTACCCCAAAATTTTCCCACATGGCATTGCAGAACTGATAGCAAGACAATTCAAAAATAATGAAGAAGAGAACAGAAAAAAGGGGAAACAAAAAAGGGGGGGGGATCGGGAAAGAGCAGAGTTGGGTGCGTCCCTTCACTCCACTCCGGGTCCCCGCTCATGAACCCGCTACGCCCTCAAGGAGCCTGGAGATAAGTGATCCAGGGATTCCACACTTAAAACTTGGTTTGCCTATTTCGTCAAATACTAGTCAGTATCTTGTTTCACCATGGCAATATTGATTACAGGCGATGCTGGAAAGATTTTGACACTGACACACGTTAAATGGCATCACCGCTCAGAATTTTCAGCGCACGAGAAGTCCGCTTTGTTGCTTTTGTCTTCTAGGCCTGTGACTGTTGAAGCTAGAACTTGACATAAGCCAGGCAACTAGCATTTTTTGACAGGCCATACATGGGTCGAATTTCGAAATAATTTTCTTTCTAAATTCTTATCTAAGAATTATCGTTCGTATTTTGCACCATTAGCGGGCTGCAGCAATAGCAGATTTTCGCACGCAGTGGCGAACACGTAGGTCATGCCCAGATATGTAAACGATGATTGCACCACACACATGAGGTATTGCCCTAAACGTTATAGTGAGAGTAATATTTCTAGCACGAAGAGCTCCACGGTAACTCCAAACTGATAACGAGTAAACATTTTTAAAGTGTCGCCTAAATCAGTATGCCCTGGTTTATGCTTTCCCTCTGATTCCAAATTTGTTGCGCAGGATTCGGAGAGAGGGGGTTCCACTCTGGTTTCCAGAGATTGAGACAATAGACGGGCCATGGACACTTCAATGTCGCCCTGATCTACTGTCTCAAGGTCCTATATTTCACCCCAATTAACAGTCTCTAAATTTAATGGCATGGCTATTGAAGCCAGGGTGTTTAAGGAACCTGGGCATCTCGGGACCAGTAGTGTCTACCCTAGTGAATGCTAGAAAAGCTGTCACTAGAAAGAGCCATCATAAGGTCTGGAAGACTTTTATATTGCTTGATGTGAAGCCAAAAAATGGCATCCTCGGAAATACATGATTGGGAAAAAATTTATTTTCTACAGTCAGCTGTGAAAATCAGATTGGCTTTGAGTACAATCAGAGGTCAAGTTTCGGCCCTATCGGTGTTCTTCCAAAGGCCTTCATCAAAGAATTGGAGGTGTTTTATATCTGCTGTTGAAATCCTATTTTCTTGTAAAATCCTTTTGTTTGCGTACATCATGGGACACGAAGGTCCCGCCCCTCTTTTTGAGGATTCAGTTCTTCTTACAAAACTGAAGTACTTCCTGTATGGGGGGGTTGTATAGAGGATCACTTCCTGTCTAAAGACCTTTGGTCTACCAGTGTCCATTCACCTGGAGATGGAGTATAACCCAGCAGGTAATGAATATTAGCCTGACTCTGTCCCATGATGTACTCAAAAAAGGATTTTACAAGTAAGTACCGTAATTTGGCTTCCTTCCACAAGCGTGCGCATTTTTAAAGCATGACGTGTTCTGTATTGCAAGATCTTTAATATTTCCCAAAAAATGGGATATAGATGTGATTTGATTTTTTTATAATGAGATTTTTTTTTTTTAATGAGTTTTAAAAACTGCTGCCATGTGACATAAACAATTGCAATGACTGCCATTTTATTCTCTAGGGCCTCTGCTATTTTCTAGCAAAAAAGAAAAGATTTTTACTTGTCAACAGAGTTTCAGAAATGGGCCTGGTCCTTAAGTGGTTTAAACATTGGTAGCTTGGTGGCCATGTTATTAGACAGCAATAATGAAGCTTGGTGGTTCATCTCTGATGGCATTCTTGTAACCTAAAACATTCCTGGCATGGAACAAGTTCTCTGTAAATGGTCAGTTTAATTGTTGCATGAGTTTGATTAATGGCAAGATGTAAACCCTGCATGTCTTGTGTTCCAGATTCTGTCGGCATTGCAGAAAGATAATCGTGATATGGAGAACAGAAGTCCCGCACTCAAGCGCTAAACATAATCTCAGGATGGAGAAGTGTTTTCAGAAATATGGTGGATTTTGTTTTCAATGGGAAGATAACAATTCCATTTCAGGACTGTATAATACACTGGAATTGGCCTTAATATGTTACTGGTTACCTGCATACTGAAGAGGCAGCTGAGCACTGGTTCATAAACATGCAGGCTATCAACCAGCTAGGGACTAATCACTAGATTCTAGTCAGCTGATAGGCGAGTATTGATTTGTAACGAGCATGACGGGTACATGCTGACCAACTATTTTCCATAAATATTCCATGAGCTTTCTAGAAGGACCATGGTTGGCAAATATTGCCTTGAATCCATGAAGCCACACTTCAGCTTTTTTATAGTCATGTAAATGGGTATGTGTGTGATTTATTTTTCTCTTTTCTGCTGTAGAACAAATGGGCATGATAAGAATTTTGCACATGGACCATGACTTTTAGTAGGGCAGCTAATGAATTAAAGGGTTAGGCAGCCCAAAGCTAATATTTCAGTTTTGGGTGGATGCCGATTGGCTCTGAACTCTTACTCTGACCTGGCATTCAGTGTCGGCCCACAAGTCATCCGATTGTTTTTTTCCTTTATTTGACTTCATATGGAAAGTCTAAAGAGACTGGATCTCCCTGCTTGAATTTGCAGTGCTTGCGGCAAAGATCAGAGCATGGAACAGCAGGGACAGAAAACAAATGAGGTCAGCCTGCTGACATCCATGTTGGCTTTGGTTGTACTGACCCTCTAAAGGAAAACTGTAGCTTTTTTTTATGAGAAATCATTTTGTGACAATAAAGCATTTTCTATATGGGACGGTTTCATGATTACTTAGACCTATGGGAGAAGCAGTCATGTGAATGTCCCAGAGCGATATGGCACTTGTTGACTTAAAATTAAGTTAAGATATATACTTGGTCTGATAGTATCCAAGAAGTGGTAAATTAGGTCATCCATAATGGGAATAATTATTGGTGAACATCCATAGGCAGGAACATCCATAGGCAGGAACATCCATAGGCAGGAACATCCATAGGCAGGAACATCCAAAGGCAGGAACGTCCATAGGCAGGAACATCCATAGCCAGACACCAGCAACTGCTCCGTTTCCACCTAATGCTAAAGGCTACTCAAAGCGGATGTCTTAGTTGTGCGTTGCTGCTGGCATGTTGCATCATATGTTGGCTTCTTTTATCTCCCAGGAACTAAATTGATTATATTCCACTATCAAAATTTGTTTCCACGTGACTGCGTCGAACATTACAAAACTGAATAAAGTAAAAAATTGTTTAATATACAGTCTATAAATATATGGTTCCTGTAGCTTCAGAGAATTCACGCCTTCATTCTGGACTTGTGGAACATAAGCTGCTATTAAAAAATTTCACTATTGGTGTTCTAGAACTATTCCCGGCTTATAGGAGAAGTTTCAGTCGCCTGGTGGAACTTATTTAAGTTGACCCTTTGGGATCCAGGAGAGGTAACTGCAGCCAACATGTGATTCCCCCTTGCAACTTTCTAGATTTGGATCGACTTAATCTTGGCTTAAGGCCCATACACACGATCAGACTTTTTGGCAACTGTCCGACGTGCCTGTTTTTAGCAGACAATCGGACCATGTGTGCGCTCCAGTGGACAAACTTTTTTTCGAATTTTTAATCGACAAATGTTCGCTGTGAGAACAAACTTTCCAGCAAAAAATGTCCTACGTCGGCTAATCTGATTGTGTGTACACAAGTCCAAAGTACAAACACGCATGCTCAGGACCAATGTTAAAGATCAGACAACAATAGCAGAAGTTGCCCAAAGGGTGGCGATAAAGAGCAGAAAAACCACGTAGTACATCTATTGCATCACTACGTTCGTGTTTGTTGCCGTGTGTAGCCATACCAAGTTCACAGACAATGCCCTTTGGACAGAAATCCACAGAAAAGTCAGTTGGAAGTCCGATCGTGTGTATGAGGCTTTAGAGATTCTCCACTTCTAGAAGGTACCCAAGCTTCCTTGTTCCAGAAGAGAATGCCCAAGGCTGTAGTGTCTTGGCCAACACAGCGCTTGGCAGCAAGATGGCATTCTCTTGGCAAGCTGGAAGGACTGAACCTCCCAAAACAGAAATCCCTGTGTGATAGGGGACTCCTCTGCTAGGAGTAAAGGAAAGTACCAGCAGTGCCAGCGCTCTGTAGAAATGTCTCCTCAATAAAGACATTTAAATGTTAAATCTGCTACATTATTCCTGATTTAATATTTTATATGTGATAGGCCGATAAAACCTGGGGGAAAACCATTGTTTGAAAGAAAAAAAAATGGTACTTTATTTTTTCTTGATGGGCACTTACCAAAGATAAATTCATGTCTGTAATGTTAAACATTTAATTGATACCGCCATGGCAGCTGTCTGAATCGATTGTGAATGTCCTTGTTGGGTTTAGTTTCAAATTTGTCACTTTGGGGTTTATTATACTAAAGCTAGAGAATGCAAAATTAGTCACACTTCTGCAGAGAAGCCAATCTGCTTCCAGGTTTTATTGTCAAGGCTTAATTCAACAAGCCGAGGTTAGAAGCCGATTGGTTTCTCTGCAGAAGTGTGACTCATTTTGCACTCTCCAGCTTTAGTAAATCAACCCCTTCTGTCTGTGTAGATTTGGCAGTGGAGTAAAGAGGACCTGTCTGCCTCTTGAACTCTCGGACCAATACATGGTTCCATTACACTTAAATATCCTTCGGTCATAACGGTTTTGTCAGGTGATGAGTTGTCAGGCAATGGAGATTTTCTAGATAATTTTACTTCATACTGGAATTCTGATGGCCTCAGTAGGGCATTATGGGTAGTTTTTCCATTTCAGTGTCTGTCTACACAAATGTACCAAATCCAGCACTACACTTTCTAATCCCAGCTGATTTTGAAAGTGGATTACTGTGGAATACAGAAACTGAAGACATGTAGACATGGTAAGGCAATGGGCATGTAGGCACCTTTTCACCTACCTACCTTCTGGCATGACTTGGCAAAAAGTTGGATCAGAAATGTAGCGTACAGTAAAATAACACATACATAAACCAGAAACCGAAAAATGTTCCATGTCTCATGCAATGTCAAGATGACCGGAGAAAGCCTAAACTGATGCATTTCCTCCACTATTTCCCCCTTGACATGAGTGGGGACTATCCCATTGCATTGAGTCTTAGATTTGGAGGTCATTAACCTCAATGTTTCTCTTATTACTTGTAGAAAAAACAGATTGGGTAAAGCATGGGCTGTATGTGCATAGCTTAAAAAAAAAAGTGTGTGCAGATGGTCTGGGATTTCATGGGACTGTTGGGTATCACTCAGGATGCTTTCACCCAAAAATGACCAGAATCTCAGGAAGGGGAAAGATGTGTGTGATGGGAGAAACTTTAACAACCAGTCAGTATATCTTTACCATTTAAAAACTGTAAAAAAAAAATCTGAAGGTAAATGTGATCGTTTTCCTTGTTCAACATTATCAGATGCTTTCTACTGTCGGTACGGTTTCGTCCAGTGATTTTTGAGCTGCAAGTGTTGGCATCGACATCCGGAAAATATTACTTTTTCATTTGTCGGCTTTTGTGTATATCGAGCTGATCAAATGAAATGTTGGTTTGGCTGCTGTGAATTCCGCCACTTTTTGTCATTTTAGTAAGTTGGGCTGTAACCATGATCTGTGAGGATCTCTGATGACTAGCAGGTTATAAAGGTCTGGTGGTTCCCTTTATGATCAAGTCTTGTCCTACTGATAACACAAACTATTGAACTTTATTCACGTGAATGTAGTCTGTCGTGAGATGTTTGTACTTTTATGTTGGTCTTTACACTGGAAACAATCAGATGCAGTAAATCTTTTCCTTTTAGAGCCCAAAAAGCAGGCATGGGAATGGGATGCCAGTAACTTCTCTCCCAACTCCCACTAAATGCTCTTGAAATGCCAGGGCAGAAGGAGCTCACTGCACTGAATGCCTCAATACACACAAGCACTTGGTGGGGAGTTTTCTTTGTACTATAAAAAATAGTCCCTGCAGCCCCTAGCAAGCATTCATGTAGTAGCAGTTGCTCCTCTGGGGCAGCTTTTCTTCTTTGGTACTTCTGCTAATGCTAGCTAGCCCTGCATGGTTAGGTTTGCACGGTTTCAGCCCGAGGGCTGAACAAAATAAATCAATACATTCCTCCATCCATGCAGGTTTTAATCTCCACTGCAGACCATTGTATTCGAGCACCCACAGCTGCCTGAATACCTGAACAGTGACTGCAGCTGATAGGAGGCAGTCACTGCCAGACGCTTTAAGCCTGATGCACACCACTAGTTCGTTTTTTTTTTCGGGTTGAATGTATTTAAACCGTCAGCTGAGGTCGGAGCCGCTATACTAACAATCCAATGTTAGTGCAACAAACTCCCCTGCTAAGCTTATTGAGTTCTGACAGGGTGGCCCCCCTGCCAGAACACTCCAGTCTGATCTCAGCTGTTGCCTGAGACCGGTGATCGAGAGCTGGTCGGCAGACCATTTTTATTCCTAAACCTTTGACCGAAGCCGGCCTAATGGCCAGCTTGAGACGGACCGGCTGCCATACACAGGGGCCAAATGTTGGCTAACATTTAGCCCATGTGTACTAGGCTTTCGTTTTCCACCTGGCTCATTCCGTTTTTAGATCTCAAGCCAGGTGGTGCTGATGGGGCCACCCACAGCAATTCTACAGAAATCGGCTTGAGTTTGAACCACCTATGGACCAGCTTTTGAAAACTGCAGAGTGGCATGAGAAATTTAAACTCGAGTATTTGCTGTTTCTTATCTCAGATTATAATTTAGTGACCAAAAAACTCATCCCCCCATTATGTTAATCTAAGCACTTTAAAAATATTTGGTTTTAATGAATACCAATGAGTTGAAGGGTTATGTAATGTTATAACTTTAAGTAGCCAAAAGGAGATGAGCTTGCGTAGTGTGAGGACTGAAATTTTGGTTGCTTTGGGATAAACCACTGAAATCCCCTTTCTTCGTGTTCTTACTAAACACCAATGGATAAATGCTGGAATATTGGTCACCTATGACTAAATGTTTGATTAGCTTCACTTGTCACCAAAGTTCATTATACATTTTCTAATCCACAGAAGAGTCACGCTGGATCTTTCATGATCTTTAATAGTTTTAATGATGAAAATGTTGCGTGAGTTTTGTTTTTGTTTGTTCTTGATTTTGTTTGTTTTATCTTTTGATGTTTGAAATTGTCTGTTCTGGAACCTAGATTTAGTATATTACTTTTCATAATCTCATCCTTTCTTAATGAAACAAAATGCAGGGCAAAGAAGAAGAGCGACACAACATGGCAAGGAATAGATTCAAAAGAAGTCCAATACAAATGGTTTATTTAGAGGAGGAAAAAGGAGGGGTCTTTTTCTTGTTGGGTCAGAGAGGCACATTAAAGCTTTTTTTTTTTATATTTTTTTTTTTAGATATGACTTCAAAACAGCCAGCTTTACCCAAAGCTTTTTGTTTTGGGGACACCGATAGGGAGAATCTGCAACTCCCCCCAGCTGCTATAGGTATGGAAGAATCTCACTTTCTTGTAATATTCATGGAGAATGTACTTGCAGGAAGATGTCACAATTGGGAGTTGCTGATGAATATAGCAAGCTACTGGAGGATGTAACTCATCTGCATCAGCCCATAAGCTTTGTACTTTCACACTGGGGCACTTTACAAGAAATCAGTGGGCAGCGCTGCCGAAGCGCCTGCAAAGCGCCGCTTTTAACCCTTTATTTGGCCACTAGCGGAGGTTAAAAGTGCCGCTAAAACTAGCGGCGCTTTACGATGCACCCCCAACCCTGCGCCTCAATGTGAAAGTGCCCTTATACGACTCTAAGTTTGGATAGTGACCAGTGATAATGGGCAATGCTTGCGTTGTATAACATTCAGGTACGACTTTCATACAACTTTTGAGGGATAACTTTGAACTCTATGGCCCTTAAGTTGCATGAAAGTTGCACCAAAGTAGTGCATGAAGTTACTGCAACTTTAAGTCTCACATATATGAAAGGGTTATTATTGGAAAATATGGAGAACGACTTGCCATGCGACTTTGATCTCTGATGTCCAAAGTTGCATGACAAGTCTCACAAGTGTGAACGGAGCCTTCTGCCTCACACTTACTGGACGTTTAACACTGCTCCTAGGGGCGTCTGGTGTTTTTTTTCCTCTCTAAACGCCCCTGCATGTTGGCCTATGTGTTCATGCGCACATAGGTGTTAGGAGGAGCAGTGTTTTGGCAGAAAAAACTTGAAGCGTCTGAATGCGCAATAACATTAGACTGTTTTAGCTTTTGAATATTAACCCATTTCAGTGGCCAGAATAGATTACTATTGGCCAATGAAATGAAGGCCAAAAGCGCTTGACACACCTAAACGTGTTGCATGCATTTCTAAGCATCAAGATTTTGCTTCCCAAACACCACTGCCAGGAGGAAATGCGTCTAGGAGAAATGGCAAAACGTACAGTGTGCATGAGGCCTTAAGTGGTGGTTTGGGAGCGGGGGAGGAAGAAAAAAAACAGCTTGTGAAAAATGCTACTTCTTACCAGACCGTTATACAAAAAATTACAGTACCCCCCATGTGACTTTACAGACAATACCCCTATGGATTTGCAGTAACCCCGTGGGACTTGACTACCTGTAAATTCCCATGGGGTGTATTGCAATTTTCTGTGTAACATACTTTATTCGATGTTGGCAACGCCTTTTGGGAGATGCCATTCACACGTCAAACTCTTGCCAAACCAGCAGGCAGTGGATCAAAGCTTTTATACTGACTGCTTTGCATGTTCCATTTTCTGGTATGTTGAATGCCTGTGCTCCCCAGCGCTTGCTCCGGTTCCAGTCTCTAGCTGCTAGGTTACAAATGTGTACCTGGAGCCGAGGACATGGGTACCTGGCAGTCCAAAAAGTGTTAGATGTTGAAGATTTCTAGCAGTCAGTATAGCTCTGAAAGAAGGAGGAAATTCCATTTACCTCTGCTGGGACTGCAAACTAGTAGTATTCTCTTTTTAGGCTGGGTTCACATCTCCGACAGATGCGGCTTACAGGAGGGGTCCGGTGTGTCCCTGTTCTCCATTTCAGGGATGAATCTGGGCCGAATTTGGGCCTAAATTTGGCCCTGAAACTGAGCAAAAGACTGGCAGCACTCCTGTGCAAGCCGCGCCGCAACAGAGATATGTGAATCTGCTCCATAGAGAGCCGGTCACATTCTCCTGTCGTTCGATCTGGATGCGGCGAAACCCGCATCAATTCACATAGGTGTGAGCCCAGCCTTAAACACCATTTATTTATTTATTTATTTTATGACAGGGTCACTTTAAATATCTTTCTTGCGCAGTACTCATGTTTTCCTGTATTGAACGACAACATTAAAGACACTTGAAGGATAATTCCAAAAAGGTGATTAAATGTTCCACTCTTTAGTTATAAAGGGTTTAATTAACGTTTGATCTAATCCAGTTGGCTTATTAGAACCTTTTATGAATCATATCTCTAGTACAGTGCGATTGTAGAAATCATTACCAGCACAAGCCTGTCCCAGTGACTTCGAACAACAGCCGGTAGTGCTTGTACTCCCATCAAAGGTCCATACAGCATCTGCTAGTCTGTAATTGGAATTTAGGAGAAATTCTTGGTCCTTTTTTATTACATATTTCTTTTTTTTCCTTTTTAGATGGAGGGAGGCAGACTTTGTTCCCTCTCCTATACAGCATGAAAAGTGTCCTTTCTTTACAGCTATGGCAGGCATTGCTGGGCATTACAGCTGAGTTTCTGTAGTCCTAATTCTGACTAATATGGAGAATCTACCACGTAGTACAGAAATGCTCACTAATGGATTATTCCCTTGTAGTATATGCAAAATTCATGCGATAACAGTGTCTTGGCTGAAAAGTCCCATTTATCGGTTCCATACTAGTTGTAATCCCGAACTGTAAGGATCCAGGGAAGGGTCAGACCAGTTGGGCGGAATGGCTCTGTAATTGTGGACTGTATAAGAAGTTGCTTTTATGAATGAAGGAGGAAGGACCTAAAATGTGGGTTACCACCCACCCAAGTAGCTGTAAATGGCAGTGATTTTATATGTCCAAACCAAACCGCTCACAATTGAGCTTTCAGCAGGTTAGAATAGAACAGTACTGAATACAAGTCGTTCTGTACTCAAATGGTGAACCGTGAGGTGTGTATAGTGTAGGATTTCTTTCTTGGCGCCTGCAAACTTGCTGCCCCCTTAGGACAAATGGTGTCGTTTTATAGACTGCGAAACAATAGAAGGGCACACAGACCTAGCGCCTTACCACAATACATTTTATTCAACGTAAAATAACAAGCGTTGTATCATGCGTTTGAGAAAATATAAGTACGCATGTCCTAGCAAGTGGAACCAATCCCCTTCAGGACTGATGCATTCTACCAGTATGGGAAGAACAGGAGCCGTCTGTGGTCATGCTGACTCGTTTCGAGAGTGAACCCTCTTCCTCAGAGCCAAGATAGAGTGGAAACAAAATGTATTGTGCTAATGCGCTAGGTCGGTGCACCCCTCTCTTGTTGTCGTTTCGTAGCATAGAGCAGTAAAAGATGTTGGATGGTTGGTCACCAGATGGTACAGCAACACTCTCTGCCTTTATTAAAGACCGAAACAACAGTGATTGTTGTCTAGAAATTATCTCTGACTGCAGTAGTGGAACGCATACATCTTTCTTATCATTTAATGCCAGTATACAGTGGAACCTTGGTTTACGAGTAACGCGGTTAACAAGCATTTTGAAAGGCGAGCAACTCCTTTTTTTTTTTTTTAAATCTCAACTCAGTTTGCAAGTGTTGTGTGCAGTACCGCATGTGGCCAGAGGTGCGGGGGTGCTGGTGACACTCAGAGCTTTTTGAAAACACTTGGAATTGCATGGAAATACTCCGTTACTGTGTTTCCGAGATCAGCCGAGTATTTTCGATGCTCTCCGGCACCCCCACCTCTGTCCACATGCGGTATTGCATGCCATAGAAGTCAATGCGGAACAAATTATCTTTTTGTTTCTATTGACTTCTATGGGGAAACTCGCTTTGATATGCGAGTGCTTTGGATTACAAGCAGTCTCCTGGAACGGATTATGCTCATAATCCAAGGTTCCACTGTATTTAAAGAATAAAATACACCAAAAGCGCTGAAGTTCAGGAAAACACTGAATGCAATAAGCTGATGGCAAGATGGACATAAAAGCCAAAACAGTTCCCCAATAATCCGTCAATGGAGTAAATGTATGGAAAGGAACCGCTGAGATCCTAATAGTAGGGGTTAAATCCGTGGGGTGTAACATAGGTTTAGCCGTGCTGCAGTATATTTGTTTACAATTCACAGATTTAGTATTTTGCCGTTTTTAAAATTAATAATAATAAAAAAAAAAAATGACTCTTCTCTGTTTCGTCTGGTATTGAATGCCTTTCACTGTCACATAATGTTGTCATATGTGGACAATAAAAAAAGCAAAAATTAAAAATGTCACCTAAAACCCATTTTATATGTAAAATTTTAAACTGTCTCTGAGACATGCTGTAAAAATTGTAAGTCCAATTTCACGATTTGTTTTTGTTTTTTTATGTTTTTTGGTTGTGTATATTTAGGAGGTAATTATATAGTTCTATTCTACTTTTTGTATATAATGTATGTTATTTACTTGTGAGTAATGTCAGAGAGGAAGAAAACTAACAGCAATGCAATATTCAATTTTGCACAATTTGGGGGAATATATTAAGAAAGGTAGCGTATGTGCTTTTGAATCATTTACACAATTTCTCTGGTTAGAATACCAAATTATTTAAAAACCGGTAAGGATCTTTAGTGTCCTACTTGATTCAGGGATCATATACAAATCTGCAGTGTGTGTGTGGTGGTGTTATCAATGTTCTCATCAAAGCATAAAAAAATCAACAACATTGATATAGTAACAAAGAGGGAGATTTACTAAAACCGGGGCACACAGAATTAAGGTGCAGCTGCGCATGGTAGCCAATCGGCTTCTAACTTTAGGTTGCTCCATTAAAGTGGAGGTCCACCCTAAAAAAAAGTCACCAAAATCCTAAAAAAAAAAAAAGAAATTGCGGTTGCTATGCGGATCTTCCTAATCTGCCTCTTCCTAGTCCACAGCAGGTCTTCTTCCTCGTCGTCCTCGCGTTGTCTTCTGGTGAATGGGGCGCGCTGCCTTCTGGGAACAATTAGGTAGATTCACGTACAGAGGACTAACTTTAGGTTGGCCTAGCCTAGTGTTTTTAGGCTACACCGCCGTAAATTAACTAGGCTAGTAGTGATTTTCAAACCACTTACCTGCTAATCTACGGCGACGTAGCCTAAATCGAACGGGCGTAAGGGCGCCTAATTCAAATTACTAGGAGGGGGGCGTGTAGTATGGAAATGAGGCTTGACCTCACGTTTTTTTACGTTTTTGCGTACTGCGCATGCACCGGGTGCCTACATTTCCCAGGGCGCATTGCGGCTAAGTACGCCGTACGGGCCTATTGATTTCGACGCGGACGTAAACAACGTAAATCCCGATTCGCGGACAACTTGCGCAAACGACGTAAAAAATTTGAACCTCGCGGCAGGAACGGCGGCCATACTTAACATTGTTATTCCACTTCATAGGTGGAATAACTTTAGGCGGCCTATCCCTTACGGAAACGACGTAATGCGACGGCGTAGGCCTAGCATTTGTTCGTGAATCGGCGTATCCCCTCATTTACATAATCTACGCCGGCCGCAATGGAAGCACCATCTAGCGGCCAACAGAAACATTGCAAGCTAAGATAGAACGGCGCAAGCCGGCCTATCTTAGCTTTGTTTAAGCGTATCTCTGTTTGAGAATACACTTAAACAAACACCGGCGTAGATTCAGAGTTAGGTTGGCTTATCTACTGATAAGCCGGCCTAACTCTTTGTGAATCTACCTATGTGTGTATCCCAGAGAGCAGCCGCCCATTCACAAAGCGCCGAGAGACTCGCGCATGCGCAAGGCTCCACTGCCTGTCTCCCTTACTGAGGATGGCGGCGCCAGGACCTGCCACGATCGCGGGGGCGACATTGTGGGTGCCTAGGACAGGTAAGTGTCCTTATTAAAAGTCAGCAGCTACAGTGTTTGTAGCTGCTGACTTTTTAGAGGAATTGCGGGTGGAAACTCCGCTTTAAGATTTGAGAATAAAACCTGGAATCTGATTGGTTTCTATGCAGAGCTGCACCAGATTTTGCACCCTCCAGCTTTAGTAAATTTCCCCCATGGTCTATACTTACAGCTGAAAGAAGCAGACTGGCTGTATGTACCCATGCCAACCAATCGGCTTCTAGTTTTCATGTTTCTAAGGTTAGAAGAGGATTGGACGTTCTGGACAATACTTGCAGGCCAGTCTATAGGATGTAGAAGTCTTTATGGCATTATTGTTGATGGTCAAGATTTGTGTTCAGAGGGTTTTTTTCACATTCCATTGCAAAACTCATCTCAGATCGTTTATAAATGAACAGGATCAGAACGATACAAAGGGCAATGATCATCCGCAACTGCAGACCTCTGATCTAGTTTTTTTTTAGAGGTTACTGGATCATTGCATTTTTTATTTTATTCTTTTCTGCATCAATGGGCTTATACTTTGTAAGGAAAAATGGCAGCAAATGATGGTAACCAATAAGAATTCATTCATTCATTCTTATTGGTTGTTTTGGATAACATTGTCCCTGCTCATTGCACTGCTTCTAAGAGTCCAAATAATCCTGTACTGTCATGAAATTCTGGTTCTATTTCATCGTATGTAACCATTCATGCTTCCTGGAAGTTTTCATACGGCAAACGTGTAAAATTGTTGTACAGAGGCCGTCCTTGTTATGCAATTGTATGAGAAGCATAGCAATCATGTTTAAAGTGTACAGCTATCTGTGTAGAATTGTTCAAATTGGGGAAGGTAATATAATAAAACTCAACTGTACTTTTTTGAAGTGTAAATATGGTTTTAGTAAATAAATTTATGTAAAAGGTATTGGTGTGTTTCATCCTAGTCTGTCTGTTTTATTAATAGGCTAGGCGCGCTGTAAAATAAACTGTGGGGTTTATTTACTAAAGATAAATCCTCTTTGCACTACGAGTGTACTTGGCAGTGCAGTCGCTGTAGATCTGAAGGGGACATGCAGGGAAAATAAACAGCATTTTTGTTTGTACATGATTTGATGATAGAAATCAGCAGAGCTTCCCCTCATTTCAGATCTTCCCCCTCAGATCTAAAGTGACTTCCAAGTGCACTTGTAGTGCAAAGTGGATTTGCCTTTAGTAAATTAACCTATCGTGTGTACGAGGCCTTAGGGTCCATTAGGGTTGAACAGAGGACAACGGTCTGAAGGACCGTTTTCATCGGTCAAAACCGATCGTGTGTGGGCCCCATAGGTTATTTATCCATAGGTTAAAAAAAAGACAACTTGCTTTAAATTTAACCGATGGATTCCTAACCGATAGGTCAAAACCGATAGTTAGTAGGCACAACCATCGGTTAAAAATCCATGCATGCTCAGAATCAAGTCGACGCATGCTTGGAAGCATTGAACTTCGTTTTTTTTCAGCACGTCGTTGTGTTTTACGTCACCGCGTTCTGACACCATCAGTTTTTTAACCGATGGTGTGTAGGCGCGACGGACCATCGGTCAGCTTCATCGGTTAACAGATGAAAACGGTCCATCAAAACCGTTCTCATCGGATGGACGGATCGTGTGTACGCGGCCTAAGACACCCTGTCCTCCAACAACACTCTCCAAATACTTTCAAACCTGTTGTAAGAGCCCCGACTTAAAGGGTCACTAAAGGAATTTTTTTTTTTAGCTAAATAGCTTCCTTTACCTTACTGCAGTCCTGGTTTCATGTCCTCATTGTTCGTTTTTGCTTTGATGTTGCTGTAATTCCTCTCTGTTCTGGACACTTCCTGGTTGTCTGTTTCCTGATCACCACAGTACTGGGAGATTTCTCACTGTGGTCACTAATCAAGGAGGTGTGATTACTGTTTGTAAAACGAAACTGGATTGGTGCTGAGGGGTTTTAGACAAAGCATCACTGCCCTCTGTTGGCTCTCTGGCTCTGTACATCAGAGAACCAGGAAACAGCAAAAACTAAACTAAACTATAGGTACATTATATGATTGTTTTTTATCTATTTTTAATCATTTTTAAAACAAATCAGTTTATTATGTCTTTATACCCTGTAAACAGTCATTTCAGCAAAAAAAATGTTTTCCTTTAGTGACCCTTTAAGCCTCATACACACAATCACATTTTCTTTAGACAAATTGTAGGAGTTTTTTCCGAAGGGCGTTGGCCATGAACTTGTCTTGCATACAAGCGGCAAAGAATTGTCGGCCAACAAACATGAAACTATGTGTTTTTTCAGCTCTTTAGCACCACCCTTTGGGCAACTTCTGCTAATGTTGTGTTTATGGTTAGCATTGCTTCTGAGCATGCGTGTTTGTACTTTTGGTTTTTCTTCCCAAAGGACTTGTGTACACACGATCGGATAATCTGACAACACACATTTTGTTGTCGAAAATTTTAAAGGATGCTATCCAACATTTGTTGTTGGGAAATCCAACAATTGTCCAATAGAGCGTACAAATGGTTGGATTTTAGGACAAAAGTTCGCCATCACACAATTCCCGCCGGAAAATCCAATCGTGTGTATGGGCCTTAAGGCTGCATGGCCAAAACATGTTTTTTTGTACCACAGTCTTGGCCATGGATTTTTACCAAAGGCTTTTAAAGTGTACAGTCGAGCTCCGGTGATTGCAGTATTTGAAAGTTTTTTACAAGGGTGAGCAGGAACTCGGCAGTACAGCTGAAGCTCCGTGGATCATTTTGGCTGAGAGGTAAACCTTGGGGGTTTGTTTACTGAAGGCAAATCCATTTTGCACTAAAAGTGCACTTGGAAGTGCAGTCGCTGTAGATCTGAAGGGGACATGCAAGGAAAATAAATAAACTGCATTTTTTCTTGCACGTGATTTAGATGATAAATTCAGAAGAGTTTCCACTAATTTCAGATCTACAGCGACTGCACTTTCAAATGCACTTGTGCAGAGTGGATTTGCCTTTAGCAAGTCAACCCCTTTGTAATCATTACCACAAACCTATACACGAGGAGACATACATTGGGCCAGATCCACGAACCTTGGCGCATCTATACGTCCGGTGTAGCGTATCTCAGATACACTACGCCGCCGTAACTTACAGCGTATTTTCCGTATCCTCAAAGAATTTAGTGTAACTGTGTCGGCGTAAGGGCTTGCAATTTAAATGGATGAGACGGGGCGTGTTTTATGGTAATTCCTATTGACCCC
Organism: Rana temporaria; assembly: GCF_905171775.1. NCBI lineage: Eukaryota > Metazoa > Chordata > Amphibia > Anura > Ranidae > Rana > Rana temporaria. Next base: position 630,125,631 of record NC_053489.1, on the reverse strand, counting down.
ATGTAATCAACGTTTTTTTTAACGGCACATGCGCCGTCCGTGGGGGTATCCCAGTGCGCATGCTCGAAATTAACCCACAACAAGCCAATGCTTTTGACGTGAACGTCATTCTACGCAAATCCCTATTCGCGAACGTTTTACGCAAACGACGGAAAATTCGACGCTGGCCCGACGTCCATACTTAACATTGGCTACGTCTCATATAGCAGGGGTAACTTTACGCCGGAAAAAGCCTTAAGGAAACAACGTAAAAAAATGCGCCGGATGTACGTTTGTGGATTGGCGTATCTAGCTAATTTGCATACTCGACGCGGAAATCGACGGAAGTGCCACCTAGCAGCCAGCGTAAATATGCACCTTAGATCCGACGGCATACTAAGACGTACGCCAGTCGGATCTCGCCCAGCTTCAGGCGTATCTTGTTTTGTGGATACAAAACAAAGATACGCCGGAGCAACCTAGAAGTTACGCGGCGTATCAATAGATACGCCAGCGTAACTGCTTCGTGGATCTGGGCCATTGTGGCTACAGCTTGCTATTGTTGAGCTTATAAGGGCTCATGAACATGGCTTTTGTTTGCACCTCAGATCTTCCCATACAAATCATTCCCCATACAAAAACAACTTGATGCAACTGCAATGCAAATCAGTGGAACTGAAAGTGCCAAAGAATCTCAGAAGCACCACATACAGCATGTGACTCCTTTTCTTAGCCTGAAGCTTGTTTACAAAAGCGGGTACCTTTTAGAAATATGGAAGTGCTTTTTCAAGAGGCACTGCAGCTCTTTAACTGACCCCAAAGGTTTGTGCAGTAGCAGGGTGTAGACCGGACTGCTGCCAGTCCTCTAAGCATGAACCAATGGAAGCCACAGGATCACGTCATACCAAATCCCTTATTTATTGGGAACCGCACCTACAGAGCCAAGAATAGGCAGAAATACAGACTGGTTTTATGTGTAAACCACCCCTGACAAAGTGTGTCTTCATGATTAACTTGGTAAAGCCTCACTCTGGTCAATGGACTAAAAAATACCCTTGTGTGAAGTGCTCTGGCGGAAAGGCCACCCCGTCCATGTTGATTGCCAGCTGTATCCATTCAGACATGTGGCTGTGGCCCCACCCCATCCCCTTTTCTCTTCTCATTGGCTGACTGACTTTGACAGCAGCCGGAGCCAATGGTGCCATGCTGCTGTCTTAGCCAATGAGGAGGGGAGTCCAGGCAGCCAATACACTTCTACAACATCGCTGGATAGAAAGGGATCTCAGGTAAGTATCAGCTGGTGCTCCATTATTTGGTGGGGACGACAAACAAGCCGGTTGGTCAGTTAGTCCCCTGCACTTGCCCCATCTAGGTCCCAGGCAGCTTCAGCTCCTTCCTGCATCTCCTCCTGTTTGGCAGCTTCACAACGGCTTCTCTGTGGCTTCCTCCTCGGTGGCCAAGACGATCGCTTCTCCTCTCAGCCAATCGGGTCTTAATGCCCACTTCCTGATTGCCTGGGAGGAGAATCGGGAAGATAATAGCGAATATTAATTAGCTATTGTCACCCAACTGGGTGGGCTCAGGGTGCAGTGCCCTCAGCCCACTTTCTTTCTTTTTTTTTTTATTAGCAAATTGAAGCCTCTGGCTCTAATCATGTGCTTAACCACTTCCGGACTACCCACCATCGTTTTTACATCGCTAATACCCTTGTTATGGTAGCATAACCCTGGTATCCTCTTCAAGAGTGTGTGGTCCGCTTCAAGTTAAGTGGTCTCTGTGGCGGATTTGCTACAAGATCACTTTCATCGGCGGCGGAAGAGGGGCCCTGCCGCCTCTCCCCAGTGCCCTCTGCCGCATACTGGAGCCATCGGCGGAGGCGATCGGAACCTTCTTGGTCTGTGGTATAGAGATGAGTGAGGGGAAGATGGCCATATCATTGCAGGGTGGAAGCGACATCAAAACTTCTCTTCCGCCCATGGTTCTTTTAAAAAAAAGAAGTTTATTGAAGAGCAGTACAGTACAATTATGGAACAAAGGAAGAAAATTACCGCGCTAAAAGACAATAAATTGCTAGTAAAACTGCAACAACGGAGTGTTATACAAACACAACAACATAGAACAAAGGGGAAAGGTTGTTGCGCTAAAATAAAAAATCTAAGCAATAAAATTGAGGAAAATTAATTATGAAGCCAGTAACCCAAATCAATGAGGGACTAGAAAGAGGATAAATTCAGTCCTACTGCGTCCACAAAAATATAGTTCATATAGGAGTAAACAAATGTTGAGGAGCAAATAAAAACACCTTGAACCAGTAAAAATTGGAGGCTTACCAAATGGCAAGCAATGTGTGCTTGCGGCTGCAAACCCCAGCCAGGGCCTTTAAGGTGATCCTCGCAGTACAGTACAATTCAATGCCACCAGAACATCCTGGGGCGCAGTGAAAATCACACAATACATATTAATTATTCGATATAGATTAATAATCGTCACTCAATATTAAATAGGTCATCCTACTCAACTATGTACTAAAAGATCTTATAAAGGCAGGAAAACCTGATAAGTGCACTTAGTTCCAAAGTCCATCCCGACACCCCTAATGGGCACAAACTGTGTCGGGAGTCGACTTAAAGTGTTAGATTCAGAAAGTACACCGTTAAAGGCTGGACCGAACTCGTGGCTCTGAAGAAACTGAAATCCCCAGACCCACGTGAGAGTCCAATAGTGAGGAACATATTGTTAAATTCCAGTGGCTCAATGTAACCAGGGATGATCCAACAATAATATCCAAAGCAGAAAATATCTCTTGGGTATGATACCACAGAAGAAACATTCTCTAACTCAAGAGTTGTGAATTAAACTGACTGCTGTCAAACAATGAAGTAAAAAATAAATAAAAACAAAACAATAAATAAGAATAAAAAAAAATAACAGAGAAGTAAAGCTAGAAATAAGAAAAGAGGGATGAGAAAAGAGAAGAAAGCATTGCCAGCTGCAGATTTCAAACGCTCGTGGAGGACCCCAAGATTCCCGGCTTAAGGGATATTCCTGCATATCTGGCCCAGGGTTCCCATGTTGCTTCAAAGAGTTTAGTGGTATTTAGGATTGAACTAACCATTTTCTCCTGATTCATAATCCAAGATATCTTCCTCTTGGCTGCCGAAAATGAAACCAGAGGTTGCTTCCAGGCACTGGCCAAAGTGATTTTTGCTCCCATAAGCATGAAAGCTATTAATTTTTGAGTATGCTTAGGAGCCTGTGGGATGTGAACCCCAAGCAACGCTATTTTGGGGGATTTCTCCACCGGAATGCCCGATATCTTTCTTATGAGATAAAAGATTTTATTCCAGTATCCCCTAATTTTCGGGCATTCCCACCAAATATGAAGCATGGAGCCCTGGGCATGACACTCACGAAAGTGAGTGAAGCAGCTGGGAACATCGCCGCCAACCTACTGGGGACTAGGTACCATCTCATTAAAACTATCAGAGAAATATTAACAATTCCTTTAAAAGCTTTCATTCCTACCTTATGCCACTCCTCCAGATCCCAGGATTCCTGTAGGTCCCTCTCCCACGCCTCCATGTAAAAGAATTTAGAGGTAGATTCTGAAATTGACATGTATATAATGGAAATGCCTCCCTTTTGCTCCGTCATTTGGTTACACCAGCGTTCATAGCGAGTGAAGTTTGGAGGACAGGGCTTGTTCTTCCAAATTAAAGATATGAAGTGGAGTATTTGAGAGTATCGGATCTTTTCAGAATCCGGCATCCCCAACCTCCTCACACAGTGCTGCAATGAAAGCGGGCCAGAGGTAGAAAGGAAGTCCCCAATTCTATAGATCCCCTTGTCCAACCACCATTGAAAGGCTTTAACGTTCATTCCCGGACCGAACAGGGGATTACGAAAGATGTGTGCCAAAGGTTGAATGTCCGATATCAAAGAAGGAAGACACCTCAAATCATCCCAAAGCTTGAAGGACTGAGACAATGAAGGAGACATTATTGCAGGCCTGGACTTTCGGGAACACCACAGTAGATTGTCTAACGAATGATTAGGAGCCGCCATACTCTCTATTTCAATCCAATCAGGTTTCCGCCCATGGTTCTTAACCACTTCCAAAATGCTGTACGACTTTATACGGCCTAACTTTAAAGATGGATATCTCGGTAACGGCAGCAGCTGCTGTGTGAGCATCTTTAGTGTGAGCGGGTCTCAACGATAACGGCGGTCTCCGCGAGATCGCCGTTATCGGCGGCGGGAGAGGGGGCCCTCCGCCGCTTACCGGAGCCGTCGGTAGCGGCGGAGGCGATCGGGTCCGTTCGGCAGCTGTGTGGGGTTGCGAGTGAGGGAAAAATCGCCCCCAAAACGTCAGTCCCGCCCAGCGTCTTAAAGAAACATTTTTTTTTTTGTCATTTGAAAAAATGACAGTTTCAATTTTTTTTTTTTGCATTTAAGTCTAAATATGAGATGTGAGGTCTTTTAGACCCCAGATCTCATATTTAAGAGGACCTGTCATGCTTTTTTCTATTACAAGGGATGTTTACATTCCTTGTAATAGGAATAAAAGTGATACATTTTTTTTTCCAGTGTAAAAAATAATAAAATAAATAAAAATAAATAAGAAAAATATATATATTTTTTTATAAAGCGCCCCGTCCCGACGAGCTCGCGCGCAGAAGTGAACGCATACGTGAGTAGCGCCCGCATATGAAAACGGTGTTCAAACCACACAAGTGAGGTATCGCCGCGATCGTACAGGTAAGCCTAGATTAAGGCTTACCTGTAGGTGCAAGAAATATCTCCTAAACCTACACGGTTTAGGAGATATTTACTAAAATCATGGGCGCCAATGTCTACGACGCATGCACCTTAGCAACGCCGATCATGCCGTTCCAATGGTAGGCCATGCCGTGACAGGCAGGTCCCGCACGCATGCGCGGGAGTGACGTCATTGCGGCTCTGGCCAATCACAGCGCCAGAGCCGAGTAACCCCTGGGAAAGATGTCGGCCGCTCGAGCGGTGTACAAGGCCGGCTGCGGGGGCTTCGATCGGAGGTGAGTATTACATAATGAGCTAGTATGCTATGCATACTAGCTCATTATGCCTTTGTCTTGCATGTTTTTTTTTTGTTGTGCCTTTTACTTCCTCTTTTTAAAGGCCTTGCTGTCTTAGAACCCAGCACTATGGTAGAGTTTCAGGACTACATAGGAACCCAACACCATGGTGTCTCCACCAAACACATTGAAGCAACAAGTACAAGAAAAATAAGTAAGGGATGGAATTCCCAAAAGAAAAAACCCCTCCCAACAGCACATGTTGACTTCACGAAAGGCCATAAGATGACATGTAGGACGGTTCTCGGTTATCCTGAATGTTGGAAATGACAGACCAATGCAATATAGCTTTTAAGTCTTCTTGTACTTGGAATGCTCCATTCAAGGCCATGTCTCATTTTTGATCACCTTTAAAGTAGTAGTAAACTGTACACTTTATTTTCTTTACAAAGTGGTATTGAACACAGAAAAATACAATTAACTGCAGCTTAACAATCAGATGTGGTGGCTGCATTCGTTTTCACTTTGAACACAAGTAGAGAAGAGAAGACTGCAGATAAACAGGTATAACGTATGTAGGAGGATTTGTTTAATCTCTGTGTATAAACTGAGGCCAGTCACTTCACTGGGTATATGTGAGGGTTTACAACCCACTTTAAGTATATCTCACTTGCATACCTACACCAACACCATCCTAGGGCCAGTTTAGACAGGAGCCATTAAACCTACCAGCATGGTAAACCCGGAAGAAACCCACACAGAGCACAGGGAGAACATGTAAACTCCATGCAGTTAGTATCCTGGCCGGTACACTACCTGCATGGAGTCTGCATATTCTCCCTGTGCTTATGTGTGTTTTCTCCCACACTCCCTGTAGGTGAATGGCTCCTGTCATAATTGGGCCCAGTATGTGAGATAGGGACCTTTGATTGTTCGATCCTTGAGGGCAGGGATTGATGTGAATGTACAATATGTAAAGCACTGAGTAAATTGTCGACACTACTGACTAGGGATGAGCCGAACACCCCCCCCCGTTCGGTTCGCACCAGAACCTACGAACAGACCAAAAGTTTGTGTGAACTTTAGAACCCCATAAAAGTCTATGGGACTCGAATGTTTGAAATCTAAAGTGCTAATTTTAAAGGCTAATATGCAAGTCATTGTCCTAAATGACTGGGTCCTGCCCCTGGGGACAAGTATCAATGCAAAAAAAGTTTTAAAAACAGAAGTTTTTCCGGGAGCAGTGATTTTAATAATGCTTAAAGTGAAACAATAAAAGTGAAATATTCCTTTAAATTTCGTACCTGGGGGGTGTATAGTATGCCTGTAAAGTAGCGCTCGTTTCCCGTGCTTAGAACTGTCCCTGCACAAAATGTAATTTCTGAAGGAAAAAAGTAATTTAAAATCACTCGTGGCTATAATGAATTGTCCGATCCCGGCAATACAGAGAAAAGTCATTCATAAAAAAAAAATGTGTGGGGGTCCCCCCAAATTCAATTACCAGGCCCTTCAGGTCTGGTATGCATATTAAGGGGAACCCTGCGTCAAATAAAAAAAAAATGATGCTGGGTTTCCCCCAAATATCCATTTCAGACCCTTCAGGTCTGGTATGGATTTTAAGGGGAACTCCACCCCAAATTTTAAAAAAAATGGTGTGGAGTTGCCCCCAAAAATCCACACCAGACCCTAATTGAATTTGGGGGGAACCCCACACATTTTTTTATTTTTTATGAATGACTTTTCTCTGTATTCCCGGGAGTGATTTTAAATGACTTTGTTTTCCTTCAGAAATGACACTTTGTGCAGGGACAGTTCTAAGCATGGGAAACAAGCACTACTTTAAAGGCATACTATACACACCCCCCAGGTACGAAATGTAAAGGAATATTTCACTTTTATTGTTTCACTTTAAGCATTATTAAAATCACTGCTCCCGAAAAAACTGCAGTTTTTAAAACTTGTTTTGCATTGATACATGTCCCCTGGGGCAGGACCCGCGTCCCCAAACACTTTTTATGACAATAACTTGCATATTAGCCTTTAAAATTAGCACTTTGGATTTCAAACGTTCGAGTCCCATAGACCTAAACAGGGTTCTAAAGTTCACACGAACTTGCCGCGAATACCCCAAATTATTCGCTGTTCGGCGAACAGGCAATGTTCGAGTCGAACTCGGAGCTCATCCCTACTACTGACAATAGCTGTAAGGGCTCTTTCACACGGAGCGGATCCGTATTGATCCGCTCCGTTAGCCCGTTTGGCTCAGGGGGGATTCCTCCGTTAATCCCCGCTGAGCTGTCGGCGGACAGGGCGGTCCCCGCACACTGTGCAGAGACCGCCCTGTGTTTGCTCTGCTCTCCCCTATGGGGAATCGGATGAATACGGACCGTGTGTCCGTATTCATCCGATCCGTTACGCCGGACGGAAGAAAAATAGGGTTTTCTTCCGTCTGAAAAAGCGGAACTTTGCGGACGCGGATCGTTACGGACGTTAGCGGATGCATCATCCGCTAACGTCTGCAATCCCATAGGGATACATTACAAGTCCGTAAACGGACTTGTAATAAACGGTCCATTTGTCCGCCCGTGTGAAAGGGCCCTAAGGCTCCATTCACACTAATGCGGTTTTTTTTTTATGCATTTTTCAGAAATGCAGGGAAATGTTTTAACATTGGAACATGTTCACATCAATGCTTTTTTGTGCCTCTGCGTTTTTGGAAAGGGTCGGGGACCTTTTTACCTGCAAAAAGCAGCGTTTTGCATGTAATAGAATTCAATGGACCCGCATCCAAAACGCAAGTACTGCTTTTTTACCGCGATTTGCGTGTTTTTTTTTAACCTGTTTATAGCTGGTTGTTAAAGAAAATGTAAAAAAAAAAAAAAAATTCCAGCTAAAACAAACAAACAGAAGACCCCAAATTGCGGTAAAAACGCGTGTCGTAAAACGCAGCAAGCACCGCAGAAACGCTCAAAAGCAACATGCATAGGTGTGAATTGAGCCTAAGAAATAAATGAATACAAGTAGTATGTATCACATGATCAGCTCACCTCTATGATCTATACCAGGGTGGAAGGTGGTGATGCTCATCTACAGCTCTCCTCTAATCCATACCACATTATAACCTCTGGCACACTACGACATGTACACAGCGAGATATAAATGGTAACCGAGCCTATACCTGCCTCCTTGTTTTGTCCTCTGTTTATCTCCTGAACCTCTCCTTTTCCTCCTCACTTCCATATCTGGCTCTGATGTATAAGATGGCAAGGTTGGAATTTATTGAGTGATGTTTGCGTGCTGGCGCCATGCTGGTACAGCAGCCCTATGGCTTTTACATCAGTGACCTTGCTTCTCTTCTACCGGTGCAATTGGGGGGCCCATTTAGATGCTCCTAGACTTGAGTCTCTACCCGGTAAGATGCCCCCCTTCCTCTCTCTGCCCCTTACCCCTGGAAAATCATAGTACTTCCATCCCCTTCTAGTGGCAGCAGTAAACCTCACCTAATGCATTGAATTGGGATTTGTCTTGGCGGAAATGTCGGTCTAAAGCCTCGTACACACGATGGGATTTTCCACGGACAAAGCGGAGGACTTTTCTCCTTTAACAAGCTGAACATCTCAAAATAAAGTCTGAATTATAGGCACATGTTTATAACAACAACAAAATCGCATAATAGATACTTTATTTGCACAATTAACTGCATAGAAAGTCAAGTTACAGTTTTTGAAAAATGTTTTATTACACACATATGGGATTGTGCAATAAATTGTGTATGTGGAGATGGGCTTCAGTAAAGGATCCCAATGAGGCGTGTTTGCTTTAGATCAGGGGTCTCCAAACCTGCAAAACAAAGGGCCAGTTTACTGCCCTTCAAATATTAGGGGGGGGGGGGGGCGGACTGTGACCAGTGGGAGTAAACAATGCCATAGGCTTGGCACCCAGAGGGAGTAAAAAAAATACATTATTGGTGTCAGTGGGAGGAATAGTGCCCCATATTTGATGTCAGAGGGAGAATTAGTTCCCTGCCTCTGGTGTCACTGGGAAGAATAGTTCCCCATTGTTGGTGTCAGTGAGAGGAATAGTTCCCCATTGTTGGTGTCAGTGGGAGGAATAGTGCCCCATCATAGGTATCAGTGGGAGGAACAGTGCCCCATCATAGGTGTCGGTGAGAGAAGTAGTGCTCCATCATTGGTACCAGTGAGAGGAATAGTGCCCCATCATAGGTGTCGGTGAGAGGAATAGTGCCCCATCATTGGTACCAGTGAGAGGAATAGTGCCCCATCATAGGTGTCAGTGGGAGGAACAGTGCCCCATCATAGGTGTCAGTGAGAGGAATAGTGCCCCATCATTGGTACCAGTGAGAGGAATAGTGCCCCATCATTGGTACCAGTGAGAGGAATAGTGCCCCATCATAGGTGTCAGTGGGAGGAATTGGGCCCGTCTTTGGTGTCAGTGGAGGGAAGGTGCCTTGTATCAGGGGAAGGAATAGTGTCCAAGGGCCATATAAAGGCAAGCTAAGGACCACATCTGGCCCCTGGGCCGCAGTTTGGTGACCCCTGGTATAGGGCAATATGCTTTATCTTGATATACAGTATGTGTATTTTTTGTGGAGATAAAAGGTCTATTTTTCTATGATTGGTGTCAGTTGGAAGAAATAGTGCCCCATTTTTGGTGTCAGTGGGAAGAATTCTGTCCCCGTCATTAATGTCAGTTGGAGGAATAGTGCCCCATATTTTATGTCAGCGGGAGAATTTGTTTCCCATCTCTGGTATCACTGTAAGGAATGGTGCCCCATCATTGGTGTCAGTGAGAGGGGGTTGTAAAGTCACATGTATTAGGTATTTTGATTCTCTCTGTTTTAGGGCTGTGTTCAGTACAGCGTGTGTGTTTTCCTAAAATTATAATTCTAAACACCTCCTTTGCAGAGCCCTGCTGCCCTGTCATGTGACCTCCCTATGCTTCCCTTCCCCATCTAAGAGAACACAGTGGGAGGGGCTGAGATTCCCCTATGATGAATACACGCTAACAGAGGCAGGGCTCTGCAAAAAAGGTATTTAGCATTCTAATTTTAGGAAAACACACTGTACTGAACAGGGACCTAAAACTGAGGACCAAAGTCATGAAGGCCCCTTTCACACTGGGGTGTCCGTGGTAAAGCACCGCTATTTTTAGCGGCGCTTAACTGTCATATTTGCGGGGGTATTCGGCCGCTAGTGGGGCACTTTTAACCCCCGCTAGCGGACGAGAAAGGGTTAAAACCACCGCAGAGCGCTGCAGTAGCAGCGCTTTCCTGGCGGTATAGCCGCAGTACCCATTGATTTCAATGGGCAGCAGCGGTGAAGGAGCGGTATACACACCGCTCCAAAGATGCTGCTAGCAGGACTTTTTTTTACCGTCCTGCTAGCGCACCTCAGGGCTTTCACACTGGAGAGACAGCAGCGGCTCTTTCAAGGCGCTTCGCAGGCACTATTTTTAGTGTTATAGCTCCTGCAAAGCGACCCAGTGTGAAAGGGGTCTTATACATGTTTCTTTACTTTACAAGCACTGGAGCAGCTACAGGGAATAGATCTACACAGGCTCGAGAGGAGAGGAGAGGAGATTGGCTCTCGCACAGACTACGGATGGGACAGGGAGGTGGGGGAAATGCAGAGGCGCTGAGGAGATAGCTGGATGAGGAAGGCATGTAAACTGACCACGCTATCGGAGATCAGCAGCCATATTAATACACGTGGTCAGTTTACAGAGGGAAAGACAGGAAAAGGCAGGATCAGCCAGATATTTTACAACGTAGAAATGGACTAGAAATGGCAAAACCACTGTGCTAAGTGAGAGGGTTAAAGTGTAAAAAATAAAAGTGCTGCTGTCTCTTTAAGGGCAATACTGTATATCTCATGCCTTAGGGACAGGAGCACTTTTTTTTTTTTACAATCACTTTAACCTTCTCTATTTGCTCCGTTTACCATTATCATTAAAAGTAAAAGAAAATCCAGTATTTTCCATTATGCCCAGAAAAGTAATAGAGGCAAAATCTTCCAATTGGGACACTAGTTCCAGTGACCAGGGGTGCCCAAGAGATTTCCCTAATTTGCAGGGATTTCCCTTACTTCCTGTTTGGCTGTGGGACAGGAAGTGAAGGGAAATCTCTGCAATGGGACATAGTAGAGCTGCACCATTCTGGCCAAAATGAGAATCACAATTTGTTTGCTTAGAATAAAGATCACAATTCTCTCAGCGTAAAAAGCGCCCAGAGGCGATTCGGTTCGCATGCGCCGCGCTTTATAAGTTTTTCATTCATTCATTCATTCATTCAAAAATGTTCACATTATACAAAACAAATTGGGCTAACTTTACTGGTTATTTTTTATTTTATTTTTAATTCATTAAAGTAATTTTTTCCAAAAAAAATGCATTTGAAAGACCGCTGCGCAAATACAGTGTGGCATAAAATATTGCAACATCCACCATTTTATTCTCTAGGGTCGCTACTAAAATATATATATATATATATATATATATATATATATATATATATATATATATATATATATATATATATATATATATATATATATATATAATTATAATGTTTGGGGGTTCTACGTCATTTTCTAGCAAAAAAAAAATGATATTTTAGCTTGATAACAACAAATGTAAAAAAAAAAGTTTAGTGTTTAACCACTTAAGGACCGCCTCCTGCACATATACGTCAGCAGAATGGCACGGCTGGGCACATGTATGAATAGGTACGTCCTGCACATGTACCCAGCCGCGCCTGCGACCTAATCCAAAGCTGCGGGACCCGATCGCCGCTGGGGTCCCGCGATCGCTCCCCGGAGCTGAAGAACGGGGAGAGCCGTATGTAAACACAGCTTCCCCGTTCTTCACTGTGGCGGCGTCATCGATCGTGTGATCCCTTTTATAGGGGGACACAATCGATGACGTCACTCCTACAGCCACACCCCCCTACAGTTGTAAACACACATTAGGTGAAACATAACCCCTTCAGCGCCCCCTGTGGTTAACTCCCAAACTGCAACTGTCATTTCCACAGTAAACAATGCATTTTAAATGCATTTTTTGCTGTGAAAATGACAATGGTCCCAAAAATTTGTCAAAATTGTCCGAAGTGTCCGCCATAATGTCGCAGTCACGAAAAAAATCACTGATCGCCACCATTAGTAGTAAAAAAAAAAAATTAATAAAAATGCAATAAAACTATCCCTTATTTTGTAAACGCTATACATTTTGCGCAAACCAACTGATAAACCCTTATTGCGATTTTTTTTTACCAAAAATATGTAGAAGAATACGTATCGGCCTAAACTGAGGAAAAAAAGTTTTTTTTATATATTTTTGGGGGATATTTATTATAGCAAAAAGTAAAAAATATAGATTTTTTTTCAAAATTGTCGCTCTATTTTTGTTTATAGCGCAAAAAATAAAAACCGCAGAGGTGATCAAATACCACCAAAAGAAAGCTCTATTTGTGAGAAAAAAAGGACGCCAATTTTGTTTGGGAGCCACGTCGCACCACTGCGCAATAAATGTCTACTAACTAACACCTTCATGTTTTTCTCTTTTTCTGTACAATGTTCACAGTTAAAGATTTTTGTATGCATACATGTACCTACATTGTAATTTTTATATACTTTGACCTTTTTCCATAATAAAAACCGTTTGCAAACATAAAGCGACGCAGTGCCGAATCGCAAAAAGGGGCATTTAGGACTTTAGCTGCATTTTGGTCCGGGTCTTAAGTGGTTAAACTTTCCTCATTTATACACAGAAGTCTATTCCTTTGATGTAAAAGACAAATTGTTACAATGTTTAGACTTAACTAAAGAATGTTGTGATACTTGGCAGACTGCCCAGATTTTTTCTTCCTTTCTTTTGAGGGCTGAAAGCAGCGAATTCTATGCATACTAAAGATTGGGAAATACTTTGTCAAGATCGCAACAGGGAAAAAATTGCGATAACGATTCATGTTAATCGTGCAGCTCTAGGACATAGATGGCGAAAGAAAAAAAAAAAAAGACAAGGGGTTACAACTCTCCCTTACTCTATCCAAAATGAAATAAAAAGAAAGGTGTTGCCTATAGTTTTACTTTAATAAAGAGATTTTTTTTATACTTTTAACTATCATATTATGTGTAATCTATGATGGTGCCCACACATTTCTCTCTCACCCTTTCCATGCTTTGGATTGGCCAGGATGAAGGTACCACTTTTCTGTGCTGCACTCACATTGGAATATTAACTTTCTAGAACGAACTTGGAGTCTTGTATTTTCTTCATCACTCCCTTGCTGGACAGGGTTAGCTCAGCATGACGACGTTTCAGGTCCTCCAGTTTCTGGCGAAGCTCCTCGGTGGCATCGACCTTCTCCTCAAAGTCTCGAAGTAAAGTCTCGTTACCAAGCAGCCCACATTTTTGTTTGAGGTTCAGGTTGTCCATCCTCAGGCTGTCTCTGGCCTGCTTTGTTCTCGTTAGAATGTCCCTCTTGTGAGCCACCAAGGCCTCGATTTCCATCAGCCGGTCCTTCTGGTCTTGGTTTTCGACCTGCACAAACTGCAGCTTTTCTTTCAGGTGAGTCAGCACTTGCACGGTGTTGGTAATCTTTTTTCTTAGTTTGAGGAGCTCCTCGTTTCTCTCCTCGATCTTCTCGTTGTAGGTCTGGTTTTCGATCTTAAGCTGCTCGAAGTCGATGAGGTGCAAACCTTCAGCTAGCTCCTCTTTGGAGCGCAAGGTAAAGTCGTGGTGATTGATCTGGTTCTTGAGTTTGATGTTCTCCAGGCGGACCTGTATTACTTCCTTCTCCTTGCGCTCTTCCTTGGCTTGGAGCTGGACTATTTCTTGAGAAAAGGTCGATGCGGCGTGTTTCCCGGCACCTCGGTTAACGACATATAAAGCGACTTTCTTCTTCTGCTCTTGGAAAGCAGCCCACTCCTTGTCCACTTCACTTACGACTTCCTGACAGCGGACCCTGAGCTCTTCAATCTGCTGCTCATGCAGGACCGTGTCTTCTCTAAACGTCTTCCTCATCTCCTCCAGCGTGGCCAGGTACTTCAGGTAGCGCTGTTCTTGGTCGGAGACGTGCTTCTCCATCTCTGGCCGGGTGTCTTCTCCTTTCTTTCGGCGGAAGTACTCGTAGAGTTTATGTTGGAAGTGAGAGTTCTGCTGCTGCACCTTCTCCTTTTCTGTAAGCAGTGACTGGTACTGTTGTATAAGAGCTTCTCGGACCTCTTCATCTTCATATGGGTCATCAGAACTGTCTTGGGGCGTAGAGTCTTCTTCCTCTTGTGGTTTAGGTTCTTCATTCTCCCAGGCTTCTTGGGTGTCCTCCTGCTCCTCAGGGGGCTCACTAGGCATTTCTTCATATCTAGCTGAGCTTGGATCCTCAAGGGCGGGACCATCAGTCACCTTCAACGCTTCCTCCTCCTCGCCGGTTGTAAGGTTAGCAATGTCCAGTTCTTCCTTCTGGTCTTCTGATGAGATATCCTGATCAGCGCCAGTCTTTCCCTCCCCCACTCCCATTGACTCACTGGTGCCAAGTTCTCTTTCCGTATCTGGATCGCCACCAGCCTCTCCGGTAGGCACGTCAGTGGCATCACCTTCCTGATTGGAGGCCTGGTCTCCATCCGTCTTGCGCTCTCCGGCAGTCACATCAATGGTGTCACCTTCTTCATTGGAGGTGTCATTTCTGTTGGCTTTGCTGGGCTCTCCAGCAGTCATTTCAGTGGTGTCACCCTCCTCATTGGTGGTATCAGGCTCTCCGGTAGTCGTGTCAACAGTGCCACACTCCTGATTGGTGGTGTCAGGCTCTCCGGCAGTCATTTTAGCTGTGTCACCCTCCTGATTGGTGGTGTCAGGCTCCCCAGCAGTCATTTCAGTGGTTTCGCCCTCCCTATTGGCGGTGCCAGGCTCTGCGGCAGTGATTTCAGTGGCGTCACCCTCATTAGTGGTGCCAGGCTCTCCTGCAGTCTCCTGATTGGTGGAATCAGCAATATCAGTCTCTCTTGGAGTCTCCTCACTGGTGTCATGTCCTCTGTCAGATTCTTGCCCACTGGTACCAGGCTCTCTGTTCGCCTCCTGACTGGTACCAGCCGGTGTCCCGTTTCTCTCACCGTTCTCCTCTCCGGTACCGGGCCCTGGAGTCTGCATGGCTTTCCCTCAAGCGCACCACGTCTGTATTTCGGCGTCTGTGAGGTTTCCATGGACACGGCGGGCGGGGCCAGAGCCCGGAAGCAGCAAAGCCTACGACCGACGTCACTTCTACTCTCCTCCAATCGCACTCTAGCCGCGCGAATCCGACCTATCGTACACCAGGACGGCGCGCTCCCGCCGCAGACGCATGCGCAGCCGAGGGCGCGCTGGGCGGGGCTTAGTAGTGGGAAATCGAGCTTCCCAACAACAGCAGCTCCGGCGGCCCAAAATGGCGGACCTGGGGAAGAAGTACTGCGTCTACTGCCTGGCCGACGTGACCAACCTGCGCCTCCGCTGCACGGAATGCCAGGACATCGAGCTGTGCACCGAGTGCTTCTCGGCGGGCGCGGAGATCGGCAACCACCGGCGGTGGCACGGCTATCAGCTGGTGGACGGCGGCCGCTTCACGCTATGGGGCCCCGAGGCGGAGGGGGGCTGGACGAGCAGGGAAGAGCAGCTGCTGCTCGATGCCATCGAACAGTTCGGCTTCGGCAATTGGGTGAGCTCGGTGATCGGGGGGTGGGACTGCAGTTCCCAGCATGCCTTGTGTTTGGTTGGGGGGGAGGGAACATTCTTAGAATGGACACCTATGGGGCTACACAATGAATTGGAACCCCCAAATCTCATCTATATTTCTCTGAGAGCCATGGAGAATAAAATGTGCATGTTGTGATGTTTTTTTTATATGTTACAAAATATTTATGCAATTATTTCTCAAATGCAAAGATATATTCATCAACTTTAGTGCAGACAAACCCCATAGACACAGGTGTGTATTAAGTGTGTGCGCCCCGAAGTTCAGACACATGGGTAGTGCCAGTAGGGCAGCAAACGGTGTCCAGATTTTTTTTTTTTTACAATTCTTTAAGGAGCCCCACTGGGGGCTTCGGTGAAACATCGGGGGTCTAAACAGACAAAGGGGCTGAACACAGAGACCCCTCCCCCCCCTTTCTCTGCAGTCTCAGCTGCACTGTGTATGAATAGCAATTGCTCTGTGCTGAGCGGCTTCCTGTCCATTCACTAACAAAAACATAGTAAACACAGTTTAGTATGCGTCAATCATGAATTGACACAGCAAGGGATTGCTACCAATCACTCACTGTGCTCATTCAGAAAAGGAAACAGCCGGTAAATGAGACGTGTCCCGGGCATCGGGGGCAAACCACGCCACACGGGGTGATTCGTTTTTTTTTGTGTGTAAAATATAAAAGATGATGTTGCGTCGAGTGAATCTTAGAGCTGCGCGATTCTGGCTAAAATTAGAATCACAATTTTATTTTATTTTTGCTTATAAGATACGCTGCGAGAATCGCGATCTAACATCATCTTCCACATAAAAAAAAAATAATAATATGCATTTGAAAGACCGCTGGGCAAATACAGTGTGACATAAAATATTGCCATTTTGTTCCCTAGGGTCTCTGCTAAATGATATATTGGGGGTAAGAATTTTCTATATATATATATATATATATATATATATATATATATATATATATATATATATATATATATATATATATATAATTATTTTTTTTAACTTGAACAAATGTCAGAAACAGATTTAGGGCCAGATCCACATACAAATCCCCCCGGCGCAGCGTATCTAAGATACGCTACGCCGCTGTAACTTACTTTTGTTTTGTTTGAATCCACAACGAATCCGCACCATAAAGTTACGGCGGCGTAGCCAAATTCAAATGGCTGTGATGGGGGCGTGTTTTATGTTAATACGTCGTGACCCGACGTAAACGACATTTTTTTTTAACTGCGCATGTGCAGTCCCTGGGGGTATCCCAGTGCGCATGCTCGAAATTAAACCGGAACCAGCCAATGCTTACGACGGTGACGTCATTCTACGCAAATTCCTATTCGCGAACGACTTGCGCAAAAAATTCAAAATTGTACGCGGGAAGGACAGCCATACTTAACATTGAGTACGCCACCATATAGCGGCTTTAACTATACGCCAGAAAAAGCCGAACGCAAACGACGGAAAAAAATGCGCCGGGCCGACGTACGTTCGTGGATCGCCGTAAATAGCTAATTTGCATACTTAACCCGGATTGCGACGGAAACGCCACCTAGCGGCCGCCAAAAAATTGCATCTAAGATCCGAAGACGTACGCCTGTCGGATAAAGCCGAGATGCTGTCGTATCTTTGTTTGAGGATTCAAAACAAAGATACGACGTGGGAATTTTGAAATTTATCAATAGATACGCCGGCGTAATTTCTTTGTGGATCTGTCCCTTAGACTTTAAGTGGTTAAACTTCCTGCATTTACACACACAAGTTTATTATCCCTTTGATCTAAGAAGGAAGTTAGTTACAATGTTTCATGTTGTTAAAAACTTGGCAGACTGCCTGGACTTTTTCTGTTGACAGCTGATAAATCTCTCCACTTGTTATATGAAAGAATCGGGAAACTCTGCATTGGAGATCGTCGGGGGGGGGGGGGGTTGAATCGAGATCATGATTTATTTTAACGATTAATTGTGCAGCTCTAGTGAATAGATACCAAACCTGTCAAGATTTAAGTGAGCACGCCATGGAATGCGACAAACGATGGTACCTAAAATTGTCCATAGGTAATGCTTTAAAACCCCTTTACAGGTTATCAGTGATTGTAAAGGCATATATATATATATATATATATATATATATAATTTTTTTTTTTTTTTTTTTTTTTTTTTATTGCACAGAGCAGCCCCGATCCTCCTCTTCTCGGCTCCCTCTTTGTTGCTCCTGGCCCCTCCCTCCTTTTGAGTGCCCCTCAGTCAGCAGCTTGCTACAGGGGGTACCCGAGTCAAAGCTCTGTGTATCCAGACACGGACCTGGCCCTGCCTCCTCTGTTTGGCTGACTTTGACAGCCATGGGAGCCAATAGCACCGCTGCTCTCTCAGCCAATCAGGAGGAGTGTACTGGATTGCTACACAGGTTTTTCCATCTTGACGCATAGAATGCATTAAGATAAAAAAACTTCTCCCTTTACAATTACCTTAATTGTGAAGTACGGCGCTACTAGTATTGCTCTCCAATGTTCGCGGCGGTACCTCACGTGTGGTGTGACCACTGTTTACTTATGTGTGCGTTTGCATTTGTGCACGAGGGTGCTTTTTTTTTTTTTTTAACCAATTGCCCTCCAGAAGGTTTCATTTCCTTCATGATCACACCATTTATTTATTTTTTTATTATAGTGACTGCATGGTGGACACTTTTGACACATTTTTGGGACCATTGTCATTTATACAGCAACCAGTGCTATAAAAATTCACTGATTATTGTGTAAATGACACGGGCAGTGAAGGGGTTTAGCCACTATGTGGCGCTGAAGGTGGTTAAGTGTGTCCTAAGGAGTGATTCTAACTGTTAGGGCTCGGAGGAGCTACCAGTGATGCGTCACTGTTCCCAATCACAGGGAACATTTGATCAGTGACATGTCACTAGGCAGAACAGGGGAATGCCTTGTTTACAAAGGCATCCCCCTGTTCTGCCTTTGCATCGAGTTCCCGGGACCGGTGAACGCACTCACGAGGCGCTCGCCCGCTGAGTGGCAAATTTTAAAGTGACGTACAGGTACGCCCATTTGCCTGCCTGTGCCATTGTGTCGACACATATCGTCGTGCGTTGGTCGCTATGTGGTTAAAGCAGAAAGTAAAAAAAAAATCAAAATTGTCTGTTTTTTTTTTTTTTTTTTTTTTTTTTTTGTGTTGTAGCACAACAAATAAACTGTAGAGGTGATCAAATGCCACCAAAATAAACTATTTGTGGGTGAAAAAAAGGACATGCATTTTATTTGGGCGCAGTGTCACACGACTGCGCAATTGTAAAAGTAACAGCGCTGTATCGCAAAAATTGGCCTGCTCACAAAGGGAGGTGAAATTGGCGATTGCTCGGTTATGAAACGCTGTGCGCAAATTTAGCTTTTTTCTCACAGAAATGGAGCTTTATTCTGGTGTATTTGATCACCTCTGGGTTTATTATACGTAAAAAAAAAAAAAAGACTGAAAATTGTGCAAAACCCCTAATATTTTCTACTTTGTTACATAAACACATCCAATAAAATCCCATTTCTGTATAAAGTTTGGCCAAAATGACAGAAAAATCCCAGTAAGTGTATATTGGTTTGTGTGGAAGTTCTAGCGCCTACAAACTATGCTGTATATACTGGAATGTATGCAGCTATATGACACTGTACTGTAATGAAGGCGGTGATCAGCGACTTATAGCATGACTGTCATAGGGTGGCAGGCAATCTGGCACTAACAGACATCATGTGGGAGGGTAACTGACATTGAAGTTGCTAGTGACATTAAAATAATGATAATAGTAATAAAAAAAACTTTATTATTCTTGCCTCCTCTGTGCATTTGGTTTTGTACAGAGGTGTCCCGATCCTCCTCTTTTGGGGTCCCTCAGCGGCACTCCTGGCGCCTCCCTCTTCTGGAGTTCCCCATTGGAGGGCCACGCTCCTGTGTCCTGCTGCTGCATCCCATTGACACAGACAGCAGAACTCTGCCCCTGCTCCCACTTCATTGGATTTGATTGACCGCAGCAGGAGCCAATGGCTGCGCTGCTATCAATCAGGACCCGAGACACCGGCTGGAGCTGGTGTGCTCCTCCCCAATACCGGGTTCATGTAAGTAAAAGGGGGGAATCTGGGGGGGGCTGATGCATGCAGGGGAGGGCTGGGCCAGGGGGCAGGGTGGCAATTGCCTCCCAGGCCGCCCTGACTTATGTCAAAATAGCCGCCAGCCACTGCCCACTACCATTTTTTTTTTTATGGTCTAGTAAGTTGGGCTGGGGGCATGGCCACGGCGGCCGACCGCTAACTGTTGCAACCCATAATGAGAGAGTGGGTAACCGCTCAAAGGCTGCATTCACACCTAAGCGACAGCCGCGTACGCGTGTAGCGGCAGATTTGCCGCGATTACAAATGTATCTTTTTTTTTTTTTCTAAAGTATTCCCATTGCTGTCTATGGGAAAACGCGCCTGTCGCGTGAAAAAAAGGGTCCGGGACTTTTTTCCAGGCGACAGGCGTTGCGCGTCTATGAGATGTGAACCATCTCCATAGACGGCAATGGGAATTCTCCCCTCTAGCGACAGAAGCGTTCCGCGTCGGGCGTTTTGTCGCTTAGGTGTGAATGCAGCCAAAGAGAACCAGGTAATCTGATTCCTGTGGTCCGAGCCAAAAATCACAAAATACATGCCACAGCAAAAAACAGCACAACAAAAGAAAAGCTGACGTTTCGCATCACGTCACTCCAGCACATGCGCAGGAGCTGCCTTTAGCAGCTTGAAACGGCACGGCGTGCCCTTTCAAGACAGCACATGCACCATTGAAGTTGCAAATATCTACGAATATTGCGCAAAATAGGGGATTTTTTTTTGGCATTTTTATTTATGTTTTACTAGCGGATTTTTTTTTTTTTTTTGGACCATTGTAATTTTTACAGTGATCGGTGCTATAAAAATGCACTGATTACTGTGAGACTGACACTGGCAGTGAAGGGGTTAACCACTAGGTGGCGCTTTAGGAGTTAAGTGTGCCCTATTGTGTGATTCTTACTGTAGGGGGCGTGGCCTGGCGTGACAGGGAACAGGCGATCACTGACACTGCCACTAGGAAGAACAGGGAAAGGTTTGTTTACACTTGCCTCTCCCCGTTCTTCAGCTCTGTGACCCGATCGCGGGACACCGGGTCGCGAGCGCGACCAATGGCTGGGCTTTTAAAGGCAATGTACCCGTAGGTGCTTATGCCCAGCCGTGCTGCTCTGCTGACGTATGTCGCCCTGTGGCGGTCCTTAAGCAGTTAAACCGTGAAAGATGGAAGCTGATTGGTTGGTATATTCCCTCCAGTGTGTGACCAGCACATCACCATCCAGGGATCTTCAAACTACGGCCCTCCAGCTGTTGCAGAACTACACATCCCATGAGGCATTGCAAGACTCTGACATTCACAGACATGACTAGGCATAATGGGAATTGTAGTTCCTGAACAACTGGAGGGCCGTAGTTTGAGGACCCATGCCATAGACAGAAGACAGTTTTTTTTTTTCTAATCCTGAAACCTGTGAAAAATCTCTTTGTAACCAATTGTAATTTTGTCGAGAGAAAATATTATTTTACAAAATGCACACCTGGCTGTGCCAAGTAATGTCGGCGTGCTTCCTGTTGCAGGAAATGTGCGTATACATTATGGACGACTTCCGTTATCTTCAACAAAAAATAAACATGGCCAAAATATTCCAACTGATTCAAGCTGATTTTTTTTTTTGGTCACTTTCAAGTCCTTTTTTTAAAAACCTTTCGTATTAATTTTATAGCACCAAACAAAGCTCAACTCAAAACCACTAATTTCTTCAAAACACCGACTTATGTCTATGGGTAAAAAATAAAAAGAGAATAAAAACTGCTCTTTTTTTATTGTGCAAAATTAGAAATAAAAGACATGTCACACACATTGAGCCAGCCCCACCCACTGATTGTCTGCCTTGCTGGCGAGTGGGTGTGCACGCCCACTAATCGCTGTGTATGAGCCAACATACCATTCAGGAAGCAGTCACAGTACTGCGGCGGCTGGTCCTTTAACCACTTAACGCCCGCCGCACGACTATTTACGTCCGCAAAATGGCACGGACAGGGAGAAGGGCATATATATACGTCCTTGCCTTTCCGCGGGTCCGGGGTCCAATCGGGACCCCCCCTGCTGCAGGCGGATTCCCTCGGGGAGCGATCCGGGACGACGGCACGGCTATTTGTTTATAGCCGCTCCGTTGCGATCGCTCCCCGGAGCTGAAGAACGGGGAGAGTCGTATGTAAACATGGCTTCCCCGTGCTTCACTGTGGCGGCGCATTGATCGTGTCATCCCCTTTATAATGGAGACACAATCGATGACATCAGACCTACAGCCACACCCCCCTACAGTTGTAAACACACACTAGGTGAAGCCTAACACGTTCAGCGCCCCCTGTGGTTAACTCCCAAACGGCAACTGTCATTTTCACAATAAAGAATGCAATTTAAATGCATTTTTTGCTGTGAAAATGACAATGGTCCCAAAAATGTGTCAAAATTGTCCAAAGTGTCCGCCATAATGTCGCAGTCACGAAAAAAATCGCTGATCGCCGCCATTAGTAGTAAAAAAATTTTTTTTTATAAAAATGCAATAAAAATATCCCCTATTTTGTAAACGCTATAAATTTTGCGCAAACCAATCGATAAACGCTTATTGCGATTTTTTTTTTTTTTTTTACCAAAAATGGGTAGAAGAATACGCATCGGCCTAAACTGAGGAAAAAATAAAATTTTATATATGTTTTTGGGGGATATTTATTACAGCAAAAAGTAAAAAAATATAGCATTTTTTTCAGAATTGTCGCTCTATTTTTGTTTATAGAGCAAAAAATAAAAACCACAGAGGTGATCAAATACCACCAAAAGAAAGCTATATTTGTGGGGAAAAAAGGACGCCAATTTTGTTTGGGAGCCACGTCGCACGAGTGCGCAATTGTCAAAGCGACGCAGTGCCGAATTGTAAAAACGCCTTTGGGCATTTAGCAGCATATTGGTCCGGGGCTTAAGTGGTTAAGTAGTTATGTTAAAAAAACCTTCTGTGTGCAGTAGCCCCTCCTAATACTTACCTGAGCCCTATCTTGATCTAGCGATGTCCATGAGTGCCTCGGCCACCTGGGACTCACCCGCCTGATTTGGCTAAGACACAGCAGCAGTGCCATTGGCTCCTCCTCCTGCTGTCGATCAGTCAATGAGGAGAGAGGGGGCATGGGGCCAAACCGCGGCTCTGTGACTGAATTGATACTGAGCTGCGGCTTGGCTCAGGTGCCCCCATAGCAAGCTGCTTGATGTGGGGGCAGGAGGGAGGGACCTGAGAAGAGGAAGATTGGGGCTGCTCTGTGTAAAACCATTGAACAGAGCACAGACTTTAGTATTGCTTTAAACTGGAGCAGCGGTGTATAGCAACCCTACTAACCTCAGCAATGCCGTCCCTTTCTGGTTGCCGAGATGTTCGGCCAGTCTTCTTTCAGGTTCAGATCCCCAGGTATTTTGATTGGCTGGGATGATGTCATTCCCACACATAGTTTAGTCACTGGGCTGCAAATGCACAAGTGAGGGGATCCCATTTGCAGCATATTACTCCCTAAATTTGGGTACAACGGGGTGCAAAATATTTATATTGGCCTTTAATTGGAAAATTGAGCTACCGTTGCCAGCTAAGATGGCTGGTGTTTTATGGACTCTTTATGCTGTAACTGATTTGTAAAATGTGTGTAAATTCACTTTTGTGGAAAATCCCCACAAAACACCTCATTGCTTAAAGTCATATTAAAGCTTCCGTTTAAAAAATATATTTTTTTCAATAATAAACTTGTTATACTTACCTGTTTTTATGGAATGATTTTGCACGAAGCAGACCCAATTTCTCCTTTTCTTGGGTCCCCATGCTCACTCCCGAGCCTCCTCTGTGTACATGAGACGCACAGAGCATGGCCCGGCACCGCTCCATCATTGGCTGTGATTGATGCAGTGGGAGCCAGTAGCTCCACACTGCTGTGTCCCAGCCAATGAGGAGTCTGAGAGCTTCAGCTCGTGGACATCGCTAGATCCAGATCAGGCTTGAGTAACTATTAGGAGGCTGGGGGAGTGCTGCATACTCAAGGTTTTTTACCTTCATGCATAGAATGTATGAAGGTTAAAAAAAAACCTTCAGAACCACTTTTAACTTTTTTATAAATTTTTATGGGTCATCATTGTTCAAACAGCTAGCAGCCCTGTGTGTCTGATACCTGAAGATAAGGGGCTCATCCAATTTTGATGCATACCTTTAGGCTGGATTCACACCGATGCAGTTTTAGTGCTTTTTGCATTTTGCAGATTTGCACTACGTCCATTTAACATGGTTCCTATGGAACATATTCTGTAGTGCAAAAAGCACTAAAACTGCCTAGGTGTGAATCCAGCCTTGGAGGAAGTTGTCACATTTTGAATAGACTTGTAGGTCAGTAGAAGACGGCTGATGCAGGTTAATAATGTCAGTTTATTGGCAAATGTTATCCAGTTTTGATAGCTTGGCGGGATCTGCCCCCCCCCCCTTTTTTTTATTCCCTTTTGAACGAGCCAACTGCTCTAAGAACAGTTATCATCCCTGGGCTGACTGGAGGTGTTGACCTTTTGTCATGAATGGACTTCTCTATTCAGATGAAGCCATTCATAAGACAAAGACCTGGCTGGCTGGAGGTCTTCTAGTAATTGGTGGAAGCTGGAGGAGAAAACGTGGCGCTTGCTGAGAAAGTTAATCACAGCACAGTATTGACAGCTGGCGAGTAGTAAAATGTGTGACTGATGCATTCTTTCTACAGATTAAGGGGGTCTTATATGGCCCATCTGTCTACCTGTCATTTGACCCAGAGGTGACGGCACAGATTTAGAGCCGTGGTTCTTTCGTCTTTGGTAATGGTGTTTGATGTCATTTTTGGTTCTTTTTGCAGAAGAAATGTTTTGATATATGGGTGAAATTATCAGAGTATTTTTATCGGGACAATTATCCAATGTTAAGTTCTTGGTCAGGTATAGGGTTGTGTTCAATATTGCATCAACTCAATGGCCCCTTTTTGGTTGTCTTTTACCTTTATCAGCATAAAAATAGACTTTTATTTTTATGGATGTTAAACGATAAGTTCACCTTTGGGAACATGTTACCCGTTCCACCCATTTTTAGGCTCCATTCACATCTAGGCAGACAAATTGGCGGCATTTTGTCCCACGAATTGCGACAAAACGCCTAGATGTGAATGGGGACTTAGGGTGGAATATGTTCCTGCTCATGCAGCCATGACAGCGGGACGGGATCTTCTCCCCGCACCCTTCTTTGGGTTTAAAGAAAAAAATATATTGTATAATAAATAAAACCTGCAAGACAAAGGCATAATGAGCTAGTAGATGGATCGAAGCCCCCGCAGCCGTCCTGCACACCCCCCAGCCCCTCCGGCCACGGACATCGCTCCCGGAGCTTACTTCCAGGTATCGCGACTCCGGCGCTGTGATCAGCCGGAGCTGTGATGACGTCACTCCCATGCATGTGCGTGGGAGCCGCCGGCAACGGCACATCTAACTGAAGCAACGGCACCATGTGCCATTGCTTCAGTGAGCGCATGTGCCGATCACTTTGGCACATGCAGACACAGGGGGATGTCTCCTAAACCATGCAGGTTTAGGAGATCTAAAGAGTAGCTACAGGTAAACCTTAATATAGGCTTAACTGTGGCATAGAGTTGATATAATGGGTTTACGACCACTTTAACAACAATGCACTTAATGTGTCCATGGACATTATAGGATAGGTGTGAATGGGAAATTAATCGCCTAAAAGGGGGACGTTCCACTCTTCCTCGTCCCCAGAAATGACTGAAGGTCATGTGGAGACACCCAAGTTATGAAAATGTCGGATAATAGCGCCAGGGGAGGAATCTCCACCGTAATTTACAAGATGAGCTTTTAATACATGTTGTTTCCCAAAAATGTTAAGTAACCTATTTTCTTTTATTGTGTTTCTTCTCAGGAGGATATGGCTGCGCATGTGGGTGCCAACCGGACTCCCCAGGAAGTGATGGAACACTATGTCAGCATGTATATACATGGAAACCTTGGGAAAGCGTGCATCCCAGACAGCATTCCCAACAGAGTAACGGATCACACCTGTCCCACTGGGGGCCCACTGTCTCCCAGTCTGACAACACCACTGCCTCCCTTAGACATCACCGTCCAAGAACAGCAGCAGCTGGGGTACATGCCTCTCCGGGATGACTACGAAATTGAGTATGACCAGGATGCTGAAACTCTCATCAGCGGCCTGTCTGTGAACTACGATGATGATGATGTGGAGGTAGAACTTAAAGAATGCTGCGTAGACATGTATGTGCGGAAATTAAAGGAGAGGCAGCGGAGGAAGAGCATAGCTCGGGAATATAACTTGGTGCCAGGCTTTTTGGGAAAAGATAAAAAGGATAAAGACAAGCCAGCGAAAAGGAAAATTTCGAAAGAGGAAAAGGAACTGCGGTCAAAACTGCGGCCGCTCTATCAGTTCATGTCCAACAAGGAGATAGAGGACTTCTTTGAGAATATGCATAAGGAGCGAATGTTGAGGGCTAAGCTTAGAGAACTGCAAAGGTACCGGCGTAATGGCATCACCAAGATGGAGGAGTCTGCCGAGTATGAAGCGGCTCGTCACAAGCGGGAAAAGAGGAAGGAAAATAAAAACACTGCAAGCTCCAAGAGGGGCCGTGAAGACGGGAAAGATGGAGAGTTTGCTGCTATTGAAAACCTACCTGGCTTCGAGCTTCTATCGGACAGGGAGAAAGTGCTTTGCAGCTCTCTAAACTTAAGTCCTACTCGTTACTTGACTGTCAAAACAATTATCATTAAGGACCATCTGCAGAAAAGACAGGGAATTCCCTCAAAGAGTCGCCTGCCTAGTTACTTAGATAAAGTCCTAAAGAAAAGGATTTTAAATTTCCTTACAGAAAGTGGCTGGATATCTCGAGATGCCTCTTGACATTCTTTTTTTAATAATTATGGACGCCTATGTAATGTAAATAAGACTTCATACTCTATTAAGAGTGAACTTGTATTATATGTGCAGTTTTTTTTTATTACTATTGTTATTATCGATAATATGAAGATCTTGTTTTCCTGTAGTGCTTTGAAGGCCTTTTTTTCTGAAAGGAGGATAAAAACCTTTTGTGTGTTGCGGTTAACAAGGTTTTAAATTGTATGACGTGAAATATACGTTCTAAAACTTTGGACAATGTCTCTGGTGTGTGCTGTAGAAGTGAAGGAATAGGAAAAGAAGGGTGTTGGCTTTAGCAGTCAATTGCATTCCAGGTTGATCAATGGCTCACATTTTCATGAGATAAGCAGAGGTCTGGTTGGTTGATGAGGTACTTGCGCATACTGAATATGCCCAGCTGAGTGATCAGACTAGGTAGAGTTGGGTGAAAGACAATTGTGACCAATAAGGGTTCACAGGTTCTGTTGGGGAAAAAAAAAAAAGCTGGCCACACGCGTGATTGTAAAATCTGATAGTTAAAGAGATTGTAAAGGTTTGTTTTTATTTTCTGAATAGGTTCCTTTAAGCTAGTGCATTGTTGGTTCACTTACCTTTTCCTTCCATTTCCCTTCTAAAGGTTTGTTTTTCTTTGTCTGAATTTCTCACTTCCTGTTCCTCCTTGTCAAGCTTGCCCCCATCATCCGAGCCATTCTGGCTGGGGGTTAGTCAGCGTGCTCGCCCCCTCCCCTGGGACTACATCCCTGCGGGGAGGCGCTGTAGTCCCAAGAGAGGGGGCAAGCACGCTGACTGACCCCCAGACAGAATGGCTCGGATGATGGGGGCAAGCTTACAGAGGAGGAACAGGAAGTGAGAAATTCAGACAAAGAAAAACAATTTAGAAGGGAAATCGAAGGAAAAGGTAAGTGAACCTATTCAGAAAATAAAAACAAACCTTTACAAACCCCTTTAATGTAGGCCGTTGGACTACTTGGCTGTTGCCAATTCATAATGTGGACCTGAACTCTAAAAGTAATATGCCATCTTAAGGGAATGTCTAGAAATGTTGTGCTTAAGCGGTATCCTGAAAAATTGTACTTTTTGCATGTCTTGTGCCTTATAATGGTATACCTGAAGCGTGAGATTATCTAAGGCACTGCTGTTCTCGCTTGATTTCTTCTGAGAATTGATGATTTCAATAGTGTGCTGCTCTTTGCTGGAGAGGAAACTGTACCTGAGCAGCTGTAGTGCAAGGATCTCCTTGCTGCATTCTGTGCTGCTGCTGCTTCTTAAATTGTACCCCACTGGTCATTGGGGGAAGGGGGGGGTGGACTTCTGTCTTTGTGGAGGCAAGGCATGGTAAAGGATCAGCTGCAGGAAGCCACCGGTT
Organism: Rana temporaria; assembly: GCF_905171775.1. Classification (NCBI taxonomy): domain Eukaryota; kingdom Metazoa; phylum Chordata; class Amphibia; order Anura; family Ranidae; genus Rana; species Rana temporaria. Next base: position 630,097,442 of record NC_053489.1, on the reverse strand, counting down.
ATACTGGTAACTAGTCCTTTGCCCTCTCTTTTTTTCTCTTTTGCAGCAGCCTGTGTTCTATCAGATCAGCAAACAGAAGCAACATCCTGTCAACTGCGGACATGTTCCACCGCTATCAGGTTTGCTAGTCTGACAGAACACCTGCAGTTAGAAGTAGAGGTCGACTGATATTTGGCAGTTTTTAAGAAATCGGCATCGGACGATTATTGTGACAATTAGGCAGATTTTCGGCTGCCACACTAAACCCTGCTGACCAGTGCCCCGCTCCACCTACAGCAGCACGTGGGAAAAAAAATCCTTCACCCGTGCCGCCGATAGCCTGCGCGCCGGCCCCTATAGAGGAGAAGAACAAGTTTCACGAGCACCGCCCAAGCCAAGCCCCGCCCCCCTACCTTGGCGGGCTGTAGCAGAGGAAGAAAGCATCCTCAAACATGTCACAAGCCCGAGCCGCTGCCGCCTGTCTGACTAGTAACTCCCCCCTAGGAGGTGATCGCGGCCAGCACTACCTCCTCTTCCTTCCTTCCTTGCATGGATGGAGGGCAAGTCAAAATTGTAATGTGTGCTGCTGCTGTGCCCCCTGCAGACTTTAATCTCCTTTGATGGGACGCCTGACTGAGACTGACAAGCTGGCATTGAGTTGCATTGTGAAAATGGATGAGGATGACTCTGGGTGGATATCAGCCTCTTCACAATGTAACTCTCATCCTCATCCATTTTCACAATGCAACTCAATCATCTTCATCCCCCCCTCCACAACGCATCCCCACCCACCCACGGCCAGCACCATCCATCTATCCCCCTTCACAACGCATCCCCACCCACGGCCAGTACCATCCATCTATCCCACTTCACAACGCATCCCCACCCACGGCCAGCTCCATCCCCCTCCACAATGCATTCCCCACCCACCACCAGCACCATCCATCTATCCCCCTTCACAACGCATCCCCACCCACATCCAGCACCATCCATCCCCCTCCACAATGCATCCCAATCCAAATATCGGTCGCATAAATCTGCATCATATATCGGCCGCCCCGATTTCTAAATATCGGCATCGGGCAGAGAAAAACCCATATCTGTCGACCTCTAGTTAGAAGGTGGCAGCAGACAGCTTACTAGACCCAGCTACGCCTTAAATTTCCAAGTATTTTTAGTAATAAAATGATAACATTTAGTATATAAATATAGTATATTGACATCTGCAATGCTGTTTTGATGTTAAATTTTGAAAGAAGCTAGATGCCAGCAGTAGGAAGGTGACGGAGGCCATGTTGGTACATCCCGCATTACTCTGCGCTAAACCTTTTTTATGCTTTCAAAATTCAACAGCATCACAGATGTCAATATACTATTTTTATATACGCTCACTATTGCTAAAATTACTCAGAAATTCAAGCCGTAGCTGGGTATAGTAAGATGTCCGATGCCTTCTTCTGACTGCAGGTGTTCTGTCAGCTTGGCGAACCCGTGGAACGTCACTTTTGTTCGCTGGTCTGATGGGTTCGCTAATCTGATGGAACACCTGTACAGTACGATTCCTGCTTGAGGTTTATTGTAAGTGGCTAGCTTAAAGCAGAACTAAACCCTCCTGTCCTTTTTCAGCCAAGGAAGCTGCCATATTGGCCTCTGATCTTCAACTGCCATGATGCTGCACACGTAACCAGTTATGACTCCAACCATTTGATGGTTTGGCTGAGAGCTCAACCAATGTGACCATTCCATTCTCAGCATGTGTCAGGAATGCAACTATTTTTTTTTTTAAACCTTTAAATCGGAGGGTTTAGTCCTGCTTTTTAAAGCTGCCCAGGCAAGTCCAGATTTTTTTGATCTGATCTGCAGATAAACGGAATGCACCAACAAGTGTGAGGGTTTACACAATCCAGTCAAATTATACCCTATACCGGGGATATGCAATTGGCCGACCTCCAGCTTTTGCAGAACTACAAATCCCATGAGGCATAACAAGACTCTGACAGCCATTAGCATGACACCCAGAGGCATGATGGGACTTGTAGTTTTGCAACAGCTGGAGGTCCGCTAATTGCATATCCCTGGCCTAGACTGTATGTGTTCATCTGACCGAGCAAGTGGTCCTGGTTGAGTTTTGGTTGAGATTACCTGGTGCAGCTTTGCATAGAAACCAATCAGCCTCCAGTTGTTTGTGTGTGTTTTTTTTGTCCAAGCTTAAAGTGGAGATTGAGGCTCATTTTGTGAAGGGGAATCGGGTAGTTTTTTTTAAAGTCGAAGCAGTACTTACCGTTTTAGAGATCGATCTTCTCCGCCGCTTCCGGGTATGAGCTGCGGGACTGGGTGTTTCTATTTGATTGACAGTCTTCCGACGGTCGCATACAGCGCGTCACGATTTTCGGAAAGAAGCCGAACGTCGGTGCGCAGGCGCCGTATAGAGCCGCACCGACGTTCGGCTACTCGTGACGCGATGGATGTGTTATAGAGCACTTTGTTTTAGATTGGATAATTGGTGGAGTTAAGGCATTGTATGCTGGATCAACCCGTGGTCTTTTGCAGGCTTTTTACCAATGCTTGAAAACGTGTGTGTGTGTGTGCACGTGCACAACCGCATAGTGTTCTTGTCCTTTTTTACATTTCTACCTATGTAATGGTATTGCATTTTATACATTCAACTTGTACAACTGCATGCAGCTAGTAGACATTAAGACCCGGTTCACACTGGGGCGACACGACAGGTGGCTCAGCCGCCTGACGAGTCGCGTCCCATTGAATCCAATGGAACCGTTCTAATAGGAGCAACGCAAGTCGCTCCAACTTAGAAAAAGGTTCCTGTACGACTTCGGGGGCGGCTCGGGGCGACCTGCATTGACTTCTATACAGAAGTCGTTTTGCAAATCGCCTCTGAAGTCGTCCTCAGGATGACTTGCAGAGTTGCCCCCGAAGTCGTGCCGCTGCTGTGTGAACCGACTCTAAAGGAGAACTCCAGGCAGACTACTAAATACCAAATTACTGCTAAAAGATTTGTAATTCTGTTCACTTAGTATTGTGCAATATCCAGCCTAGACAGTGCAACTAAATCCTTGGATTTTTTTATTTTTTTTTGGAGTTTACTAGTAGTGCTTGGTAAGGACCTACCCCCAACCTGTTTGTGGGTCCGTAAGGAGCAACACCCCACTACTAAGCTCATGATGTCCCTTTTTGCTCCCTTCTCGGTCAGCAGGCTCACAGTGTTGGAATGTCAGTACAGCAGTCTGGCTCAAAGTGCTGTTGCTCCTTTTGCCTGTTTGGCAGGGGATTGTAGGAAGCGGATATTTATAATACCCGGATTGAAAACTACTATTTTAAAAAATTTTGGAAGCATGCCTTAAATGTTATATTTTCTAGATGCCTGGAGTCTATCTTGCAAATAGTGCGCATGCTTGTTCGAGTTTTTTGTATTTTACACCAATTGGGTCCTAATCTCCTCTCTTGTGTGTTTATAGCGATGTGACCAAAATCTTGTAAATGCCTGTCCATCACACTTGTGTATGAGCTTATTGGGCGTCATTTTGGTGTCGTCCCATTTCGCCACTACTTTCCTGATTGGAGTGTCTGTGGAAGGGATTGGTGTTGGATGAGGATTCCTGGCTCCCAATTGGTGGCGGCTGGTGCTCCACCGGTTGGGGGAGCCGTAGACTGTCTTGACCATGGACCCCCCCTTCCCTGTCACTCCAGCCCACACCGATCACCACACACACCCTCCCTCCCAGTCACCAGCTCACTCACCCTGTGCTTAGAGGTGGAGCGCTGGTTTCCCCCCGCAGTCTCCTCCAGCCGTCCATCTCCTTCCTCATAGGCCAATAGGATGGCTTCTCCTTTCGGCCAATCGGGGAACATGTTCCTGATTGGCAGGGAGGAGATTCAGTGTGAAAATGGTGAATATTCATTCGCTATTTTCGCACAAATAGGTGGGCTCGGAGCACAGTACTCTGCGCCCCGAGCCTCTGGCTCTAATCTCATAATTCAACCCCCCCCCCCTGCAATTGGAATCCATGCATCCAGCACCCTGTATGTAGATTAGGGGGCCAGACGCATGGATGGGGGCGGCACCCGTGTGCCCCTAATGGACGGGTCGCCACTGCTCCCAATTACTATTCCGGTTAATCCTAAAGGTGTTCCGTAGGGTTGAGGTCAGGGCTCTGTGCAGGTCGTTTGAGTTTCTCCACATCACCATGTCTTTATGACTTTGTCATAGTCATGCTGAAACGGGATAGAGCTTTCCCCAAACTATTGCTACACGCACACAATTGTCTAAAAGGTCTTTGTATTGTATGCTGTGGCGTTAACAGCATCCTTTACTGGAAATGCCTGAATTCAATCATTTGGAGGGGCATCTACATACTTTTGGTCTTCTAGTGTATGCCGATGTTTTGAGTCCATCTGTGACAAATCTTCACCAGGTAGACGGACTAGTCTGTGTTTTGGACATCACTCTGTAAACTGCAATGCTGATCCAAAGCAAGTCCATGAGTCCGCCATGGTTTTTGCCGTTCTATGCCATACGTTAATTTAGGGTTTAATTCTGGTCTATAGGAATATGATGTCGTTTTAAGACCCCTGTGAATGACCAGAAAAATGCTGACCAACCTCATGTTCCCTATGTAGCCCAGCACTGTAGAAGACATCACATAATTATTACTTGTGCCATGGATAGCATGCTTGTCGAATCTGATGGCGGGCGCTTGCCAGAAGAGGATTTAAAAACGGTTAGTTTTGTTATTTGAGTATCTGGATGGTGTGGCCATTCTGTTGTGATTGTTTTTGTATATAAGGCTGGTGTCCTACAATTTTTAGTTTTTAAGCCTGGACTAGGCAATAGTTGATTAAAGCTGATTTCCCAGCTTTACTGTCACCATAAATAGTTTGGACCCAGCTGGCACAGACAAACTGTTTCCCAAACTGAAATGTGCGCTGTATAAATTGTATGAAGCCTCAGCTACATACAGTATACAGCAATGTGTTCTGAGTGTGCGACCAGACCATACCATCTCAGTCGGGCTGCGTGTCACTCGGCTACTCGTAGGCAGCTTTGTATTCTATCCATAAATACAAAGCTTTCTCTGAGTCGAGAGGTGGGCTGGTGTAGGAGTGCCCGCTGTCGGCATACAATAAGTGGGGAGGAGTCTCTTGTCCACCTCACTTGTGTGCATGGGAGAATCCAAACTGATCCATGTTTGGCCACAGTTGCCCCATCAGGACTACTGGGACTCTTTTGCAGGGTTTTTTCTTCCTCTTTAGCCCTGACTGAGCCTGCATAGACTTTATTGGGACTAAACTCCTAGTGTCTGAAGGCTTAAGCCAGCCATAGATGGTTTGAATTCCAGCCAGTTCAGCAGGGACTGGCTGTGATCTATCTGTTGGCAGGATGATTGTACCCAGGTTGATCCATCGATTGACTTGGGTACAACCAGCATGTCAGATATCAAGCATGCGATTCTTGCCAGTGGCAATAGCTTTGCAGGAGGGACTGTTGATGGGGGAACCCATGGTTGCAGGAAAAAGAATTGCATAATCTATAGCATGCCTTACTGTTCAGACACAACTTGGGCTGAAGATCATACTCTAGAGCAGGGATCTCCAAACTACGGCCCTCCAGGTGTTGCGGAACTACACACCCCATGAGGCATTGTAAAACTAGCATTCACAGACATGATTAGGCATGATGGGAATTGTAGTTCCTGAACTGGATGGCCATAGTTTGGAGACCCCTGGTCTAGACCAGTGTTTCTCAACTCCAGTCCTCAAGGTGCCCCAACAGGTCATGTTTTCAGGATTTCCCTCCGATAAAACCGCTGTGCTAATTACTAAGGCAGTGAAACTGATCAAATTACCTGTGCAAAATAATGGGAAGCCTGAAAACATGACCTGTTGGGGCACCTTCAGGACTGGTGTTGAGAAACACTGGTCTAGACCATGAAGGACACTAAAGAAGTGGTTTCTGGGTTAGAGGCTAGGGGGGGCTGGACTAGTGCATTTTTATTGAATATGCATTTGTCCTTTGATACCCTGACCTGTGAGCTTCCAAACTTTTTATGAGTTTATCTCATACAGCAGGGGTCTCCAAACTATGGCCCTCCGGTTGTTCAGGAACTACAATTCATCATGCCTAGTCATGTCTGTAAATGTTAGTTTTACAATGCCTCATGGGACATGTAGTTCTTAAACAGCTGAGGGCCGTAGTTTGAAGATCCCTGTTATACAGCATCAATGATGTTTTTATTTTTTAGCACTACAGGTCCACTTTATTAGCAGCATGAAAACTATGGTGAAGCTCCACATTTGGTGCTGTAAAACATTGGTTCTCAACCTCAGTCCTCAAGTAGCCCCAACAGGCCATGGTTGCAGGTTTACCTACATCTTGCACAGGTGCTTTAAATCTGAGCCAGTGGCTTGGTATTGTGGACAGCTATTTTATCTAAAGCCTCATACACGCGATCTGACTGCCATCTGACAAATCCGTGGAATTTTGTCCAAAGGGTGTTGGCTGTAAACTTGTTCTGCATACAGACGGCAGAACTTTTTCAGCCAACATCCACCAAACTACATGGTTTTTCTGCTCTTTAGCGCCACCATTTGGGCAACTTCTGCGAATGTTGTGCTAATGGTTAGCATTGGTTCGGAGCATAAGTGTTTGTACTTTGGATTTTAGTCCGCTGGATTTGTGTACACGCGATCAGATAACACATCGGAACACATTTGAGTGCCTGACCATCCAACATTTGCTGTCGGAAATTCTGACAAAAATTGTCTGATGGAGCATACAGACTTTTGGATTATCAGACAAAACACGTCCATCACACAATTGTTGTCGGAATATCCGATCGTGTGTATGGGCCTTAAAGCGGGGGTTCACCCGGACATACAACTTTTTACCCTTAGATTCATGCTCATTTTGTCTAGGGGAATCGGCTAGTTTTTTTTTAATCGAAGCTGTACTTACCGTTTTCGAGATGCATCTTCGCCGCTTCCGGGTATGGGCTGCGGGACTGGGCGTTCCTATTTTGATTGACAGTCTTCCGAGAGGAAGACGGTCGCATCCATCGCGTCATGATTTTCCGAAAGAAGCCGAACGTCGGTGCGCAGTATAGAGCCGCACCGACTTTCGGCTACTAGTGACGCGATGGATGCGACCGTCGGAAGCCTCTCGGAAGACTGTCAATTAAAATAGGAACGCCCAGTCCCGAAGACCATACCCGGAAGCGACGGAGAAGATCGCTCTCTACAACGGTAAGTACTGCTCGGATTTTAAAACAACTAGCCGATTCCCCTAGACAAAATGAGCATCAATCTAAGGGTAAAAATTATTTTTAGGGTGAACTCCCGCTTTAAGAGAACTTCCCAAAACATGGCCTGTTGGGGGTACTTGAGGGCTGAAGTTGAGAACCACTGCTGTGCAACATGTAAGCTTACAACTCCTATTTAGCCCAGGAGAACATGTTGTACAGGGATGAATTGTGTGTTCTGTGGCTAGCTTAGATTTTTCTGTAATTTGAAGTGATCTTCGCCGCTTCCGGGTATGGGCTGCGGGACTGGGCGTTCCTATTTTGATTGACAGTCTTCCGAGAGGAAGACGGTCGCATCCATCGCGTCATGATTTTCCGAAAGAAGCCGAACGTCGGTGCGCAGTATAGAGCCGCACCGACTTTCGGCTACTAGTGACGCGATGGATGCGACCGTCGGAAGCCTCTCGGAAGACTGTCAATTAAAATAGGAACGCCCAGTCCCGAAGACCATACCCGGAAGCGACGGAGAAGATCGCTCTCTACAACGGTAAGTACTGCTCGGATTTTAAAACAACTAGCCGATTCCCCTAGACAAAATGAGCATCAATCTAAGGGTAAAAATTATTTTTAGGGTGAACTCCCGCTTTAAGAGAACTTCCCAAAACATGGCCTGTTGGGGGTACTTGAGGGCTGAAGTTGAGAACCACTGCTGTGCAACATGTAAGCTTACAACTCCTATTTAGCCCAGGAGAACATGTTGTACAGGGATGAATTGTGTGTTCTGTGGCTAGCTTAGATTTTTCTGTAATTTGAAGTGATCGTAAAAACCCTCGCATATACCCAGCAAAGTGACTGATCTCTGGTGATACACAGATTAAACAAATCCTCCCTCCATCCTCCTGTTTATCTGCAGGCATATTTCCAATATATTCAATGTGCAGAATTATAAAGCTTGTCTGAGTTCAATAAAGGGGGCGGAGAGCTGAAGTTACTATGCAGAGCTCAGTGAGGAGAGTTCTGACAGCTGATTGGAGGGAAGGGACACACCCCCTCTACACAGGAACAGAGCTAAGGCTGTCAATCAGCTGGAGGTCCCTCCTGTCACCTTTTTTTCCCTCTTGGTGTCAGAATGATAGCAGAGGCTGATAGCGGAGGAACGAGGCAGCAGACAGAAATGATGCATAGTGCTTTTACAAAGGTACCTACTATTAATGGATATGCTTTGTTCACATTTCATGCCCGAGGTAGAATAGTTGTTGTGTAGGATGTCTGTATCTCTCCTTTCCTATAATTTTCACTGTAGTGGACCAGTAAATTGTAAACAAAAGATGGGTATCCAGGAGGTAGCATGCACCTCCTTACATGAGGTGGCATATACCTCCTTACACTTAATTCCTTGTATACCAGCAGATTTTAAATGTTGTTTTTTTTTTTCTTGGGAGTTTTTCTTAAGTGCCAAGTATCTCTAATTGGAGGGTCTAATTTTCTAACCATTGTAGATTATAAATATTAATGATCCTTATTTAATTGGATCAATGCACAGTTACTCATAGTAAAAACAGAAACCAATCTTCAATGTCCTTGCATCTCTAGACTGTTAACTGAAATTTGGCTGGCTGTGGTGAAGTATCTAAAAAACAAAACAAAAAGAATTTGTATATAACTGTATATACATGTCATGTAGAAATCATCAGGAAACTGAAGGAGTTGTATGCATATTATATTTTTTACTAAAGTTGTAGATGGCTTGTAGAGTGCCTTGAATGAAGGGCATGTTGGTTCTTGTAGTGCAGGTGACCATTTTGTTGAAATTCTAATGTGCATTTTGTGGATGATGGAATCTCATGATTTTTTATTTTTCTTCTTCTTCTTGCCATCTTTAAGTTTAGTGGGCAATTCAACCACTCCTATGTCAATCTGCATTGCTGAGTGTTTGGCTAGGCCAGATCAGGCCTAAGATGCAAGTACAATGATGGTGTGTAAACATGACGGGCCTGTCTTCACCCAGATTATAAGGAAGGGTTAGAACTTTTGTCCGCTTTTTATTTCAAAGTCTCCATAGAAAGGATCAACTCTTCCTTGTGTCTTGGAGGACTTTGTAAAATTTTACGGTTGTCACTAGAATGGAAACTGGGTGAAATCTCCCAACAGGAGCAGATATTCTAGTGACCACTGTGAAAGCCAGGATTTCCCAGACTTTGCCCTTTGGAACTTTTCCCAAAGACATCAGGAAAACTTATTTGTTCTGATCTTTCCTCAAAGTTTGGAAACTAGGAGCCTTGCAGACTGAATTGCTTTCCATACAAATTGCACGCCTATGACCCATAGGAGAAGACCAGCCAAACGAGCTCAGGGTGGACTTAGAAGCTCTAGTTATCCAGATCACACAAGGTTGGCCCATTACAAAGTTGTGGTTGATACTCTATGGGTATCTGGGCATTACTACTTATCTCTGGATGGGTTTTTGTTTTCCATAATCCATGTGTGCATTTAGTCCTGGAAACCACACACATTTGGTTAGACGACCGCACACAATTGTATCTTTTTAGTTGAATATTTTTGGTTGTCTTTTAGGATAGAGGAAGCTTAGTTTGTATATCCTAGCTTTAGTTTTGCTCTTTATGTAAATGTGGTGATTTTTTTTTATTTTGTTTTTGCCACCATCTATGCACCCTGTGTGCCTTATGCATAAAGACCTGTGTATGCGGGCACTTTGATTCTGTTTTAATCTCTCCTTGGCTGCCTTTGTGGTTGTACAAATACATAGGAACTGGTGGTGCCCTTCAGGTTTTATGAATGTTTTTTATGTTGGTATTTAACCTACAATCTGGTGGTCTCCCAGCGCTGATGTACACAGTCATACCCGTTTTTTGGGTACAATCTCTAGTTGTGGCACCAAACCCATATCGGGTCACAAAACCTAGCTGAGAGTCGATGAAAACCTGAAGGATGAGCGCCTACAGCACCAACATGATCAATAAGGTCAGGGATGAGAACTGTGACATTGTATTTATTTTCTAATATTTATTTGCTAGATTTTATTTTTAAAAGTTATGCAAGCAAATGATTATACATAAACGGTGCCAGTCATTAAAATTCTCATTTTAATGTCTTCTTAGTCCAAAATAGGACACACGCGGCAAAATGTTTTTTTCAATTTTAGATTTGTAATTTCTTCTTGCTGAAACTGGTGTCATGGTGGCCATAAATCAAGGCTTCTCATTTGGATCTAAATCTCAGACAACTGTAAGGCTGGATTCACACCTAGGCATTTTTAGTGCTTTTGATTTGCACTACACAACGTGTTCCATAGGAAACCCATGTTAAAAGGGACTGTAGTGCAAAATACAAAAAGCACTGAAACTGCATAGGTGTGAATCCAGCCTTAGGCTCCATGCACACTGTGCTCCTTTTTGGACACCTTTTTTCTTTACAGGAGACAAGCAGCTTAAAAAATGCATGGTCACGCATTTGAGGTTAATGCATTCTGCTGGCCAGAACATTAATTTATTCTGGCCATTAGAATGCTTGTGTGTATACATTTATTTTTTTTCTTTCTGCCCAAATGCTCCTCTTCTGAACGAGTACGTTACATTTTTTCTTTTCTGCCTCTTAAGTGCCTATGTGTGCATGGACACACAGGCTAACATGGATGATTTGATTTTAGAGGCAAAAAAAAAAAAAATCAAGACGCCTGTGTTAAAAAAAAGAAAAAAAAAACATTTTTTGGTGTGATGTGAATGAGACCAAAGAGCTGTGTGTGTGGTTTTTTTTTTTTTTCTTTTTAAATACTTCATGAACAGCGCATATTAGGCAAGCACCACAGTAAAAGGTAGAGGTGCTGTACCACTATACCAACGGGCAACAGGGCTATTTAAACAAAAATGTTGATACTTTTACACTATAGAATACTGGTCTCCAAAGGTGAACATGATCCATTTTGATGCACACTGGTGCCACAGCACCTGTAACAAATGTCACGAGAGACTATTGAAGATGCAAATTGCCTGGCTGTTTGAGAACAAGAATGCTGATAGGACATTTAAACTTTTTTTTTTATTTTTTTTAATTATTTATGTACTTTGTTCTGGATCAAAAACCTGCAAACATTTAATGATCAGCTTAAGAGCCAGACTCTTACCATTTCCCTCCTGGGTAGTTTACTTTTATTCTCTTGACTGCCTTCTTAAAGTAAGCTGTTCTGATTTCCTCAAGGCAACAGATTTTCATGCCGGTTTTTTCAGTTTGTTTGCTAGTTTTTGTCTGAATGGATAACAAAAACATTTCAAATCCATTACATAGCAAGTTCTTTTTGGAAAGATCCTGTTGTCTGACCTGATAAAAGATATATAAGAAGCTCTCATCTCCTTGGGCTACATTCACACTGATGATTTAGGCCGGTGCAAATTGTATTTGCAGGAATCGGATTCCAGAGGCATTCGCCAGCCGCTCGGTCACAGCAGGAATCTGATCCCTGCCACTGAAATTTGCACCGTCCTAAATGGCCGCTGTGAAACCTGTTCTCTGATCCGATGTGCTTTGGACTGTGGGATACCTTGTTGTGAGTGTACATGATCATAAAACAGCTGGCAAGGACCTGTGTGAACTGTTAACAAAGGACACTAAATTTTCAGAAACCAATAGATTTGGTCATTCTTTTTAAAGTATGACAAAGTCCAACAAGTGTATCTAAACTCCAAAAAGTAATGTGTTGCAGCTTACAAGTTGTTAGAAGATGAGGCGGCTGCATTTTTTTTTTTTGTTTTTTTTATTAAACATTTTCTAATTGCACCTAGACATCCTGCAAAAAACACACTTCCTGTACTAGGTGGCTACACTAATTTCTCTATTGTATCTATGGAGGGAGCCTTTGTTATTACACAGGCTGGATGTCAAATGTGTTTTTTTTTTTTTTTTTAATAAGGTTTTGTATGCAAACACATGGGTGGATTGTTTATTTATTTTTTTACATTGGGATTTTTAATTTTGCCTTTTGTTTCCTCCTGAGGACAGCCACATTTTCTTGTAATGTATATCTATGTATTTTAATTTATTTTAAAACTTAAAGCGGGAGGATCACCCTAAAAAAAATCTATATACCATTACATCCAGCATACTTCCGCCGGCTACAGTATGCTGGTATTTTTTTTTTTTTTCGCTGTACATACAGTTTTATAGTTCTTTTTCTTTTCTCACTCCCGCAGGGAATAGGCTTTCCTATGAAGAGGCGTAGATGATTGACGTGCGGATAAGGAGCGTCACGCGTTCCGAAAATAGCTGGACTGGGACTCGGCTGTATACGGCGCCTGCGCACAGACCAGGAGCCGTGTAGAGCTTACTGCGCAGGCGCCGTATATAGCCGAGTCCCAGTCCGGCTATTTTCGGAACGCGTGACGCGCCTTATTCGCACAACAATCATCGACGCCTCTTCATAGGAATGCCTATTTCCCACGGGAGTGAGCAAAGAAAAAAAAAGTATAAAACGGTATGTACAGCGAAAAAAAAAAAAAATACCAGCATACTGTACATGTCGGAAGTATGCTGCATGTCATTACAATATAATTGTATATAATTGTTTTAGGGTGAACCTCCGCTTTAAGTGACCTTTTTGATCTAAACCAGCAGTTTACGATGTGCATGTTGGGGTCCTAGAATCGGATTGACATCTTCGATCTTTTTAACGGTACCAAGCAACTGAGAAATTGACCCTTGGGGCTGCAAACCAAGAATTGGGGTACAAAGGAGAATGCACCCCAAGTGTGATTACTTTCTATTTTGGGGATTACACCTCTTCAAAACCTGCAAATAAAACCCATCTTGTGCAGACACTACCTACCTGTAAATAACGTTATTTCTGTGCACCAGTTTTTGGTTCTGTAAGTGGCCACGGTCTCATTGGACTTCTTTACCCTGAAGAGTGAGACTTCATTTCCTGAGCCAGCAATTATTTCATTTTTTTTTTTTTTTTTCCAACAAACCCAACTAAACCATTTGTCTGTGGATTATATGGAAAAACATTGTCCTTGTCCCTTTACTGATCAGCCTGTTCTCTAAAAGAATTTATATATGCAAATGCTGTGGTTTTTCACACACTGCCTTTTTTTTGGGAAGTTTCCTCGACCTTCATAGTGTTAAAAGACAAGCTTCATATATTTGCACAAATCCAATTTTTTGTATATTTTTTTTTTTTTGTGTATTATTATTCTGTTCTAGATACTACATGTGTGCATTTTGTTCTTGCAGGGGACTGTAAAAGGTTTGTCCAGCATGGTTGTATTATAATGCAGTTGGTCAGAGGCATTCGGGAAAATAATTCCTCCTTACTGAAACTGGGGATTATTTCTGTATCAATGAGTCTTATTGCTGTTTTAATTTATTGTTTTGTGTATGATATGAATACAATATCTTTATTCATGATTTCCATTTCCCATGATGTAATAAATATGTTTCTGTGAAACGACAACTGTTTCTGGATCATTGCATCTCAAGTAAAGGTGGTAAAAAAAACATTGAATAACTTCACTCTCTCTAGCTACAATTTTTAATTCTTGATGCCCTGATTGTTTTACATGTGAAAATGGAGAAGAAACTTGGTAGTTCCTGGAGTCCAGCTTTGTCTTGGCTGTCATCTTGGAAGAAGATCCTGTGCATCTGTAGATACAGTGCGTCTCTGGCTGGTCCCAGACCATACAAAACACATGCAAAAATGACATTTATCCTGCAAGGCTAGTTAAAAACACCTGAACATATTCAAAAATACGGGGGTTTGGTCATATAGTAGTGCTAAGCCCACTTACTGCGACAAAGTGCCCCGAATTAGTGGGTCCTAACCTGTTAACCCTCCTAGCGGTATTCCCGAGTCTGACTCGGGGTGAGATTTTCTTACCAAAAGCGGTAACCCCGAGTCAGACTCGGCCTTGCCTCGCTGCAGCAGCAGACAAAGTAACTTACCTTGTCCCTGGATCCAGCGATGCCACCGCGCTGTGTGAGCGAGCGGGTCCACCTCGCTCGATTCACACAGCGTCCTCCTGTGCCGCAGATCTCCGTTCCCTGCGACGTTACGACGCACGGGAGCAGAGAATGGCGCCAAATTCAAAAACGCAAACAAACACATTACAAACAGTATACTGTAATCTTATAGATTACAGTACTGTATGTAAAATACACACCCCCCTTGTCCCTAGTGGTCTGCCCAGTGTCCTACATGTACTTTTATATAATAAAAACTGTTCTTTCTCCCTGCAAACTGTATATTGTCCATAGCAACCAAAAGTGTCCCTTTATGTCAAAAATGGTTTTAGAGCAGCTAGAAAACAGCAATAATAAATTATAATCACTTGCAGAATTGTGCGATAGCGATTTGTGGGGAAATTCGTCATAAAAAATAAAAGTAATGACAGCGACAATTCTGCAACTGAGCAAATTTCAATGATTTTGAGTTCATTACATTATTGAATAATTTTTATTTGAATTATATTATTATTTGTTATAATTATTTATTATATTATAATTTATAATTTTGTTTTAAAAAAAATGTCATACCCGGGATGCCTACTAGACTCTTGTTTGGTCAGATTTAAGTGAGTTATTCTTAAGAATTACAGGCCTACAATATAAAACGCCAAATTTCCTTGCAAATAATGGTACCGCTTTCAGCACCTTTTTTCTGAAAGAATCATACCGCCAGGGAGGTTAATAGAATGAAAGAACCTAATGTCTCAACCTTGGGAGATAAACTCCTCTATATGGGAGAACTAAAGGGATTCTTCCTATACACTGGTGGCCCAGAGAGCTGCAGCTTTCTGCACATGTGGGGGGGATCTGCCCTTTTCTACAGACCTGCGGCATGTCTGCACAAGTGTGTTGGTTCACAACAACCACTGGACCTATGTCATGCTTGCCTAGGCGAAAATTCAGGAAGTGAAAAACAAAATATATTATGGTTAAAGGGATTGTAAAGTCAGAAGGTGGTGTTTGTGTATTTTTATTTATTTATATATAATCTCTCCAGAGTCTCTCCCATCCTCTGGAACTCACTACCTCAACTTGTCCGGCTATCCCTTACTCTTGCTACCTTTCAGGCGATCCCTGAAAACTCACCTCTTCAGGGAAGCCTATCACGTCTCCAACTAATCTTTTACCACTTTCATCAACTCATTCCCCATAGTTACAACCTTTTGTACCACCTGCCCCACCCTAATAGATTGTAAGCTCTTCTGAGCAGGGCCCTCTCAATCCTCTTGTATTTTATTTTAATTGTATTGTCTCCCTTTTATATTGTAAAGTGCTGCGTAAACTGTTGGCGCTATATAAATCCTGTATAATAATTACATTATATATATAATCTTGGACCCCTTTCACGCAAAATAAAAACTCCTGAAAAGCTCACGAAAACCCATTTCCGTTAAAATCAATGACTGCTTTCACATTGGGGCAGTGCGTTGGTAAGGTGATGGGGAAAAATAATGTATTTTTCATTGAAATGACCGGAAAGCTCTTCAAAAGCGCTCAGTGTTTTTACTGGCAGTT
Source organism: Rana temporaria (assembly GCF_905171775.1). Classification (NCBI taxonomy): domain Eukaryota; kingdom Metazoa; phylum Chordata; class Amphibia; order Anura; family Ranidae; genus Rana; species Rana temporaria. The sequence continues at coordinate 630,081,678 of NC_053489.1, read as the reverse complement.
AGGAAATGCCTTTGTGTGAAAGAGGCCTTATTAACCATTTCAATACCGGGCACTTTTTCCCCTTATTGCCCAGGACAATTTTCAGCTTTCAGCGCTGTCGCACTTTGGAAAAAAAAAAATCAATTTTATTCATCTTGGTTATAAAGTTTTGTTTTCTCCTTCACTGATGAGGCAGCACTGAAATCTGTGTTGTTTTTTTTTTTTTAATGGGGCACTGACTGGCAGCTGATGGGGGGGGGCTGTGCTGATTAACAGCACAGACCCCCTCTGACAGGGAGATCTGCCAATCGTCTCTCCGTCAGCGCAAACCGAGGAATGTTGTTTACCGGCACTACCTGATTCATGCGATGAGCAGCTGTGATTGGTCACAGCTAATCATGTGGTAAGGAGGCTCCATACCACGATCGGAGAAGCAGTGTGTCAGATTGACACACAACACCACCGATTGCCGCGCTGCATAATGCTCCAAAACCTACCTAAACGTGTGTTGAATGAATGAAAACTTATATAGCGCTGCACATGCGAATTTAATCGCCTCTGGGCGCTTGTTGTTCCTGTCTCCTTTGGTATCAAAAGAGAGGAGTCTTGATCTTTCTCCTGAATGCTACGTGGTTTTCCTCCAACCGAATGCTGGTTGGTAAAGCGTTCCATAGTCTAGGCCCTTGGACCGCGAATCTTCTATCTCCTTTGGACTTGTATCTGGCGGAGATTTTGATTGGTGGAACGCAGAACGCGATTGGGATTATGAGCTTTTATTTTTTCGCATAGATAATGGGGAGCATTCCCATAGATACATCTATGCGTTAGACAGAGTGCTTTAAAAGTGATTCTGTCTTTAACTGGTAACCAGTGAAGGGCTCTCAGTGAAGGTGAGATTGATTCCCAGGGTTTTTTTCCCAGTCACAAGTCTAGCGGCCGTATTTTGAACGACTTGTAGACGAGCGATTTGGTACTTGGGGAGTCCGAGGTAAAGGGCATTTGCATAGTCCAATCTTGAGTTTACAATAGCTCCCACCACGACCGCTATGTCTTCCTTGGGAATCAAAGGAGTAAGTCTGCGTAGTAGGCGCAGCAGATGGTGAGATCCGCTGACTACTGACCCTATTTGTGCGTCCAATGTCATGTGAGAGTCAAAGATGACCCCGAGACTTTTGGCGCTAGGGGTGATGATTTTGCCCAGAATGGGCGGGGGGGTCCAAGTTGTTGTAGGTTGATTCATACGCTTGGCGTGAAACAGGAGAAGTTCTGTTTTCTCTCCGTTGAGTTTAAGATAACTCTTTGTCATCCAGTCCTCTATCAAAGAGAGGCATGTCTCTAGATTGAGGTGATGATCCTTTTTATTGCAAATGCGGAAATATAGTTGCGTGTCGTCTGTATATGAGTGGTAGAGCAGTTTTTGACTGCTAATAATCTCAAAAAGAGGGCGAAGATAGATGTTGAATAACACCGGCGACAGGGGGGATCCTTGAGGGACTCTGCACGATAATGTGCGTTTCTCAGAAGTGAAAGGTCCTAACTTCACTATTTGCGATCGGTTTTCCAAAAAAGAGGAGAACCAAGATAAATCGCCTTCTGCGACTCTGGCTACTTCAGCTAGCCGAGTCAATAAAAGCTTGTGGTCTACTGTGTCGAAGGCTGCGCTCAGGTCCAACAGAACCAGAAGACAAGATACTCCTTTGTCTGCGGCCTCGAGAGCGTTGTCCCATATTTTGAGCAATGTGGTTTCTGTCCCGTGTCCAGGCCGGAATCCCGATTGAAATGGGTCAAGTAGGTTGTGGGTATCTAGATGATGTTGCAGCTGTTGTACCACTACTTTTTCCATTACCTTTGAGAGTACATTTAGACCTGTTATTGGACGATGGTGGAGTGGGTCCTTGGGGTCCAGGTTGGGTTTCTTCAAGATGGGTCGAATTATACCCTCCTTCAACTGGGAGGGCACTATGCCTTCCCTGAAGGATTGGTTGATAAGCTACGTGATAGGAGGTGCCAGGATGTCGGCACATTCCTTCAGCAGTTTAGTGGGGATGATATCATTCGGCGCGGTACTGTTACGCAGAGTACCAATGATATTTTTAGTGGCATGGATAGAGATAGGTTCCAGCGTGAACTTACCTGGTTGTGGTGAATTACTGCAGGTATTGTGTAAATCATTACGGGGAGAGTTGAGGGGGGAATTATTTTGCTGAATGCTTTGTCGGATCCCCTCGATTTTATTAATGAAGTAATCTGACAATTCACTGCAAAATTCTTGTGAGTCCGAATTGGTGGCTTCAAGACATCTTGGATTCATGGTCTGAGTGACCAATTTAAAGAGTTTGCGTGGGCGATTAAGGGCGCTGTTGATAGCCTCGGAAAAATAGTTTTTCTTGGCTTTGAAGATTTCTTTGTGGTATTTTCTTGTTGCTGTGTAGACGATAAGGTTCTCATCTGAAGAGCTTCTTTTCCAGGCGGCTTCCGCCCTTCTACGCTCTTGCTTCAGTAATGCCAGTTGGTTGTTGAACCAGCTGGAGTTATTTTTCCGGATGCGGGTTTTACGTTTCAGCGCTATTAAGTCGGCTGACTGTAATAGGGCTGTGTTTATGGTATCCAGCGTTTCTTCAGCCGTTTGATACTGCTGAATTGTATTTATTTTTTTCCTTAACGTGGCTTTGAAGAGTTCCGAGTGGAGCTTCTTCTGACATCTAGTCCAGTGTGTTGTCACTAGATTTGATGTTTTAGTTAAGGGTCGGAAATAATGAATTTAATTGCATGGTGATCTGTCCATGGCAATGGTTCATTTTCCAAGATTTTTATTTCCAGATCTTGTCTGAAAATAAGATCGAGTGTGTGACCTGAAGCATGTGTGGGCCCACATACTAGTTGTTGTAGCCCTAATCCTTCGAAGTGATCAATGCAGGCGTCGGCAACGGGGTCTTGCGGGGAGTTGGCCCAGAGATTGAAGTCCCTGAGCAGCAAAAGGTGTTTGCTGTTAAGGCTATAGGTGGAGATAAAGTCCGTCAATGATGGGAGAAACTGCGATTTTGGGCCAGGAGGCCTATAGCAGAGTAGAATCCGGACGGTCTCCTGGGAGTTTGTTTGTAGTTGCAGGGTAAGGGTTTCCATAAATGGAAGAGGGTTTGATTTACGTTCAGGTTTTGTGTCACAGATCCACCAATCCGCTTTTCCATGTGTGGCTGTGGCTCTGCTAGAGGGTTTTTCTACTAATGTCTTGCTACTGGGTGAGTTAAAGCTGAACTTTGGGTGTTATTATTTCCATTCAGTGGGCTGTGGTTGCATTGCAAGGGTTAACTGCTAGGTTTTTGTCTAGGGGGAGAAGAGAGCCAAGATATACGTTTACTGATCCTCTCAGCACAAGATCGGTACCTGTGGCTCCTTCACCAACCCCCCCCCCCTTTCTGTCCCGTCCCCCTGTGGTCTTGCAGTCTCGTGTGGTGGACTGTTCCTGACGTCATCCTGCCGTAGACATTCTCTTGAAGTGAGGACGTCCGGTACAGTCCACTGCTGGGGAATGCTGTTGGCCACTGGAGTAGAGGATCGGGGTCAGTACACACCTCTCTGATCACCCCTTGACAGAAGCAGTTAACCCCTTGACAAGCAGTTAACTCGTGCAATGCGGACATAACCCAACTGCATGGGAAAGAAATACAAATTCCTGAAGTTCAGCTTTAAAGCCCAATTCCAATTTGGAAAGAAAAAAATCCATTGCAAAAAAGAAGCAGCTTTTGCTGTAGAGTCTCGTTCATACAGAGCGTACTATAGTGTGCCATGTTTACCTGCACGGAATTGCATGGGTATTCTGTGCATCTCCATGCAGGCAATCCTATTCATGCCAACGGAATGGCATCTCTCATGCCAGATAGCCCAGGGTAGGCTGCTGCAGGAGCATGCGTGCGGTAATTCTAGCCAAGTTGCATCTCTCACACCACATGATCCTGGGTAGGCCGCTGCAGGAGCTAGTGCATGTGCTGTAGTCCTAGCTGGACGGCATCTCTCGCGCTACATGGCTCGGAGTAGGCCGCTGCAGGAGCGAGCAAGCAAGCGTGCGGTAATCCTAGCCGGATGGCATCTGCCTTGCTACATAGCCCAAGGTAGGTTGCTGAAGGAGTGTGAGTGCGTGTAATACAAAGCCAGATGGCATCTCTCACGCCACATGGCCCTGAGTAGGCCACTGCTGGAGAGCAAGTACATGCGATAATCCTAGCTGGATAGCATCTCTCACACCAAATTGCCCCGGGTAGGCCTCTTCAGGAGCGAGCAGTAATCCTACCTGGATATCATCTCTCATGCCACATGGCCCTGGGTAGGCCACTGCGCAAGTGAGCGAGCGGTAATCAGAGTCGGATACCATCTCTCACACCACATGGCCCTGGGTAGGCCGCTGCAGGCTTTTGCCATGCATGCACAGATTGATTGTGCACCCTATGGTCTGGCTCAGCTGCTCTCAATCCCTTGGTCTTAGTTTAGTACTCTGCAGGTGAGAGCTAAACAGTAAATAGATGTGACACAGCCCCAAGCAGGCAGAGCATTCAGACACAGAGCGCTCACCATACAGCTGGAAGATGTTTGTACATTAGCAGTCCCACATTTGTATTGCAACAGAGAGCAGATGGCAAAGCATGCATTGGATTCTGTGAGACCCAAAACAGGAAGTTGTCTTGTTCCCTTGGCCAAAAGGGGGACTCAGTCACAGCACCACTAACTGCAGCTACAACATGAGAGCCCATAATTACAAGGTAAGGCAAACAAACAGCAAAGGGAATATAATAACGCTAATACCTTGTTGAAACAACAACCACTATTTGAGTCAGCTAGCCAATCAGGGGAGAGAGGGGGGCAGGACCCCATGTCTGAATGGACACAGGGAGCCAAAACCTGGCTCCGGTGACCCCATAGCAAGCTGCTTGCTGTTGGGTCACTGAACAGAAGGGAGGGGCCAGGATCATAGAAGAGGGACCCGAGAAGAGGATGATCTGGGCTACTCTGCGCAAATCCACCGCAACACAGCAGGTAAGTATAACGTTTTTTTATAGGGAAAAAAAAAACGAGACTTTGCAATCACTTTAAGTCTAGGTTCACATCTATGTGGGTGATGTGGCTTGCATTTGCGCAGGCACAGCAGCACATTCATTTTATTTTTAAATGTGGCTGTATGGAACTGCATAGTGCTTTGGCACCATTACAAACAAAATGGCAACCACTCTAACCTATAACTGGCCTTTGCAGCAAGGATCACATGGAAGAGCAACACATGTTACAAAAAAAAAAAAAAAACAACAAACTAAAAAATCCCAGCTCACTTACTAGCCACAAACCCAATTGACCTTGTCTAACAGTTCATGTTAAAAGCCAAGGGGTTTAGTTTACACACATTTGCAAATACATGCCACGTTATGGCACCCCAGTGTACTGCAATCCTAACTAATTTTAGACATTGGAGCACATATTTAATAATGGTTAGATTAAAAGAGAAGTATGTTTTTTTTTTTTTTATTCCCTATTCATATTTACCTTGGTGGATGCAGCATGAAAAAAATTGGCACTCCTGTGACCCCATAGGAGAAGCCCACCCTAAAAAGCTCAGGCTGGACTTCTCCTTTAAGGGCCTGGAGGGAGCTCACCCCTGAAAGGTACAGGGACGTCCTTTCATGTGCTCCTTGCTGCCAAGGCCAGTTATAGGTTGAGGTGGTTGTCATTTGTTTGTATAGTTGGTGAATTGTTGCTGGGACGCACTAGATACCTTTGTTGCCATTGTGCTATTGCTGGGTGTCCAGTGCGTCTCTACCTTTAACGAGGGGTGGGCTCCCTCCAAGCATACCTGCCCTTAATATATCCATCATTATATATGTACTCCAACTCAGGAGACATTAGAATTTGAGACTCAAATTTATAGTTAGGACTGCAGTACACTAGGGTGTCGCGACGTGGCCGCTGCAGTTTATGCATGTATTTGTAAATGTGTGCAAACTAAACCCCTTGCTTTTAACGTGAACTGTTAGCCAGGGTCAGTTTGGTTTGTTGCAGGCCCCCTTTACACATGCCTTCATCTCACAGCCCCCCCTTCACAGAGCAGTCCCTGTTACATTACAGTGCAGTCCTTACATGTAAAGGTAAACTGATGTGAAGGAGACCTGATATTGAGGGGGGATGAGGCCAGAAAATTGGCACCTGCCATTAAACCAGGCCCTGGTGCCAAAAGGTTTGGGGACTGCTGCCTTAAAGCGTTCTCATTACCAGTACTGCCCAATCACATAGAATTTGTGCCTTAGAAAGTGATTTTCACACTTGGTGTACAGAGAAACATTGATAAAAGACCCAACATGAACAAGGATCTCTATGAAAAAATAGGATTTTTATAACAGCTTACCTGTAAAATCCTTTTCTTGGAGTACATCACGGGACACAGAGTCTTAATCATTACTATCTGGGTTATATTCCACCATCAGGTGCTGGACACTGGTGTAATCAATTAGAACAGGAAGTTCCCTCCCTATATAACCCCTCCCATACTGGGAGTACCTCAGTTTTTGTCCCAAGCAATAAGTGTCCCAATACCCCCAAACAAGAGGGGTGGGGACTCTGTCCCGTGATGTACTCCAAGAAAAGGATTTTACAGGTAAGCTGTTATAAAAATCCTATTTTCTTTATCGTACATCACGGGACACAGAGTCTTAAAGCGTGGGTTCACCCTATTAAAAAAAAAATTTTTTTTTTTTTTTATTATACCATTACATTCGGCATCGTAGCGCGAGCTACAGTATGCCGGTCTTAAATTTTTTATCCCCGTACTCACTGTGCTATGGATCATTGAAGATTCCGGGGAATGGGCGTTCCTATGGTGAGAGAAGGTGATTGACGGCCGGCCCTGGCACGTCACGCTCCTCCGGAGATAGCCGAAATAGGCTTGGCTCTTCACGGCGCCTGCGCATAGCCTGTGCGCAGGCGCCGTGAAGAGCCGAGACCTACTCCGGCTGTCTTCGGGGAGCGTGACGTGCCAGAGCCGGCCGTCAATCATCCTCCCTCTCCATAGGCACGCCCATTCCCCGCGGGAGTCGGAAACTTCAATGATCGATAGCACAGTGAGTACGGGGATTAAAAATTTAAGACCGGCATACCGTAGCTCGCGCTACGATGCCGAATGTAATGGTATAATGATGTTAAGGAGGGTGAACCACCGCTTTAATCATTACTATCTGGGATGTCCTAAAGCAATGCTTACTGAGGGGAGGGAGACACCAACAATGCAGACTGCCATCAGACACGAGGAATCCTAATGCTGCCTGCCGCATATTGTGCCAACAAAAAAGGCTGCATCCTCCTGCCGTCTTATGTTCACTTGATAGGATTTAGTGAACGTAAGCACAAACGACCAAGTTGCAGGTCTGGCAAATCTGAGTCATAAAGGCTTGGTAATGCACCCCGCATGAAGTGCTTACTATCCTGGTAGGGTGTACCCCAAAAAGAAACAGGGGGAAGCCCTCTCTATAAACCACAAGCCTGAATAATAACCTGATGAATCAACATTTGACAATAGTTGATTTAGACGCTGCCTGCCCCTTGCTGGGGCCTCCTGGTAGCGCACCAACATCAGTCTTCCGTATCCGAGCAGCCGCTTCAGATAGGTCTTGACCTCTCTTACTATAACGAGAGAGCGCATAGCCATTTTAATAGCCGATCTGAACACTGCCCGCCCCATCTAGGGGCTTTCTGGCAACAAAACGTTAGATCTTTAACTGCTCTTATCTTTATTAAGAGAAAGCAATAACCTCTCCTTCCGCGGATCAAGGTCCTGAAAAAAAGGAAAAGGAAGGCAAGAATATCTTAATTCAAATGAACACTGGATCCTTCTAGCCAATAAGGTTGGGTGAGTATTTAACATCACCCTTATTGTACAAATAATTAAGTATGGCTCTATACAAAGAAAGTTGCCAATACTCTCTTGCGGAGGCAGCCGCAACCAAGAACACCAATTTCCTCTTTAGAAGGATAAAGGGAAATATTTATGGTGCATCAGCCCAAGGTGCTGACTCTGTAAGCCAGCATACTGGATCCAATCCTCCGAGCACAAGGGCGCCTTAACTGGCGGACTTATACCTGTCACCCCTTGTATAACGGCCCAGATCAAGAGTGTGCCGAGATCGGACCCTTGATGGAACTTAAGGCCAGCTCCATCTCTTTTCCAATGTAGAAAGGTAAGAATTTTACCTAGGACCCACTACCAAGGATTCCACCCCTTGGTTTCACACCAGGAATATGGGCCTTCCATATCCTAGGATATCTGGTCCTGGAGGCCAGCTGTCCTGTATGAATCAAGGTAACTGCCGCTGATTCTGTATGCCCCGATCCTCAAGAATGCAGGCTATAACAGCCAGACCATTAATACCCATGTATGCAAGACAGGATGTAACCCTGCAAAGCAGGCCTGGACAAGCTGTAAGGGACCCTGGGTCCTCTACGATCAGTTCTGCTGTCCCTGCGCAGTAAGGTTGTATGGGCTATGCTGGAGCAATTAAGCCAGCTTCCGTTCTCTTCTGATGTAGCATGGAAGCCACGAAGGTTGCGGCCCTGGGGGGAGATAACACATAAACCAGCGACAACTGGGCCCCCAGGGTCACTAAAAAATCTGTCCCGCATGCGGGTGGATCCTTTGGCCTTGACACAAAGTTGTTAAATCCCTTGTTGAACCTGGACGTCAACACCCTTTATGTGCAGGGTAACGTTTCTGTGACATTTGGTCAGAAAAAAGTCGGGGTGTAGAGGCCAATCTCCCGGACCCCATTGTTGATGGCTCCAGCGAATCGCCTGCCAATCTAGCATTCCATGAAATGACAATTGACAATAGGCAAGGCACAAGCTCTTCTCTGGTAACCAAAGTAAACCACTAGAGAGGCATAGTCAGATTGTATTCAGACAGAGCAACCCTGTAACCTAAACGTTCAGGTCCTTAAGCCGGATGCTCCCTCCGTAGCTCTAGAAAGCTAGCAGATAAGGCTCCCTAGGAGCTTGACCACCTTCCCTGTGCCGTGGTCTCTTCCAGGCCTGGATTCTATCCCTAGAGGCCAGTCCTCGCAACCTGCTCCCAGGTAACGGGTATGAAGGATATTCCCTTCTGCCAATCATTCAGTTAAGAACCCTAAACTGAAATTCCAGCATATCCCTGGGACAAGACTCCTAGGATAATGCCAAGTTAGGATCCACTCGTTCCAGGCCGACAGAGCAAAGTTTATATCAGCCTTGAATAAAACTGAGCATAGGGAACTGTGTTTGAATAAAGACAGCATATTCCCTCTAGACTGGGATCCTAACCCAGGAGTTCCAGATAATTAATCATGCTGGACTCCCCTAGGCCCAGCCATGCTACTGACTGATCTGTCAGCACGGGTTTGCCTCGGAATGACATTACTGCTAAACTCTGGGCCTTTAGCCCTGCTAGAGGCGGGCCCTAGCAGCCTTGTAAATAAACACACATGCAAATAGCTCCCCCTATGTGCATGTGGCAACCTTTAAAGCCATATGCCTCTATGGAAGCGTGTGTTCATAGAAGCGCGAGTTCATAAGAATATGTTTTCCGCAAACACACAAAAAAGGGGGCGTGCTGTATACACGCATACATATAGCATGTGAGCTATGAACAAGCATCCTGCAAGCAAGTATGCGCCTATGTAAGGCCAAGGAATCCTGTATAATTAAGGAAACCTAATTATAATGCCTCCTAAGTCAAACTCTAGGCAAACATGCATTCTTATGCGATTCAGCAAATTTTCATGCGATCCAACATCTATGCATCTTAAGCACTCCTGTGCGGACAAGTACCCTTGTGGGACCAAGGATTCTTGTATGATCGAGCACCACTGTGCGATCCAGCAATTTTATGCAATTAAGCCTTTTAATGCGATTTTTGCGGACACAACCTCTCTGTGTGACCAAATATGCCTGAGTAATCCAGGACTCGGGTGATCAGATAACCATGTGTGAACCCGCATCTTTATGCACTCCAGCATCTTTATGCGATTTCAGACCTTTTTGTGGAAAAAAGCCTCTCTGTGTGACCAAATATCCTTGGGTAATCAAGGATTGTGGTTTGTCAGGTAAACCTGTGTGATTCCGCATTTCTATGCACCCCAGCATCTTTATGCGATTTTAGGCATTCCTGTGGAAACAAGCCTCTCTGTGTGACCAAATACCCTTGGGTAATCAAGGATTCGGGTTATCAGGTAACCATGTGTGATCCCGCATCTTTATGCGATTTCAGGCACTCCTGTATAAAACAAGCCTCTCCGTACGACCAAATATCCTTGGATAATCAAGGACTCGGGTTATCAGATAACCATGTGTGATGTCGCATCCTTAAGCATTTCCATGCGATTTTAGACATGCCTATGGAAACAAGTCTCTCTGTGTGACCTAAATAACCTTGGGTAATCAAGGACCTGGTTTATCAGGTAACCATGTGTGCTCCCGCATCTTTATGCACTTAAGCATCTTTATGCGATTTTAGGCATTCCTGTGGAAACAAGCCTCTCTGTGTGACCTAAATAACCTTGGGTAATCAAGGACCTGGGTTATCAAGTAACCATGTGAGATCCCGCATCTTTATGCACTTAAGCATTTTTATGCGATTTTAGGCACTTTGCTGTGATTAAACACCCTTATGTGAACATATAAAATCATACGAACAAAACAACATGTCTCTTTATGTGATCAACAATAAAACATGCTTTGTTACCGGTTTTTACCCCACATGCATTTTGAACATTCCAAACTCATGTACTTCACTGCAAACATGTGGACTGTAAAGAGGCAGCTATGCTCTGCAGATGTGCGTCTCCGCAAACCTGCAACGTTAGCCATGTGCACAGCAGCAAATGTGCACCCCCCCTGTTGTGCATTCGGTTAGCCTGAAGCCAACACCAGAATGAGGACTTTAAAGAGACAGAGGCTCTGGCCGTCTAGGCTAAGTGAAGTTATATGCAGCTTGGATCTCTGAAAAGACTGCAGCTGCAACCAGAGCTTTTGGGGCTTCTGATAGTTTTCTCCTCATTAACACCTGTTATCTGTTCTCTGACAGTGAACCTTCATCCTCAGGTCTTTCAATCCCTTGTTTGAGGATTTAGAGCAGGGAAAGGGACACACCCTGTTTTCTGCTTGTGAGGCTGCTGTGAATATAGCAGTTAACCTCTTATAGACCTTACATGCAATGCAACAAAACATATGCAGAGTGCTGCAATGTTGGGGGAGGCTCATGCCTGACAGGGCTGATAGCTAATTATGTGAGCTATCTTAAGTCTCTACAGGGGAGGATAGTATCATGCAAGCATGATAAAAAGGGGCCACCAGATTTAGGTGGCGATACCCCTTCCTACCCCTGAACCCTCTTTTACGGGGAGACAAAAGAGTCCTAAGCAAAAAGCAGAGGAACTTTAACCCTGGTGCATCAACAGCTGAACTTAGTCTAGCAAATAATGCTTGCTAACACAGCTAGATGCCGAGTAGGTGTCTTAAATGAATCTGTATCCAATTTCCACAAGGTGCTTACGTGCTCAAGCTACTGTGTCCCCCTGGCTTCTCTGACGTCTGGGCCTTTTGAAGGGGCCGCCCTGCGTCTGCACCATGAGCCGGCGCACGTGCGCCAGCGGCAACCACATCGTCCCCCCGCCTTCAAAGCGCGCCCCTCTCACGCACGCGCGCGTAGGGGAATGGTGGAGGCGGGGGAGAGGGAGATCCCCCAAGGAGCCGTAGAGACTACGAGGGACCCCCCCCATCGTGGCAGAGCCTGAAGCGGAGGCAGTAAGCCGCACCCTAGATCAGCTAACCTTGAGCTTCCGTTCCTGGAAAGCATGGCAAGCGAAACACCCGGCATGTCCTCTTAGGGCCCTTCGTGGAAAACAGATAAGACATACTCATGTAGGGGTACCAACCTCCTGAATGGGAGATCTATGGGTATTACAGCCATCCTGTCTCAACAGACATAGTGGTTTCTTTGCCAAGGCACACATGCATTATAGGCAAGACCCAATAGCCCCTTCAGCGGAGGACTAGGACCCACTAGGGGAGGTATATGGGTGCCAGAGCCATCCTGTCTCAAAAGACTTTGTGGTTAAGTTGCCCATGCATAGAAGCATAAAAAATAGGCGAGACCCATAATCCCCAATGGAGAACCCACTGTCGGACCAAGTCCCGTAGGTACCTCCGCTTACCTTTGCATGCTGCAGGGTATTGCAAAGCAAGAGGCCCAGCCTTCACCCCTCAACGCGGGCTTCGTCTCAGACCTTCAGGGACTGGGGTCCATAGCAGGTCACCTCTCCCCTGGACCTATATAGCACCCTGGCAACAGAAAAAATATTTGGTCTTTGACATCGACCAATGTACTGGAACCCAGGGTCCAGCTCTCAGAGAGAAGCATTATAGGCAAAACCTCGTTCTTCGTACCGAGGCCCGGGTACCGTCCACTTTGGCTATGAAGCACCTTGGACGGATCCGGATTTTATGGAGGCTTTTTACATCCAGCATGGATCCCTCCAGTGGAGCTCCTCAGAGCACATGTTAATTCGTGACCAACACCTTAGACACTGGTGAAAAAAACTGAGGTGCTCCCAGTATGGGAGGGGTTATATAGGGAGGGAACTTCCTGTTCTAATTGATTACACCAGTGTCCAGCACCTGATGGTGGAATATAACCCAGATAGTAATGATTAAGACTCTGTGTCCCGTGATGTACGATAAAGAAATAAATCTTCAGCCACCTTGGGTTCCTCCATCTAGTAATACAATTCCTCTGCAAATAAGACCAGGAACCTCATTAGGTCGTAAGAAGTGGTCTGATGTTTGCCTACAAAATAATTTTAAGGCTGTACTTTTCCCCATCACGAAATCTTACCCTCCGAGTTCAGGGCAAAGTTTGGAGCTAGGAGTGGTAAACAATTTCTATGGAAATCTGAACTTTTGCACATAAAAAGACAAAGCCTGAGGTTTGTGAAAAAAAATAAATGGTTTATTCAGGGTAATATATCCCAACAACACATGCTGTGAAGGAAACCTCAGCTGGTAACTCTGCAGCATAAACACTACACAACATAGCAATCATGTTGTACATTTAGGACAATTATAAAGTTCATCACCATGTCTCTTCCTTATACAACACTGGAATGAAAGTCTCCGTGACATTCCGTAGTCCAATTCTAATCTCTTCTTTGGGTGACGTGTAACAAGCCAAAAGTTAAATGGCTTTTTTATTAAAAATTGAAGTTTCCTGGAATGAAAGGCCATATGCGGCCATTTAATAAACTTTACAACAAATATTAAGTTCCTTTAACAACTCCCACCAACGCAGGCCGTAAGGTACGTTCATGGAGCTTGTAGCCCACTTTAGTGACTAAAGCTACAGTACCGGGCTCCTTCCCTTCCATGGGAGTATGGAATAAGGCTTCATGTTCGTAGGGATTGAACTTGGCACCCAAAGGATCCAGTTTCTGAACGCCGTGCTTTTTGAGAACTTTGTGCATCTGACCTTCAGTCATGACCAGGCCCTCATAGAGGTTCTTCAAATGGGGGTTGTCAGCCTTGATTTCCTCCTTGGGGACACTCTGGGTTGCCTTTTCCAATATATCTGCTACTTCAAGCAGGTCCTTGCAGAAACCCTGAATACCTGAGAAAAATCAGCAAGAATGGTTCTAATTAAATGGGATAGGGTGAAGGGCAGTAATACATAGCAGTTGGTTAAAATGTGGTTTTCCCTAATCCAATTTGATGGGTTTGTGAAGCTTACGGCAGTTTGAACAGAATCACTGCATTTGGAAACTCACTGCCTTATACAAGTGAAGCATCCAAAATGTATTTTGTTGGGATAGAATATAGTAGAGTTAAAACTTATGTCTGTCTAGGTTACCATGTGTGGTAGGTGTACGATAGTGCTGGATGTGGGTAGAGGTTAATGTATATGTATATATGAGGTTAATGTATTTAGTATACACAATTGCTACATAAGGCATATTGTAATTGAAAGCTATTAAAAATTACATTTCGCTTTCAATATTTTTTTTTATAAAAATGCATTTCAAAATGGCAACCTGGAGGTGTTTCTGTACACAGATCGTATATAGAACACCCCCAGAAACATAGTTTCCTGTTTGTGATTGGCTCACTGATTTACCCATAATCTGCACTAAGATACATATCAGATTATGGGCATCCCCTGCAACAAAAATAACATTTTTGGCGAGATACTTCCAAAAAGGGAAAAAATACATCTAAAAAGGGATGCAGACACTGCAAGTTTCCCAATTAGAGCCTCGCAGGTGCAGGAGCTAGTTAAAAATGAGAAAAATCACTCCCATTAGATTAGCTTTGCATTTGGACACACACACACACACACACACACACACACACAGGCACAGCCATTTCTTTAGAATAACAAAAAGCTAGGAATCTGCAGCAAAGTTTTTTGAAATCCCTACAATGTACATAGATCACACACACACACACACACACACACACACACAGGGAAATGTCCCCCCCCCCCCCCCAACAAAAGTGGAGTTACTCTTTAATTCAAATGCATTAAAGATAGACTGTGTATTCCTCACCGGAGGTTAGTTTATGGTAGAAGCAAGAACCCAGTTCTGGGCCCAGGCTGCTGCCATTCTGATCACGATCATCCAGTCACTCAACAGATTAAGAACTTCTAATTGTGTTTAGGAGTACCTACTACAAACTTCTATCTCACTTGCAATTTGTTTAAAATCTTTAATTGTTGTTAGGGACAATAGACACAGTCCATGGATTTCAGAAAAAGACTCATTCAGGGCTAAGAAAAAGAAAAATTAAACATGTAATCTCCATATAGGCAATTATATCAAGTCGATGGAGTGTCGGTCAATGTGGCCATTTTGAATATCTAGTTAGTAAATCTAGAATTAGAAAATATATAAATTGTGCTACCCCCTAACCATGTGATTAACCTAATAAAAAGGATAAATCACCAAAATTAGAAATACCAAAGAATTAAAACAGTGGTATACAAATATATAACCAATGGCATATAATGATGTGATACTTAATTATACATCAGACAGGAGGCTCATATCTTATGCATTATCTTTCTTTAATAATGCCCATAGCAGAAATACAGTAAACATTTATTGTAACTTAAAAAATTCAAAGAACTACCCTTCCCAGCAGTCCCTGGGCCAGTGTAGCCCCTCCCAGACCGTAGCCTATATAAGGGACTGTCTGAGGTAACCTCTTCCTCTTTCTTTCTGCTCATAGCCAGAACTCAGATAAGTACATTACTCTATGTTTATAATTTTTATGTAGGCTTGCTTGTTATTTGGTTATCAGCAGCCTTTTTTAATTTGTGTAGATCCTAATGTCACATCGTCTTTCCACAGGGTGCTGGGGATCCCCCCCCCCTCCCACCCCGGCTTTTATTACAGCTACGGAGGTTTTTCCCTCCTCCGCTATTCCCTTCAACTTCCACCTGTATCTGTATATACCCTCTGATCCCCTCAGACCTTCATCTGTGTGTTGTTCTATCAACCTTCTGTCTTATGAAGCACAACTGATATTTCTAAAAATTATAAACGTTTAGTTTTTGCTGTATGCTTTTCCCACTTTGCTATCTGTGCCACCCGTTTTGTAGAGAACGCGGTTTCCTCTGATGTGTACATCTTACAGTCATGGGGCTTCTTTATTTGTTTATTTTACAATATACCGCTGCTTTGCTTCTTTTGTTTCCCCCCGGTGCGCTCTGCACACTGCTCGTTTTCTGACTGGAGGTAGGACGGCGCCATTTTAACATCTCGGCGCCTTTTTTCCTACCTCCCTTCTTCTCCTTCTCCTCAGAGCGTCTCATCTCTGAGGGGGACGTGGCGGTGAGGATCTCCCTGCACCAATCGCGCTATTGTCGCGAATCGACGGCGCCATTGCTGCGGACCTGTCCTGGGGACCCCATCCTCCGCGTGCTAGACCGTCTCTCCCCATCGCCGCCACGCCAGGGTGCGGGCGGCTGTATGGTTGGAACTCTGTGTAGATCTCACTGATCTATGCGAATCACGTTAGGCCGTAGTCTCGCGAGACTACGGCCCCGAGCCTCACGTCTAGCTACCCTTGTGGTGGGGAATATCTCCCCTCATCTAACTTCTGTCACTCACACCTAGCTGGTGGGGAATTCCTCCCCTCCCCTGCTTCTGTCACTCCTTCACCTTCAGTTACATTAAACATCAGTTCTTGTTCTGGGAATTTATTCCCCTGTAGTCTATTCTACATATAATGAATATACTAATACATGTAAATAAATAATACATTTAAATAATTATACGAATGAATAAATTATTGACTTATTAAATAAATATAAATAAATCTATGAACATAAATGTCTATAAATAAATAATTTATACAATCTATATGATTGAATAAATAAATATATAAATATATATATAATAAACAAATTTTAAAATATAAACTATTAAACTATACTTTATATATAATAGAATAAATAAATACATATACATACACATTATATATATATATATATATATATATATATATATATATATATATATATATATATATATATATATATATATATATATATATATATATATATATATAAAAAAAAAAAAAAAAAAAAATTATAACAATAATTGAATGAATTATAGTAATTACTATACAAGTTATAGTACATAACTTCCGTATCTTCCTGTGCTGCACGCCCGTGCTGTCCGCAGACAGCTGACTCCTCTCCTGTGGCTGGCGACAGATCCTTTACTCCCTACTGGTGCCACTGAAGTGGTGGACGCAGCCCTGGAAGGCCCTACCTGCACTGGTTCCTGAGCTGGTCGGTAGGTGCGTCCAGACTACCAGGGCATAGGTTGTTCAAACCCACATGCACCCCTATGTCCGGATCTCCCGGCAAGGATATAACGCCCCTGAGTAGGGCATGGCGTCCCGTATGCGCCGTCACATTAATATGGCCTCCGTCTCCCCGGCAGGGGAAGTAATTAACATGCCCCAGGCAGTACCCTCCCAGGACTGCCGACTCATTGACTCCCCGACAGGGGAAGTAAATAACATGCCCCAGGCAGTACCCTCCCAGGACTGCCGACTCTCTGACTCCCCGGCAGGGGAAGTAAATAACATGCCCCAGGCAGTACCCTCCCGGGCCTGCCGACCCACTGCCTTCCCAGACTCCAATCGACCCCCGAGGAGATGCACATGCAGAGGCAGCGATCCGCTAGACGGACTGAGCCAGACTCCTCGTGGACTCTTCCAGAGTCGTCCGCGGAGTACGAGGCGGCTAACACCTTTGAGTCTGAGGATGAAAATGATGATGATAATGATGATGATTATGTGAGCAGTGGGCACATGGCGCTCCATGACGACGCCAACCCTAGGTCCCAGGGTAAAACCTTATTGGACTCTTGTGGAGTACCATTTTTCAATCAGGAGGTGATTGGCCACCCACACTCCGGTGACTGGGCACCTCTACCTGAGGTGATCCAATAGATCGAATGCTGGACCCGGAGATCGATCGGTACGCTAACCGGACAAGTTGAGGGTGGAATACTCACCCTTCCATTACCAAATACGGTGGTGCTCACTCCAGAGGTGGATCCCATAATCATTCAGTATTCCAGGAAGGGAATAGAGAGGGCCTTTGGGACCTCACAGTACTGGGTCTTAGATCTCTGGACCTATCACCTAACCCTACGCCTTAGTGAGCAGGCTACCGCCTCTGTAAGCCGGTTGACCTAGCACAATGGGATCACGCTAATTGATGATATCTTTAAGACGGTAGGACAAATGGAGTTATATTACCAGGCGTATACCTGGTTCACCATCCCATTCAGTTTTTCAAACCTAAACACCGTCCTAATGGACAACAGGTTGCTAGACCTTGGACCAAACAGCCGATAGTAGAGATGGACCCGCTCTCTTTGAACTTCCTCAACAACATCTTCCCGATCAGGAAGAAGAAAGGCGGTTTTTCGTCCGGTGGGAGCTTGAGAAATCTCACCAACTTACTGCCCTGTGGAACAAGGGTGAGGTTGAACATCTACTTGAACGACCTACTTCTAATGGCTGGTTCCCCTCGCCTAGCGAGCGAACATGCCTCCTGGATGGTCGGATCGCTTCGCGATCTGGGACTCCTCATAGATCACGAACACCTATTATCTCCCCATTTCAGGAGATAGAGTTTTTTGGGGTTCTTGGTGGACACCAACCGAGCGATCCTTCGGCTACCCATACCCAATTAGCCGCCATCCGCAAAGACATCAGTATCATGCTGGGCAGCAGCGGGTGTCCTTACGCGGACTGACTCGCTTAGTCGGCCTGTTCCCGGTGTCAATCCAGGCCACTCTCCAGCCCCTCTTCACTGTCAAACCCTCCAGAGACTCGAGACTCTACATCTTCACTAGGGGCTTCGCTATACAAACTAAGTGAAGCCATGGTGGACCTACGGTAGTGGTTAAGTCATGTCGTCAAATGGAACGGCGAGACATTTTCAACTCCTCACCGGATTTCGTCATAGGGTCGGATACCAGCCGCCTCGGCTGGGGTGCTCGGTGCAGTCCCTCGTCCTCCGGTAGGACGTGGTCCGCAGAGAACCCTCGGCTGCACATCAACACGTACACCCCTGACGGCCTTTTTTTTTGCCATCGGAAGTCTGTTGCCACGCACGTCCATCTGCTGTGTGCTATTGCGTTCGGACAACGTACCCGCAGTCCGGTACGTCGATCGCTTGTTGGGCCCCTGATCCAGAATCCTAGCGGATCTAGTAAGACTTCGGGCACTTCTGCCTGGAATGCAACATCGTCCCGATTGCGGGATATGCCACAGACTATCCCTATAGGGTGGCAGATTGGATTCTCGTTACCTGACCGATTCCAACGATTGGCGACCGCACCGGTCAGGGTTCCTGATCCTCGCTCACTTCGCGGATCCTTCTCTATGGACCTGTTCGTTCCCTGTATCGGAGGCCGGATCCGGAGGCGCACCATGTGGACGCCCTCCACCAAACGTGGTCACAGGGGACACATTACGCGTTCCCCTGTTCCCGGTGACCCTCAGGGTCCTCCTTCACTTAGCGAGCCGGAGGGCATCAGTCGTGCGGTTCACTCCGTGGTGGCCGACGCAGCCATGGTTTCCCCTCCTTCTGAGGATGACGGTGGAACTCCCCAGGTTGTTTCCTCATTCCCTCCACCTCCTCGCTGGTCCGAACGGGGATCTGCACCCTCTACTCACGAAGCACATCCTACCTCTCCTTACATGGTTAGTATCGGGGTTCCGGTCATAGACTACGACCTTTCGGGAACAGCTAGGGATTCCCTGCCTTGGACTGGGCCCCGGGACTAGATCGGCATCTCGATCTACCTGGGGACTCTGTGTTACTTGGTGTGATCAACGACGGGTCGACCCCGTTCAAGCGCCAGGGTCTGTAATAGCCAATTATCTGGCGGACTCTTTGGATCCGTTGGTGTGTCAATTTTGAAGGCTTTAAGTTTAAATCGCCCAATGTACCAGCACACTTGGGATTTTTCCAAGGTCATAATCATGTTCTCGGGCTGGGGGACGTTGACACTCTGTTTTGAGGTTACCGTCTTTCGAGCTTACTGTCTTCTTGTGTCTGATTTCCATCATCGTGGGTCAGACGTCAAGGCTTTGGACATATCCAGGCGTCATTCCTCGCCTCAGAGACTCAAGTCTTTTTCCGTCGTGCGTTGGACCAGACGGTACTTCGATCGGTTTTCTACCCGTTCTTCCCCGCACATCCACAACTGTATGTGGTCCGCTGTCTACAGACTTATATGTCCTTGACAGCCTCGCTGCGATCTTCGCAAGTCTTTCAACTCCTCGTTTCCTACGTTAATCCTCTCTTCCCGGTTTCCTCTGTGACTTACTATAGCGGCGGACTGTTGTCAGCGACCGCTTTTCCGCCAATCCCGCTTTGAACAGGAGGTACACATATCTATGTCAGTGTTGTGGATTATTTTGATTGTTATTGGTCATATGCATTTTTATAGCTTTGAACTTGCATAAGATATGAGCCTCCTGTCTGATGTATAATTCGAGATTTTCCTAGCTTGTGACGGAAAATATTAATTATATGAAGACAGGAGGCGAGTATCTTCCCTCCCAACCCAACCCTGTCACGAGGTTGTCTCTCTCTCGTTCTAGACTGATGAACCACGCACCCTGCAAGTCGGAGGCTGGTACGCCCCGGGAGTTCGTTTTCACTATCCCCGTTGGGATTGCTGTCCGTTTCGATCCATGGGTTTAGTTCACCGCAGATGGAGGTTCCTACTGCGTTCCAGATCCGGAGTCGGGATGCCGTTGACTGAATCCGTTGGTCCATGTTCCTGAGGACAACTGACCGGTCTGCTCCGAATGGTTTGGGTTTCCTATAGTCCCCGTTGGGATGAAGTTGGTCCGGATGAAGTTGGTCCGTGTTGGCCTTGTCCTTTCGTTTCCTCCAGATTCGGATGTTGTGTTCCGGTCGGAAGGTTCCCGGTAGCCGCGGAGATGTCTAATTGGACTTTCGGTTCCTGTTTA
This sequence comes from Rana temporaria, assembly GCF_905171775.1. NCBI lineage: Eukaryota > Metazoa > Chordata > Amphibia > Anura > Ranidae > Rana > Rana temporaria. The sequence continues at coordinate 630,061,131 of NC_053489.1, read as the reverse complement.
CACTAATTCGCATGAAGAAAGAGGAATAGGTTGCCTCAGACAGTCCCTTATATAGGCTACGGTCTGGGAGGGGCTACACTGGCCCAGGGACTGCTGGGAAGGGTAGTTCTTTGAATTTTTTAAGTTACAATAAATGTTTACTGTATTTCTGCTATGGGCATTATTAAAGAAAGATAATGCATAAGATACTCGCCTCCTGTCTTCATATAATTAATATTTTCCGTCACAAGCTAGGAAAATCTCGAATTATGTCCAATAGTAAAGCATCTCATGCCAGTTGATAAATATATAATATAAAGTGACCATTAAAAATTGTGTTGATGACAAATAAATAAATTGAAAAAAATATTGAACTAAAAGCTGAACAACAAAAATAATATAATCCATAAGTGCATTGAATGATTTGTCAATAAATGCTGAACACCGGTGCTCTGTGCAGAAATCCAAAATCTAATGAATAAACGTGTCCAAAAAGTGATGAATCCTCCACCAATCAATTGAAATGGCTCCTTACCAGCTATGAACCTCATCCAGTAATGGTTATGGATCACCAGCATATACACCCGACATGCAAGAGACAACAATAGCTCCACATAAAAAGTTTATTAAAAGAGTTAATGTTACACTTACAAATGTTGCAGAAAAATGGTCACCTCAAGCTCCAAACGATCCCCCAGCAGGACGGGTGTCTGGATTTTGTGTACCGGCCGGCACACCAGATTTAAGGCCTATTTTTCTGCAACATTTGTAAGTGTAACACCAACTCTTTTAATAAACTTTTTATACGTTTAATGCGATATGTGGAGCCATTGTTGTCTCTTGCATGTGGGGTGTATATGCTGGTGATCCATAACCATTACTGGATGACAGGGTTGGACTGGGACAAAAATTTGGCCCTGGACTTCATCCAGACCGGCCCACTTTAATTTTGCAAACACGCACAAAAACATTATTTCATCAGTGACCATGACCAGCAGTGGCAGTACATAAATTAATTCATGCTTGTGCCCTCCTTTATTGCAGAAATACTACAGGAGAGGGTCAGAGACTGCAAAACGTACTACAGGCAAGGGTCAGAGACTGCAAAACGTACTACAGGCAAGGGTCAGAGACTGCAAAACGTACTACAGGCAAGGGTCAGAGACTGCAAAACGTACTACAGGCAAGGGTCAGAGACTGCAGACATAGTATAGGAGAGGGTCAGAGACTGCAAAATGTACTACAGGCAAGGGTCAGAGACTGCAAAACATACTACAGGCAAGGGTCAGAGATTGCAAAAACGTACTACAGGTGAGGGTCAGAGACTGCAAAACATACTACAGGCAAGGGTCAGAGACTGCAGACACAGTACAGGAGAAGGTCAGACTGCAAAACATACTACAGGCGAGGGTCAGAGACTGCAAAACATACTACAGGCAAGGGTCAGAGACTGCAGACATGCTACAGGAGATGGTCAGAGACTGCAGACATGCTGCAGGAGATGGTCAGAGACTGCAGACATGCTGCAGGAGATGGTCAGAGACTGCAGACATGCTACAGGAGATGGTCAGAGACTGCAGACATGCTACAGGAGATGGTCAGAGACTGCAAACATGCTACAGGAGAGGGTCAGAGACTGAAAACATCTATAGGAGAGGGTCAGAGACTGCAAACATACTATAGGAGAGGGTCAGAGACTGCAAACATACTACAGGAGAGGGTCAGAGACTGCAAACATGCTACAGGAGAGGGTCAGAGACTGCAAACATGCTACAGGAGAGGGTCAGAGACTGCAAACATACTACAGGAGAGGGTCAGAGACTGCAAACATGCTACAGGAGAGGGTCAGAGACTGCAAACATGCTACAGGAGAGGGTCAGAGACTGCAAACATACTACAGGAGAGGGTCAGAGAGTGTGCGGACATAATTGGGCTGAAATTGCACCCGGGTGACATGTGCATTGCACAGATCGCACAACGTGTTCCTGTGTTTTTCACTTTGCTGCACTAACTTGTCTGGAAGGGGGGCATTAGTTTGGGCACCTGGAGCATTTGTGCACATCACTTGTGGGGTGCCAAGGTCCACCCCCCTCTGTGGCAGACAGTATCTCTTTGATTTGAGGGGGGAAGGAGAGGATATGTGCTAAGGGGGGTGGATTTCATATACAAGCCCCCTTTTAGCACAAGTCCTAAAGTGCCCTAAAACATATCCTCTCCCCCCAAATCACTCAAAGTGAACTGTAGGCTTGTTCTCCCCACCTCTGGAAAACTTACTTTGCAGTTGTTCAGGCAGTCTCAGACGAGCAGCTTTGACTCAGCAGCGTGGTGAGCCTCCTCCTCCTCTGTGTACACAGGAAATATCACACAGCAGGAGAAGGAGGGGGCGGGCCCCGGGCTCAGTTCTCCCCACTGCACTCTGCAATGTGTGTGTATCAGGACCAGGCAGCCGGGGACTGCAGGGAGAGATGTCGGCTGACTCGGCTCTCTCTGCAGTAAAAAGTGTAGCTTGTGGCAGCGTGCGGGAACGAAAACAGCCCGCACAAGCTGCGGCTCAGCAAGCCCTCGCTTATACAGTACTCTGACTCTGATAAGCAGCGGTCAGCAGAGTGCAGAGACTCGGAGCTGTCACTGAAAATTGGCCCACTGAGGGACCAGCCCACCGGGAATCTCCCGGTCCTCCCGATGGCCAGTCCATCCCTGCTGGATGAGATTCATAGCTTAAAGACTGGATTTGTTTGAGCTGCGTGGCTGGAGTGAGAACCTTAATTATATGCTTTTAACCACTTAAGACCCGGACCATTATGCAGGTTAGAGCGGAGCTCCACCCTCCCCCTCCACTCCCGCTGATCGGAACCCCCCCCCCCCTTAGGTGTCACATTTGACACCTTTCAGGGGGAGGGGGGTGCAGATAACTGTCTAAAGACAGGTATTTGCACCCACTTCCGGCCACACAGTCTGCGGGTAGACTGCGGGCAGGACGTCAGATCCCGTCCCCTCCGTTGTGTTCTGGGGAAAAACTTGGCTCCCAGAACACAGCGGGAACCAGACAGCACGGCGAAGCACGGCGCAGCACGACTCGCTCATGCGCCGTAGGGAACCGGGCAGTGAAGCCGGAGCGCTTCACTTCCTGGTTCCCTCACCGAGGATGGCAGACGGCGCTGGATTTCAGGACAGGTAAGTGTGCTGATATTAAAAGTCAGCAGTTGCAGTATTTGTAGCTGCTGGCTTTTAATTTTTTTTTTCAGGTGACATCCACTTTAAAGGACCTTGCCCCTTTTTGCGATTAGGCACAGCGGCGCTTTAACCGACAATTGCGCGGTCGTGCGACGTGGCTCCCAGACAAAATTAGCTTCCTTTTTTTCCCCCCACAAATAGAGCTTTCTTTTGTTGGTATTTGATCACCTCTGCAGTTTTTATTTTTTGCGCTATTAACAAAAATAGAGCGACAATTTTGAAAAAAAATGCAATATTTTTTACTTTTTGCTAGAATAAATATCCCCCAAAAAATATATAAAAAAAAATAAAATAAAATAAAAAAAAAAAAAAACAACACACACACACACACAACATTCTTCTACATATTTTTGGTAAAAAAGAAAAATCGCAATAAGCGTTTATCGATTGGTTTGCACAAAATTTACAGCGTTTACAAAATAGGGGATAGTTTTATGGCATTTTTATAAAAAACATTTTTTTTGCTACAAATGGCGGCGATCAGCGATTTTTTCCGTGATTGCCACATTATGGCGGACACATCGGACAATTTTGACACATTTTTGGGACCATTGTCATTTTCACTGCGAAGAGTGCTATAAAAATGCACCGATTACTGTGAAAATTACAATTGCAGTTTAGGAGTTAACCACTAGGGGGCGCTGTAGGGGTTAAGTGTGACTTCATATGTGTGTCTAACTTAGGGTGGCGGGGCTGGACGTGTGACGTCAGTGATCATCTTTCCCTAGATCAGGGAACAGACGATCACCGACATTGCCACAATGAAGAACACAGCTCTCCCCGTTCTTCAGCTCCGGGGACCGATCGAGGGACACCGGTGGCGATTGGGTCCGTGGGGCCCGCAGGCGCGGTCAAGGAGCTTCGGACCGTGTCGCGAGCGTTACAGGTGTCCAGCCGTGGGTCGTTCGCGTGCCGCCAGTGGCGCGCTCGCGACCCAGGCCAAAGCACCATGACCGTGCCCGCGGGACCCGATCGCCGCCGGTGTCCCGCGATCGGGTCACAGGAGCTGAAGAACAGGCAGAGGTGAGTGTACCACTGTTTTGATTCTTTGCTTTTTTTTCATTTTGGCGATTTATCCTTTATCACATGGTTAGGGGGTAGTGCGATTTATATATTTTTTATTTCTATGTGTTTTCCTGTAACAATTGTTTACATGCTAATCGCAGCTTCCAAATTGAACATATTGTAACGGTTATAGGTGTTCGTTTATTTTTTTAACTTTTTTTTTGCACAGTTTTTTCCATTTTTCAGTAATTATAGAAGGAAATTACTGATCCCTTTTCAAATTCATGGTGGATACAATACATTTACATACTATGTACCGTATTTGGCGGCGTATAAGACGACCCCCTATTTTTCAAGTGAAAATTGGGCTATACTTTCCGTATAAAACAAACCCGCTTCAAAGGCAACACCATTTAAAAAAAAAAAAAACACACACACACCTCCGATCTAAAATGTAGACACACGGGCATACTTTACATCCGCCACAATAATCATCACTATTCCAACAAGTCTTTAGTTGACTGGCCACATTGCAGGGGGGGGAATTATTAAATGAGATACCCCAATACTATGAGCCCTCGGATTTATCTTCTTAGATACAGTCTGGGGACTCACCGGCATTGTCCTATCCAATTTATCAATCGACATTGTTCTCAATGACACCTACTACGTAGTTGCCCACTTCCACTATGTCCTGTTCAGTTATGCTGGATGTGCGTTAATACTGTATGTAGTTTCGACTACATACAGTCAGTATACAAACGCTGAGCCAATCCTGGCGAGTGATGTAATCTATTAATGAATACAAAGCCTGCTGGATTTGGCAGAGGTTGTTACTACAATCCAAGCGGGCTCTGCATTCATCAATAGAATACATTGCTCGCTGGGATTGGCTCAGCAGTGTATACTGTATGTCACAGGTGTCAAACACAAGGCCCGCAGGCTGAATCCGGCCCTCCAGGTCATTTCATGTGGCCCTCTCCTCCCCCCCCCTCGTCTCTGCCCCCACCTGGTCTCAGCAGTCAGCAACAGAGAGAACAGGACTCCTTCACCAGATCCTCCTCTGTCCAGCAGCACAAGGCAAGGAGGTGCACTGATGAAAGGGATAGTGGGGGGTGGGATGCTTGACTTCTGATGGTTGGGGGCTCTTGACATCTGATTTAAAGGGGGTGGGGTGCTTATACAACTGGCCCTTTGAGGGAAACCGTAATGCTGAAGTGGCAAACAAGCAAATTGAGTTTGACACCCCTGCTGTATGTAGTCGAAGCTTGCATTGAATTGTATTGAGGTCCTGTAGAAAGACATGCTGCAGGATACACTAGCCCTTTCCTCTCCAGCTCCAACACTTACCATAGAGCTTTGCATCATCCACCAGCTTTTGACTCCGGAGCCGTAAATTCTCTGTGTCTGCTAGGGCTCGTTTGTACTTGTCCTGGGAATAGAATAAATAGATTAGAGGTGCACAAACGCCTGATTCAAATATTGTACCCAAACTCTTAAAGCGGTGGTTCACCCTTAGAGGGCACTTTTTAGCCTTAGATTCCTGCTTGTTTTTACTAGGGGAATCGGCTAGTTGTTTTAAAATATGAGCATTACTTACCCGTTTACGAGATGCATCCTCTCCGTTGCTTCCGGGTATGGGCTGCGGGAATGGGCGTTCCTTCTTGATTGACAGTCTTCCGAGAGGCTTCCGACGGTCGCATCCATCGCGTCGCGATTTTCCGAAAGAAGCCGAACGTCGGTGCGCAGGCGCAGTATAGAGCCGCACCGACGTTCGGCTACGAGTGACGCGATGGATGCGACCGTCGGAAGCCTCTCGGAAGACTGTCAATCAAGAAGGAACGCCCGCTCCCGAAGACCCATACCCGGAAGCGACGGAAGAAGATGCATCTCGAAAACGGGTAAGTACGGATCATATTTTAATACAAATAGCCGATTCCCCTAGACCGAACAAGCAGGAAGCTAAGGAAAAAAAAAAAAAAAAAAAAAAAAAAAGAAAAAAAAAGAAATGGTTGAACTCCCGCTTTAAGCCGGCTATAAACGATTCGCTTTCTTTTGGTTCAGCCAGCAGGCTAACCAGAAAAAAAAAAAAAGAAAGGAGGAGGATAGAGGAATCCTCCTGTCAGGTCATTGTATTCTGGACAACGGGAATCTCCACTGCCTGAATACACTGATCAGAGGCTGCAGCCGCCAAAACGACAAACATCCCATTGAGGAACAGCTACAGATGAATCTAAATCCGTCCAGTCCTTGCTGAATCAGCTAAATTTCGATCCGTCTATGGCCAACTTTATATATGGAATTTGTTCACTTTTCTGTTGGGGGGTCAACATATGTTTTGACTCGGAACACTAAGAAACTGACAAATTTAGGGGTTTTACAAAATAATCTCAGCAGCACAAAACAAGAAAAAAATAAAATCAGAATAAATTGTAAACTACTCTGAGCAGCGAACACATGACAATATAAAATAATATGTTTAAGGGGGCACTAAAGGAATTTTTTTTTTATCTAAATAGCTTCCTTTACCTTACTGCAGTCCTGGTTTCATGTCCTCATTGTTTGTTTTTGCTTTGAAGTAGCTGTAATTCTGCTGTGATCTCCACACTTCCTGCTTGTCGGTTTCCTTATAACCAAGGTACTGGGAGCTTTTCACGGTGGTCTAAGCTGTCATTACTGTGTGTCTAAAACTTCCCAGAATCAGATTCATTTTAAAAACAAAACACTGCCCTGGATTTGTTTGTTTTTGTTCTGTGTGTCTCTCTAGTTCACAGGAACATGAAACCAGTTTACAAGTGAAAGTGAAACTAGAGGCACATTATATGATTGCTTTTTATCTATTTTTAATCATTTTTAAAAGGAATCAGTGAACTTTTATGTCTCTATACCCTGTAAACAGTCATTTCAGCAAAAAAAATGTTTTCCTTTAGTGACCCTTTAATGCACGAGTGTGTGCGTTCCTGTAATAAGAAATACTGGCCACTTACACTTTTTGAGTGTCCCAAAACAGGCACTTTCATCGCCAATCCCTTGTAATCTCTACAATTTGTGGCAATTTTCCTCAGTCTTATATACAGTGCACCCAGAAAGTATTCCCAGCGCTTCACTTTTTCCATTTTGTGGTACGTAACAGCCTTATTCCAAAATGGGTTCAATTATTTTCCTCAAGATTCTACAAACAATACCCCATGAGGACAACGTGAAAGAAGTTTGTTTGAAATCTTTGAACAGTTAATAAAATAAATAATCACATGTACAGAAGTATTCACAGCCTTTGCTCAATACTATGTTGAAGCACCTTTGGCACCAATCACAGCCTCAAGTCTTTTTTTAAATATGAAGCTACAAGCTTGGCACACCTATAAATTGGGCAGTTGCTCCCATTCTTCTTTGCAGGACCTCACAAGCTCCATCAGGTTTGATGGGGAGCGTCGGTGCACAGCCATTTTCAGATCTCTCCAGAGATATTCAATCAGGTTCAAATTTGGGCTCTGGCTGGACCACTCAGACATTCAGAGTTGTCCCGTAGTCCTTCATTTGTTTTCTTGGCTGTGTGCTTAGGGTACTGACTAGTCTCCCAGTTGCTGCCGCTGAACATCCCCACAGTATGATGCTACCACCACCATGCTTCACTGTAGAGATGGCATTGGCCAGGTGATGAGTGGTGCCTGGTTTCCTTCAGACATGATGCTTACCATTTAGGTCAAACAGTTCAATCAGACCAGAGAATTTTGTTTCTCATGGTCGGAGAGTTCTTCTGGTGCCTTTTGGGCAAACTCCAGATAGGCTGCCGTGTGCCTTTTACTGAGGAGTGGCTTCCATCTGGCCACTCTACCATACAGGCCTGATTAGTGGAGTGCTGTAGAGATGGACGTTTTTCTGGAAGGTTCTCCTCTCTCTACAGAGAAATGCTGAAGATCTGTCAGAGTAACTATTCGGTTCTTGGTCACCTCCCTGACTAAGGCCTTTCTTCCCCGATAGCGGCCCGCTCTAGAAAAAGTCCTGGTGGGTCCAAACTTCTTCCATTTACAGATGATGGAGGCCACTGTGCTCATTGGATCCTTCAATGTAACAGGAAATTTTCTGTACCCTTCCCCAGATCTGTGCCTCAATACAATCCTGTCTTAGAGGCCTACAGACAATTCCTTGGACTTAATGGCTTGGTTTGTGCTCTGACATGCACTGTTAACTGTAGGACCTTATATAGACAGGTGTGTGCCTTTCCAAATCATGTCCAATCAACTGAATTTACCACAGGCTGACTCTAAACTTCTTTCACAGTCATTATGGGGTATTGTTTGTAGAATTTAGAGGAAAATAATGTAATTTAATCCATTTTGGAATAAAGCTGTAACATAACAAAATTAGAGGTCGACGGATATATCGGCCAATATTTGTCCATTTTGGAGAAATAGGCATCGGCCGATTGTTATCCAAATATGGCCGATATAACACTGACCGCAACTCTGCCAGCAGAATGGAGAATCTTTCTCCCTTCTCCACACTGTTGGCAGAGCAGCGCCACGGTGTGTGGAGGGAGGGAGAGGGAGAGGAGCTGTCAAAATTGAGGTTGGATGTCGGGGGTGGGCGGTACCCAGCTATCCAACACCAGCCAATGGGATCTGGGCGAGCCGCTACGTGTATGTGGCCCCACCTCTGACATCACACTGAATTCGTCAGCTCCTCTCTCTCTCTCTCTATACAGTTTCACACACCGTGGCGCTGCAGAGAGCATTCAGTTTCACACTTACACTATCGGCTGTAAAAACCTGCCATTGCCATCCAGTGCTACCTGCCAGTGTTAACCAGTGCCAATCAGTGCCCCCAACCAGTGCCATCTGCCAGTGCAAATTAATGCCACCTGCCAAAAAAAAATCTGTGTAAAATATTGGTCGCAAAAATCGGCATCATATATCTGCAATTGGCCGCCCCGATTTCTAAAAATCGGCATCGGCCAGAGAAAAACCCATATCGGTCGACCTCTAAACAAAATGTTGAAAAAGTGAATACCTTCCTGGGTGCACTGTATGTAAAATCTAGAATTATGAAACAAACAAAAACACAAGGCTGCATTCACACCTGAGCGTCGGTCGTTTTTTTGGGCGTTTTTTTCTGGCGTTTTGTCGCGCGCATTTGCATACAGCGTCGTGCGACGTTTTTGTACTTCGGCGTTTTTCATTTTAGCCAATAGGAAAAATGATCATCTTTTCATCACTTGTTGCTATGTTGGTAGATTTTTTTAATCTTCTGCATGGGCGACAAGTTCAATTTATTAAAGCGACGAAACGCCCGTAGCAAACGCCCGTTGTCGCTCAATTCGCGCATTTCCCATTACTTTCTATGGGAAAAAAAAAACGCTCAGATACGCCCAAACCGCACGATACGCGCGACAAAAAAAGGTCCGGGACTTGTTTGAGCTTCGCGCGACAGGCATTTGGGCGTTCAGGTGTGAACAGTCACCATAGGGAATAATGTTAATTCTCCCCTCTGGCGTTTGTGAGCAGTGCGCTTCAGGTGTAAAAACGCCTAGGTGTGAATGGGGCCTTAAGGAACTAGTAACTAGTAAAATGACAATGTGCAATTTAAGGCTCTGCTGTAGCTCATAAAAAGACGGTGGAAGGAAAGTTCCCTCTTTTGTTACTAAGCAGCAAGACCCAAATCTAATACACATTTTCCTTTCCAAACTTTGTTCTTGAAAGCGCCATTAACTGTCCTTAAAAATGTAAGTCAGCCACCATGACATACTTGATCTCCAGAATCCCTGGCCTTTATCAGGAAACCAAGCTCTCTACACTTCATAACTTACTGTCATTGCTTTGATCTGATCCTCCAGTTTAGCCTTCTCTGCAGCCAGTTGCTCTGTGCTCTCCTCTGCTGGGCTCTTATTCTTCTCCTCCTCTGCTGAGGGGTTATTGGGCTGCTGAGCCGCCGTGCACATCATTCGGGGACACCTCCTACACAAAGCAACAAGCACATAGGTGACGTCATTCAAACTACCAGACACATAGTATATAGCAGGGCTCGACAAATCCCGAGCGCCAGGTCGCCATGGCGACTAGAAATGGTGTCCTGGCGACTTGGCTTTTTTTTGGAAGCTGGCCCCATCTGGTGGTGAGCCATTGGTATTAAAAGTTATTACCACCAGATGTGTGAGATGGCGCCATCTGGTGGTGGCCGTTGGTATTACAAGTTAAGCATTACAAGTTAAACAGCAATTATAATGTAATTTTTCACTATTTTCACTGCCATCTTCTTCCCTCTAATGAGAACCCCCAAACATTATATATATTTTTTATCCTAACACCCTAGAGAATAAAATGGCGATCGTTGCAATACTTTCTGTCACGCCGTATTTGCCCAGCGGTCTTACAAGCGCACTTTTTTGGAAAAAAATTACACTTTTTTTAATAAAAATATAAGACAACAGTAAAGTTATCCCCATTTTTTTTAATTTTATGAAAGATAATGTTACGCCAAGTAAATTGATACCCAACATGTCACGCTTCAAAATTGCGTCTGCTTGTGGAATGCCGACAAACTTTTACCTTTTAAAATCTTCATAGGCGACGTGTAAAAAAATCTACAGGTTGCATGTTTTGAGTTACAGAGGAGGTCTAGGGCTAGAATTATTGCTCTCACTCTACCAATCGCGGCGAAACCTCACATGTGTGGTTTTAACACCGTTTACATATGCGGGCGCTGCTCACGTATGTGTTCGCTTCTGCGCGCAAGCTCGTCGGGACGGGCGCGTTTTCTGGCTCCTAACTTTTTTAGCTGGCTCCTAGATTCCAAGCAAATTTGTCAAACCCTGGTATATAGTGATGCTTTATTAGGGTCACTAAAGCCAACCTGGAGACAGGCAAGTCTAAAACCTAAAACCTTACAAGTCAATATTTGATGACACCAAGGGGATGATTTACTAAACCTGAAGCACTTAGAATCTGATGCAGCTTTGCACAGGTACCCAATCAGCTTCTAACTTCAATTTGTCCAGTTAAACTTCAGCAATAAAACTAGGAAATCGATTGGTTTCCATGCATATCTGCACCAGATTTTGCACTCTCCAGTTTTAGTAAATCAACCTCCAAATTTCTGATTTATTGACCAGTCCAATAACAAAATTCAGGAGCAAACGATACTTGGCACAATCTGGGCACTTAGCTCGGAAATGGGGAACAATGGCCAGGAACAGTCTACCAACAAATCTCCCTTACATGACGGGGAGCTGTAATCTGTGGAAGGTGACATAGAACAAGGATAACTACCACCAAGCATCCACAGCTGAAAATACTTCCACCAATAAGAACCCCCCTCCACTGGCCAGCAGCAAATCAAGGTCATAGTGAAAAAATGTGTGGCTGGTCAGTTTGACAATAATCCCTTCCCTAGTGAGTGAGGCCCCATACACACGAGAGGATTATCCGCTGGAAACAGTCCTCCGGACCGTTCCAGCGGATAAATCCTCTGGCGGATTTTGATCTGATGGTTGTACTAACCATCAGATCGAAATCCGTGCGGAATCCATCCGCGGTGACGTGTCGCGCCGTCGCCGCGATGATGACGCAGCGACGTGCGCGACGCTGAAAGATAAAGACTTCCACGCATGCGTCGAATCATTACGACGCATGCGAGGGAGAGGAGCGGACGGATTGATCCGGTGAGTCTGTACAGACCACCGGATCAATCCGCTGGACAGGATTCCAGCGGATAGATTTCTTAGCATGCCAAGAAATTTTTATCCGCTGGAAATCCGATGGCTGGAATTTTTTCCACCGATAAATGTCCGCTCGGACGTACACACCACCGGATCTATCCGCTGGAACTGATCTGCGGATAAATCCCAGCGGATAGATCCGGTCGTGTGTACGGGGCCTGAGTCACACATTTATTATTTTTGTTGCTACTTCTATATTGTATTTTAAAAGGGAAAATTATGCACTGTTACTTTAATTTTATTCTCTAGGAACTCTGCTAAAAAATTATATAATATATGTTTGAAGGTTCTAAAGCCCTGTACACACGAGCGGAATTACAGTCGGGAAAAAGTTGGATGGTTTTTCCGACGGAATTCCGTTCAAGCCTGCCTTGCATACACACGGTCACACAAAAGACTTTTGACTGCCAAGAACGCGGTGACGTAAAAGATGACGAGCCGAGAAAATTAAGTTCTGTGCTTCTGAGCATGTGTCGATTTGTTTCCAAACATGCATCAGAATTTTGTGCATAGAAATTTGTACACACGATAGGAAATTCCGATCGGATTTTATCCTGACGGGAAAATAGAGAACCTGCTCTCTATCTTTTTCCAGCAGTTTTTCCGTTGGAAGAAGTCTGATGGAGCATACACACGGTCGGGATTCCCGACCAAGAGCTCTCATCTGACATTCACAGAACTAGTGTTCTTTTTACCAATTCACATATCCCAATAAAAGGGGATTAGCAGACAATAAAGGCTTATTTCACAAGCAATTTCTAAAAGTCCTGCTTGCAATAAGTAGGAAAAAAAATAAAAATAAATGAACGATGGTTCAGACATCTTATCCTCTATCAGAAATACAGCTGCTCAGCTTTTACCTTCAGAACATTTGTATGAAAACAGTCTGGTATTGGGTAACTCAGTAGATTGGTAGACGCAGTGTAAGGTAATGATGCAACTGCTGTACAATCATTCACAGACATGAAGGACAAATGAGTCATAGTCCAGAATAGGGGCCTCCAGTGTCTTCTCTGAACAATATTGTGTAGCTTCTAAATCACTGGAGTCCTTGGTTCAACTCCCACCAGGAACCCTTATGCACCAGGTCCCCCGTCCTAATAATATACTTACAGGAATTAGTCTGTAAGCCCAGGTTCACACTGACAGCGGGAATGAAGCCGTGCGAGTTCAGCTGAACGCGCATGATTTCACTCCCGCATTTCAGCCCCGATGTGGGCCGCCATTTCACAGACATCTGTGCGGGTTTCAGAAATGATTTTTTGAATTCGGTGCGACTCTGCATTTTCAGCGCTGCACCGATTAGGACGGTTCCGTCGTCAGCAATTTGAACCAGGTCTAAGAGATCGGATGCGATTCACACCGCACTGCAGTGAAAATCACATGCGATCTTTGTGATATGCGATTTCTGCCATAAAGATCGTATGGCTGGATTTGCATCAAAACGTACACAGGACCCTTTTTTGTGTCCGCAGCAGAATCGGATCGCATAGGTGTTCACACCCATGTGATCCGATTCCTGTCCGAGTTTGCAGATCGCACTGTGATATGCAAACTGATTTGGGGGTGTCGTTAACTTTTAACTGACACTCCCAGCAGTTTGCATAGGGCAGTGTGAACTGCCGCCGTGAAACATGCGATGCCGGAACCCGCAGTGGATTGGTAGGTTTCCCGCATCGCAGCAGTGTGAACCCTTTCACACGTACGGACACGTACGGACAAACGGTCCGTTTATTACAAGTCCGTTTACGGACTTGTAATGTATCCCTATGGGATTGCAGACGTTAGCGGATGATGCATCCACTAACGTCCGCAACCATCCGCAAAGATTCGCTTTTGCGGACGGAAGAAAACCCTATTTTTCTTCCATCCGGCAGAACGGATCAAATGAATACGGACATACAGTCCGTATTCATCCGATTCCCCATAGGGGAGAGCGGAGGAGAGACAGGGCGGTCTCTGCACTGTGTGCGGGGACCGCCCTGTCCGCCGACAGCTCAGCGGGGATTAACGGAGGAATCCCCGCTGAGCCAAACGGGCTAACGGAGCGGATCAATACGGATCCGCTCCTTGTGAAAGAGCCCTGAGCAATGAATAATCAAATAGGACAGGTTCTGTATTACTTGTCTTGTGCACTTCTAAGATTAGGGATGGAAATCCATAATCAGCGAGAGAAAAACAAAAAAACCTGTACATGTCAGTCAGGTCAAACAACTTCTTGCTGCATAATGAAAAAAAAAACAAAAAAAAAAACGTACTGCCTACTATGCAAAGGTTGGTGAATCAGACACAGTATATGGAAGGCATTCTCCACAATGACAATGTGATGAGATCCAGGCCCTCACAAGCTGCACCTTCTCTTATGACTTGGATAAACCCAGAAATCTTTTCTCTCAGGTCTTCTTGGACTGACCCATTTCCCGTAACTCGATTCGCCTTTTCTCTGCAGTCCCCATAGGCACCATTATCTACTATGACTTTGAGGTGACCTTAGAATCCACTTTTCTTTGATCCATAGACTACATTGTCTGCTATGACTTGGGTGCACTCAGAAGGCCTCTTCTCTCAGGACCTCATGGGCTGCCCAATCACTTACGATTCTGGGGTGCACCCAGGATCCTCTTCTCTGCAGCCCCTTTGGAGTACCCCATCTCTTTTGACTGTAGTACATCAATAAAATGTCTTCTCTGGTTCCCATGGATTGTACCCTCTCCTATGACTCTGGGGAGCACCCAGAAGCGGCTTCCCTCTGGTCCCCATGGATTGTACCCTCTCCTATGACTCTGGGGAGCACCCAGAAGCGGCTTCCCTCTGGTCCCCATGGATTGTACCCTCTCCTATGACTCTGGGGAGCACCCAGAAGCGGCTTCTCTCTGGTCCCCATGGACCATACCATCTCCAATAACCCAAGTGCACACAGAATCTTCTCCTCTCTGGTCCACAGGTTCACCATTTCTTACGATTCCAACATGTCTCAGAAGCCTCTTCTCTCTCGGGACCTCATGGACCATACCATCGCCAATAACCTGGACACCCAGAACCCTTTTCTCTGCAGTCCTCATTGACGCCACCATCTTCTATGATTCTGGGGTGCACCCACAACCCTATTCTCTCTGGTCCCCATGGACTGCATTATCTCCTATGACTCTGGGGTTCACCCAGAAGCTTTTTCTCTATGGACCCCATGGACCAAACCATCTCCAATAACCTAGGTGCATTTCAAAGCCTGTTCTCCTTGGTCTCCAAAGACCATACCATCTCCAATAAGCTGGACACCCCAAACCCTCTTCTCTGCAGTCCCCAAAGACTGTATCCTCTCATAGGACTCTGGATTGCACCCAGAACCATCTTCCCCCTGCTCAACCTGGACTGTACCATCTCCTATGACTATAGGGTGCACCCAGAAGCTTTTTTTAGTCAAGGCACCCATTCTAAAATGTAAAAAAAAGTTCTAATAGTTTTACATGATACAGCACCTTTTGAACACTGCTACTAACTAGAATTCCAATGTGTCTCTTCTTCAGTTTTTCTCCCTCACACAGATAATGCGACCCCAGTGGTGATGGAGATGGGCAGGGGAGGGTCAAACAAGGATGCTGTGCAAGCAAACGTCATTATCATTATTAACTGATGACGTCATTGGTTGTTTGGGCACTGGCAGCTAGAAGGTTGTAATGGTGCACAATAAAAAAAAATCTGTGGCTTTGTGCAACTAAAAGGCATGCTTGTATACAATTCTTGGGCAATTTTTAGGCATTTTGCCAAGGCACACCTAATAATACCTCAAGGTACCCTGGTTGAAAAAGGCTGCTATGGGCCATTTAATCTCCAATAACCTGGGTGCTCCCAGAATCCTCTTTTCTGCTGTCCCCATGGCCTCCACCATCATCTATGATTCTGGGGTACACCCACAACCCTATTTTCTCTGGTCCCAATGGACTGCAACATCTATGACTCTGGGGGTGCACACAGAAGCCACTTCTCTCTGGTCCCCATGAACCATACCACCTCCTATGACTCTGGGGGTGCACTCAGAAGCTGCTTCTTTCTGGTCTCCATGGACCATACCATCTCCTCTGACTCTCAAGGTGCACCCAGAAGATGCTTCTCTCTGGTCCCATAGATCATACCATCTCCTATGACTCTGGGGGTGCACCCAGACGCTGCTTCTTTCTGGTCTCCATGGACCATACCATCTCCTATGACTCTGGGGGTGCACCCAGACACTGCTTCTTTCTGGTCTCCATGGACCATACCATCTCCTATGACTCCGGGGGTGCACCCAGACGCTGCTTCTTTCTGGTCTCCATGGACCATACCATCTCCTATGACTCTGGGGGTGCACCCAGAAGGCGCTTCTTTCTGGTCTCCGTGGACCATACCATCTCCTATGAGTCTCGAGGTGCACCCAGAAGATGCTTCTCTCTGGTCCCATGGATCATACCATCTCCTATGACTCTGGGGGTGCACCCAGAAGCTGCTTCTTTCTGGTCTCCATGGACCATACCATCTCCTATGACTCTGGGGGTGCACCCAGAAGGCGCTTCTTTCTGGTCTCCGTGGACCATACCATCTCCTATGAGTCTCGAGGTGCACCCAGAAGATGCTTCTCTCTGGTCCCATTGATCATACCATCTCCTATGACTCTGGGGGTGCACCCATAAGCTACTTCTTTCTGGTTCCCATGGACCATACCATCTTCTAGGATTCTGTGGGTGCACCCAGGAGTCCTTTCTCTCCCACGGCAGGATGCCCTTTCGAAACAGTAAGGCAAAGTTTACAGGGGCAAATATTCACCCAGCCGTGTGTTGCCATCTTTTATGTATTGTAATAGGGGCAGTGGCGGTGCGTCCATAGAGGGCGCCGGAGCGCCGCCCCCTCTCGCTCTCGCACCGCCACTGTAATACAATACATAGATTCATGCATTGCACAAATCTATGTATTGCCGCCGCTGCCGCCGACTATTCAGATGGCCGGCCCCCTGGCGAGCGCCGGCCATCTGAATAACGGCAGCTGGTTGGCTGTGGAAGTGCCAATCAGGCTGTAAACGGCTTCCAGATGCTTATCCAATGGACGCACGGGGGGGTGCGTTCCTTGGATAAGACTGACAGGCGTCTCAGCCAATCAGGTTCACCGGTTCTGGTTACCGGTAACCTGATTGGCTAAAGCGTCATCAAGGGCGGGAGAAGACATCCGACGGTAGAAGCAGGATGGCTGACCCCAGAAAGGTAAGTGCCAGGCGGGGGGGGGGGGATTTTACAGGGCACAGTGGCATTTTACAGAGAACAGTGGCGACAATTGATGGGCACAGTGGCTGCAATTGATGGGCACAGTGGCTGCAATTGATGGGCACAGTGGCTGCAATTGATGGGCACAGTGGCTGCAATTGATGGGCACAGTGGCTGTGTTTGATGGCATAGTGGTGACAATTGCTGGGCACAGTGGCGACAATTGATGGGCACAGTAGCTGTGTTTGATGGGCGCAGTGAGGCTGCAATTTGTTTGCGCCCCCCCAACAATTTTGAGCACCAGCCGCCTCTGTAGCGTCCAGGGACCCTCTACCATGGTGACATCTTACTATCCTTCTACATTCTAAAATAAAACACAATGTTACAGACATTTCCTGGAATGTAGAGTACCTGGAGACCAGGATCTAGGGGACAACTCTTCCTTCCAACTCCTACAGCACTACAAGTACCAGCATGGCCACTGTAGAGGGACGTTACATGACCGAGAACTACTACAGGTCCCAGCATGCCCCGATTTGGTGCATATTACACAGATGATAGGCGTCAGTCTGTCACTACTCACCCCAGAGGTGACCTCTGCATCCTCAGCAGCGCCCCCAGCCTCGGGCCCAGCACCCTCACACTTCTGGCCGCCATGTCTGTCTCCTATCAGCGATCACTCACACACTGCACGCAGAGGACACAACCTACACTGCTCCTTCCGGCGCCAGCCAATCGTCAGCTCCAGATTTCCTATCGCGCATGCGCACAGAGGGCACACGAACATAATCAAGTTGGCTTGTAGAGGAGTTGAAATGTCAAACATGTGAATGGAGAAGGACTCCTGCAATGTAAAAGATGGTGGGCGGAGCCTGTGAGGAGAAGGGCCGGGGCGGTGGAGACTTTAGAGGCACTGGGCGGGGCCTGTAAGACTTATGTAGTAGATTGATAGGCAGTGCTTCGCGACAGAACAACGGCTGAGATGGGAGTAGGCGTGATCAGCGCATGGGACGGGCGTGACCAGAGGATGGGGTGGGCGTGGCCTGACCCCAGTAAATAGCCAATCGGGCGAAGGGAACGTCTTCTCTGCTAGCATCACGTGAGCGTGACAGGTGACTTAGTTCTACCTGACATACGCAACAGCTGGAGCCTTAGATTGTGACGTCGGAGTAGGCGTGGCTTGAGCGTATAAATAGCCGAGCGGAAAAAGGGACAGTGGCAGTCTAAGGCTGCATTCACACCTCCGCGACAAGATACACCGCGTACGCGTAACTTTTTTTTTTTTTCTCTTTCTCTCAACAAAGCCTTCCCATTGCTTTGTATGGCCGAACGCCAATGCCGACTGAAAAAAAGGGTCCGGGACTTTTTTTCAGGCGGCAGGCGTACGGCGTCTATGAGATGTGAACCATCTCATAAACAGCAATGGGAATTCTCCCCTCCAGCGGCACGAGCGTCGGGCGTTTTGTCGCGGAGGTGTGAATGGGCTCTAAGGCTGCATTCACACCTGAGCGTTTTGTCGCCTGAAGCGTGACGCCCCAAAACGCTAGAGGGGAAAAAATACATTATTCTCTATGGAGATGGTTCATTACAAAACGCCTGACGCCGAACGCCTGAAGCTCAAACAAGTTCCGGACCCTTTTTTGTTGCTCGAATTGAGCGTAGTTGGGCGTTTTATATTGGTGACCCTAGACCTGTACAAAATCGCGGTAAAAAAACGCTGCGTTTTATCGCGGCAAATCGCGGTAAAAAACTGTGTTTTGTCGCCGCAAATCACGGTAAAAAACTCTGCAAAACGCTACGCTCAGGTGTGAATGCAGCCTAAGGAGAGCGAAGAAGAGGAAGCAGCTCGATCGCGGAGCTCTGTAGGGAAGAGACATTGTTCAGACTACAGGCGTGTCACGGCATGTCTTGTGTCCGGGGATCTGCCTCCTCTGTTCAGGCTCAGAGGAACTACAACTCCCAGCAATCTCTGTCCGCATGGAGAACTACAACTCCCAGCATGCACTGAGTATATAATGGAGCTTCAGCTCCCATCCTGGTATAAGAAGTTACAGGACTACATATCCCAGCATGATTTTTTCCCCTATAGGTGTACTACAGGTCCCAGCAATCTCTACATACCACAGTCTGCTCCCCTCCCCCTCCTCAGGGGTAATTGCACCCCACACTCCTCTCCCACGGGTGGTGGGTCCCCTCCCCCCAGGATTCGGGTGGGTCGGTGGGGCCTGCGGGGAGGGGTATAGGGCAGTGGGAGATGAGTGGGGTGGCGGGACTGGGGGGGTGCTATTCCTCCTGAGGAGGGGGAGGGGAGCAGACTGGGTTATGTAGAGATCACTGGCACCTGTAATATCTCCATAGAAAAAAATCATGCTGGGATATGTAGTCCCACGGCATCTTATTCCAGGCTGGGAGGTGAACCCCCATTACTTACACAGTGCATGCTGGGAGTTGTAGTTCCTTACGTGGATAGAGATTGCTGGGAGTTGTAGTTCCTCAGAGGCGGCAGATTGCACAGACACTCCGTGACCCGCCAGTAGTCCGCACTATGGCTCCTCCCTCCTGAGCTCTGTGTGGGGGATGGTTCCTCCTCCCCGCTTTCCACACAGCGACTCCCACATCTCCACTCACCTACCACGAAGGGTGGGGCTCCAATTGCCAGCCCTCCCCCACACACAGGGCTGATCCAGGAAATATTCGATTGCCTCTTGAGGGGTCAGGAAGGAATTTTTATTCCCAGCTGGAGCACATTGGCTCATGCTTTGCTAAGGGTTTTCGCCTTCCTCTGGATCAAATGCCTCACAACCCAATACACCCGCTCATCTACTTGCTTTGCATCTTGTATGATACAACACCATGGCCCGGATTCAGAGAGAATTTACGCCGGCGTATCTATAGATACACCGCGTAAATTCAAATCTGCGCCGGCGTATCTTCTTTCTGTATTCAGAAAGCAAGATACGCCGACATTAGCCTAAGATACGACTGGCATAAGTCTCTTACGCCGTCGTATCTTAGGGTGCATTCTCACGCTGGCCGCTAGGTGGCGTTCCCGTCGTTTTCGGCGTAGAATATGCAAATTACCTAGTTACACCAATTCACAAACGTACGTGTATCCGGCGGTAGTTTTTTACGTCGTTTGCGTAAGGCTTTTTCGGCGTAACGTTGCTCCTGCTATTAGGAGGCGCAGCCAATGTTAAGTATGGACGTCGTTCCCGCTTCGAAATTTGAATTTTTTACGTTGTTTGCGTAAGTCGTTCGCAAATAGGGCTGGACGTAATTTACATTCACGTCAAAACCAATACGTCGTTGCGGCGTACTTGAGAGCAATGCACACTGGGATATGTACACGGACGGCGCATGCGCCGTTTGTAAAACACGTCAATCACGTCAGGTCATCACACATTAGCATAAAACACGCCCCCCCCTCCACATTTGAATTACGCGGGCTTACGCCGGCCCCATTTACGCTACGCCGCCGCAACTTACGGAGCAAGTGCTTTGTGAATACTGTACTTGCTCCTGTAAGTTGCGTCGGCGTAGCGTAAATACAATACGCTGCGCCGCCGTAACTAGGCGCGCAGGTACCTGAATCTGCCCCAATATCTTTTCTTCGCTCTCCATGTATCTCCTTAGCTTTATGTGTATTTGATAGGATTCTTTTAGCCTGCGGCGGCGAGAGCACTTGGTGTATTTGATGGCTTTTTTATGTGACAATCTGGCGTACGGAACAAACTCATTCTTGTGCACGCGCATGGTCAATTCAGCCTCCTATGGCGCGGATGGAGTTTTTGATAGGGTGCAGATTTTGTTCTAAAAAAAAACTTGACTCATGCGAAGCCTCAGCTGCGTCACTTCCGTTGAGGCTACATCAGAAAAAAGCTGTTTGCGTGGCTTTACCGCCCATGCGCGTGTAGCGCCTGGCTACTTTCATAGCAGGTGCTGTTGTAAATTTAGAAGGGGGCCAGAGGGTTCATTGACTCTGACCAGGTTTATTTGGCGCAATTTAAGGCCTCTGTTCCAGCTCTGGTTGTACTGTGTGCCTATCCTGTCTGGGGACTTCAGGTACCCCCGGCAGTAGGTGGCAGCAGTAGAATCAGGGTCGTGTGGATATTTCTCCTCAGCAGCCAATCAGGAGGGTTGATCGCCTCGACGACGCGGGGCGACGCGGGGCAATCTAGATCGTGTTGGAGGATGAAATCGTAGATTTCTTGACAGTTTTACTGCCGATCTTGTGTTAACCAAAGCACATGATATGCGTTTGGGCTGGTGTACCTGCATGCAGTTTTTGACTGTTAATCGTCGATTGATTCTTAACAGTTGCTCCCTCTTTAGAGCTTTTTTGGTGACCGTAGGAAGTGTAGAGGCGAATGGTTTTAGTCCCCAAATGGTTTCTGCAGAATATTTCAGATAACCCATGATTGCAGAAAAGACGCAGGGAAGTGATGATGATAAGGGGGCTTTTGCGGGCACTGGGAGGAAGAGTAACCAAGTGAATCGTCACTCGCTTAAGTCTTCCCACCCCGAATTGGTCCAGAGGAAGGCGAAAAACCCCAGGCGTGCTGTGCCAATCTGCAGCGACCGGGGAAAAAATTCCTTCCTGATTCCTCACTGGCGATCGGTGAAACCCTGGATCAATTGCTTTGCGATGCGTGCCCCTGGGTTAACCGATGGGACCTAGTTTCAGGCTGAAACAGGCTGTGGAGGTGAGGGTGAGTGGGGGGGGGGGTGTTTATACTTGGAATGGGAGTACCAAGATGGCCGCCGACCGGGACTAGGCCCAAGCCGGGGGCTGTGGTAGGGGGATGGTGAGGGGAGAGAGGGGGACCTGCAGGGGCGACGCGGGGAGAGTCCTTGGGGGCCTGGGGGGTTTTTGGTGTGTTGTGTGGCTATAAGCAGGGAGAATCACGGAAGTCCCGCTAGGCCGCGGCTGAAGACTTTCCTGGATGCGGCAGCCGCGAACCAGTGGCGGGGTTTTTCCGGGCCCCAGATGGTAGAGGATGGCAGGGGGGTAGCGGGGAGATGGCGGTGCAGGTTTGGGATGCGATGGGGGAGCAGAGGGGGTGTGTCTGTCGTCCGTTTTCCGGGATCGAAAGCCGCGGCTTATCCTGAAAAGGATGGCCGCATTCGATCCACCAGGTCGGAGGACAGACCTGGCCAGATGGTGGGGCCTTACCTTGAGAGGAGCCAAAGGGGATGGGAGAGAGAAGAACCTGGAGATCCTGGGTGCTGCAGCAGGAGGGCCGGACAAACCCTGCCTGACTGATCTATCTCTGAGAAGCCGGAGGCGTCCTGCAGCACGCTATTCCTAAGGTGAAGCCGACTCGTTTGAGAGCGTCCTGACTCACCACTGATTAGCAGCCTTCCTGTGTCCTGTGTCTGAGGACCATTGGTTTGGGGTCGCCGCCCTGCCGCCTTCTATATGGGCAGTCGTCCCACCACCCCCGTGTGTGGCCCTCCTGGCCGAGGTGTGTGTGTTGCAGTGTTTCTGGTTCCGGGCCCCCCTTCTCCCTTGGGGACAGGCATCCCATCTCCCCTGGGGACTGGGACACCCCATCTCCCCTGGGGACTGTGGAAGAAGGGAGGGTTCAGAGAGGATAGGATGAAACAGCCTTTTTTACACAATGCACAGGATTAACCCCTTAGGTTCCACAGTGAGTATGTAACAAGCATGCTTTACTACAGATGCAGACTGATTTTTACTGTTGTGGGTTTAGTAACACTTTAAGCTGGCCCTACATTATACAATGTTCTTGTTACATTTTCTTTGGATTTGCTGTCATTTATGTAGTACAAGGGCCTGCCTGATTGCATACAAATTGAAATTGTTTAGATTTGACCTCATATTATATAATTTTGATAAATCTAAAGGAAAATTACATTAGAAACCTGAATAATGTATGGCCAGCCTAAAGCCTGGTACACACTATTAGTTTTTTCATTCAACCCAGCTCCAGTCGGAGCTGCTATACCAACTATGTAAAGTTATTATATCGATCTCCCCAACTGAGCGATTATGTTCAGCCGTGTGCAGCTGGTCATATTTTCAACGTATCATATTACAAGATAGACAGATTTAAATATCAAAAGTATGTGTTCTTCCTCCTTAACATTTGGGACATCATTTTTTTGGGGGTGCGTGAACCTGGTTTTGACAGGTACCTGCCCCCCCCCCCCACTTCTGGTAAGATCGCCGCAGTTATCTGAGCTGAAGTTCGGCCCCCTCTTTTTGTGTCAGAACCCACTGTCACTGTGTGTTTTGGAAGAGGCTGTGGGCTTTCCTCCTACCCACTGACTATGGCCCAGCAGAGAACAGGAGATCTGGAGGGCTATTTGCCGTCTCCCACCACCTGGAGTAGATGCCACCTCCAGACATTTGTGTCCGCGGTCGCCGGTTCGGCTGAACCTGGTGAACACGGTATTTGTGGCTGAGCTTGTGGAGTCGTTTCCGGCTACCTAAACCTATTGGCCCGGTTGGGCTAAATATATACTTTTATTCCACAAAAAAATTACTTTTAGGTGAAAAAGGCATATATTGTACTGATGGTGGTATTCCCAAAGTAATGAAGGTCCCTATATCACCTGCACCCCATCCCCCCTATTGTAATTATGTTAGGTCATGGCATATAGACAAAGGCCCGGATTCACATAGAAGCGCACATCTTTGTGCGGGCGTAACGTATCCTATTTACGTTACGCCTCCGCAACTTTGACAGGCAAGTGCCGTATTCTCAAACCAAAGTTGCGGCGGCGTAGTGTAAATAGGCCAGCTTAAGCCCGCCTAATTCAAATGTGGAAGATGTGGGCGTGTGTTATGTAAATTTAATGTGACCCCACGTAAATTACGCTTTTTACGAACGGCGCATGCGCCGTCCGTGAATGTATCCCAGTGTGCATGCTCCAAATTAACCCGCAAGAAGCCAATGCTTTCGACGTGAACGTAAATGACGCCCAGCCCTATTCGCGAACGACGTAAAACTATGACGCTGGCCCGACGTCAATACTTAACATTGATACGCCTCATATAGCAGGGGTAACTTTACGCCGGGAAAAGCCCAACGTAAACGGCGTATCTGTAATGCGACGGCCGGGCGTATGTTCGTGAATTGGCGTATCTAGCTGATTTACATATTTCTAAGCGTAAATCAGCGTACACGCCCCTAGCGGCCAGCGTAAATATGCAGTTAAGATACGACGGCGTAGGAGACTTACGCTGGTCGTATCTTATACAAATTCTGGCGTATCTGATTCTCTGAATCAGGCGCCCAGATACGACGGCTCAGACTCAGAGTTACGACAGTGTATCTGGAGATAAGCCGGCGTAACTCGTACGAGAATCTGGGCCAAAAAGTCTGGAGACACATCCCAGCAGGGGATGTGTAAGGAGGGGCTGCCTGCTTATCATAATCCCTTCATGTGTTTCAACTGTAGTTTCTGTTTCAATGTAGAAGTGTTGAGTTCCCATTGGTTCTTCCTTGTCCCCTACCCCCTCTATGACAAGGCTAAGGGGAGTGTACCTAACCGTGTTTAAAGGTGTATGTTTTGTACCTAATAAACAGTTTTATGCTCTGCATGTTTAACCCTCAACACCTGTGTGGCGTGTCTCGTGATTGAAGGGTTAAGGGCTGGTTATGGCGAGTCTGCCAGCTGCGGGTGCATTTGGAGGACAGAAGACACAGGTCTGGCGGAGGTTCCCATACGGGGTATCCAAGATCCGTCACACTTTTCTCCTCAGCCTTCTAGGACATGTCACAGAAAACTGTGGGACCAATCAAATAGCGCAGCATGGCTCGCACATGTGCAGTGAGCAGCTGGCTGTAAAGCTGCAAGCAGCCACAGTCAGCTGCCCACAGTTAGTATGTTGGCGCCAGGAACTAAAGCCCAGTAAAGAAACCGACCAGGTGAGGACATCACTAGATCCTGGGGCAGGTGAGTGTCCTATTATTAAAAGACAGCAGCTACAGTTTTTGTAGCTGCTGACTTTTAATTTTTGAAATTGACTGGACAACCACTTTAATTAAGCACTAGCATTGCAGCACACAATGTAACGCACAGTCATAAAAATATAAATTTATTGCTTCAAGTCTTTAAAGAGCAATCACTGAAAAATGTCCACATATCAAGAAAGCTTTAATACATAATACAATGGACAAAAGACAGTCAAGCACAAATGCAAATAGCAATACTGGATGGCTGAATGCATAATAATAATAATAATAATAAATCTTTGAAAATAATAACTTTTCTTATTTTGATGCAATGCATTGGAGGCAATGGGGAAAGCTAAATTCAGCTTTTTTCATCTGTGCAATAGGATTTAAAATGACTTCTAACTAATACAAAATCTTCTTTCAACTATTCTATACATGTTCTTGTATCAAAAATGCCCTTTCATTGGCCTTAATATTATTTATTTATTTATTTTTAACACAGAAAGAAATAGACTGAGGATGGAAGTAAAAATACAATTGTAAAATGACAGCATACAAAAATACAATAACATGCACAGAAAATAGGCAACAACTGCAAAGAACATAATTGAAAAACAATAAAAATAGACTAAATATATATATACCGGGGGGGGTAAATAAACTTTTTGCTTTGTCCTATATGGGCATACTATAGGTTCACTTTTCTGTGCCAATATAATCTCTGAAAATCACTACTTATTTTTTTGCCAATTCTGATTAATATTATTTTTTGAGGTCCATACAAAAAATACTGTTTCGTTTAAGGCCCCATACACATGAGAGAATTTATCCGCGGATACGGTCCAGCGGACCGTTTCCGCAGATAAATCCTCTCGAGGATTTCAGCAGATTTCTCTGCGATGGAGTGTACTCACCATCGCATTGAAATACGCGCCGAAATCCTCTGGCGATGACGTGTCGCGCCGTAGCCGCGATTATGACGCGGCAACGTGCGCGATGCTGTCATATAAGGAATTCCACGCATGCGTCGAATCATTACGACGCATGCGGGGGATCCCTTCGGACGGATGGATCCGGTAAGTCTGTACAGACCAGCGGATCCATCCGTTGGGATTGATTCCAGCAGATGGATATGTTGTGCATGTCAGCAAATATCCGATCTGCTGGAATCCATCCCAGGGGAAAAATATCCGTGGAAAAAGATCCGCTGGCGTGTACACACCATAGGATCTATCCGCTGCAACCCATTTGCTGGCATTTATCTGCGGATAGATTCTATGGTGTGTACGGGGCCTAAGAGATTTCATTCCAAAAATCTTAGTGGCCAACTCAAAGTCATTGTAGCCGTATTGGCGAACTTCGTGCAAATTAGTGCAAGTACAAAAAGTATTGAGGACATTACTCAATTGTTTTCGAGATCAGCTCCCAAACTAATAGAATAACTATTTTTTTGTGGTGCAATGATGAGGAAATCCATGATCCATGGTAGGATTTGTTCCTTTTAGTTATTTTTTTCAGATTTCAGACAAAAAAAAAAAAAACAACGCAATAAGCGTATATTGGATTGGTTTGCCCAAAAGTAAAAAGTCTAAAAAATAGGGGAAAGATTTATGGCATTTTTATTTAATTATTTTTACTAGTAATGGCGGCGATCTGCGATTTTTATCAGTACTGCTACATGGCGGACAGAACGGACACTTTTGACACTATTTTGGGACCACTGTCATTTATACAGCGATCGGTGCTATAAAAATGCACCGATTACTGTGTAAATGACACTGGCAGGGAAGGGGTTAAATACTAGGGGGCGATCAAAAGGTTAAGTGTGTCCACCAGCTACAAATACTACAGATGCTGACTTTTAATAAATGGACACCTGTCCAGGGTGCCCACGATGTCGGCAGCCGAAGCCGATAACTCGCTCGGCTCTCAGCTGCCCCTGCCAACATCCTCAGTGAGGGAATCAGGAAGTGAAGCGTTGTGGCTTCACTTCCCGGTTCCTTACTGCACATGCGCGAGTCACGCTGAGCGTCCTCACTGGTCGCCGCTGTCTTCTGGGACCTGAGTTTCCCAGAAGACAGCGGGGGGACGGGAGGTGACGTAGACCCCCGCAGATTCTGCAGGGATCTAATCTATGCCCAGAAGTGGGTGAAAATACCTGTATTACACAGGTATCTGCACCCCCCCCCCTCCTGAAAGGTGCCAAATGTGACACCGGAGGGGGGAAGGTTCCGAAAAGCGGGGGTTCCATTTTTGTGCGGACCTCCACTTTAAGCATAATTAAAGGTATTTTACATTTCAACTACTATGAGAACAGGGGCCAGATTCACGTAGATCAGCGGATCTATAGATCCGCTCGATCTACGTGATTTAAGATCCGCTCCCGCAAGTTTGAGAGGAAAGTGGCTAATTCACAAACCACTTACCTCCAAACTTGCGGCGGCGGATCCTAAATCCCCCGGCGGAATTCAAATTCCGCGGCTAGGGGGAGTGTACTATTTAAATCAGGCGCGTTCCCGCGCCGATTTAAATGCGCATGCGCCGTCCACGAAATTTCCCGGCGTGCATTGCTCCCACTGACGTCGCTAGGACGTCAGTGGTTTCGACGCTTACGTAAACGACGTCCGTCCGTATTCGTGAACGACTTACGCAAACCACGTTAAAAAATTCAAATTCGACACGGGAACGCCGGCTATACTTAACATTGGCTGCGCCTGATAAAAGAAGGGGTAAGTATACGCCGGGAAAGCCGCTACGGAAACGTCGTAAGAAGACTGCGTCGGGTCCGCGTACGTTCGTGAATTTGCGTATCTCGCTGATTTACATATTATTTATCGTAAATCAGCGGGAACGCCCCCGGCGCCATTTTTAAATGGAAAAAAAGATCCGACAGTGTAACACTGTCAGATCTTAGCCCTATCTATGCGTATCTGATTCTATGAATCAGGCGCATAGATAGGACCAGTGTAAGTCAGAGATACGATGGTGTATCTGTAGATACATCGTCGTATCTCTTTGTGAATCTGGCCCCAGGAGTTTAACTTGCAACTCCTTGTACAATAGAACTCATCCTATAGGAAGCGTAGCTCTAGAAGCCAGCCAGGTGAATAAGGAGACGGCCTTGTCAGATCACTGCAGGATCCTCTTTACAGCTATTGCGCTAAAGATAAGACTTGAAAAGAGGAGGTTGCTTTTCAAGTTCAGTATCATGGATGCTCCCTGTAATGTTTCTTTCTGAGCAATTGAAAAATGTACACAAGTAAACACAAAAAATATATAAAAATCCAGCTTATAAACTGGTAAGCTTTTATACATTTTTTTTTTTTACAGTAAAATTTTATAAAATGTTTAAAAATTGACCAAAGTCCGCTGGAAACTTCATTGTTGTTCTACGTGTTAATAGCCTGGGATCTACAACAACTCCAGGAAGGACAAAGTTTAAGTGGAACTTCAGGCGAATCCAGTGTGAGGCAAAAATGTTTGTTTGTGGTTTTTGAAGGGTTAGGACCATATCGGCTTTTGTTTTTAATGTTGGGCATTTGCTTTTACTATCTGCCCCAGAGACATAACAAGTAAGATGAGATCTCTTCAAAGTCATGGGATATCCTTTTTTAAGCCGGGAACATGAGTACCAAAAGACAACCGGTTCCTTTCGGTACATGTGTACCACTGTCTGTTCCACAAAAGCCGGTCTAACCACTGGCTGCTGTCAGTCATGCTGGAAAACCAACAATAGATCGGTGCTTGCACACAATGGCCCAGATCCACGAAGAACTTACGGCGGCGTATCTATTGATACGCCGCGTAAGTTCTACGATGCGCCGGCGTATGTTTTGTTTTGTATTCACAAAACAAGATACGCCTGAATGTGGGCTAGATCCGACTGATGTACGTCTTAGTACGCCGTCGGATCTTAGGTGCATATTTACGCTGGCCGCTAGGTGGCGCTTCCGTTGATTTCCGCGTAGAGTATGCAAATTAGCTAGATACGCCGATTCTCAGAACGTACGTCTGCCCGGCGCATTTTTTCGGCGTAACGTTACCCCAGCCTTATGAGGCGTACGCAATGTTAAGTCTGGATGTCGGGACATCGTAACATTTCCCGTCGTTTGCGTAAAACGTTCGCGAATAGGGCTTTGCGTAAGTTACGTTCACGTCGTCTTGGCATTGAGCGGGCGTAATTTAATTTGAAAATTCGACGTGATACTGAGCATGTGCCATTCGAAAAAAAACGTCATTTACGTGGGGTCATGCTTAGTTTACATAAAAGATGCCCCCTTGTTCCTCATTTGATTTAGGTGCGCTTACGCCGGCAGATTTACGCTACGCCGCCTTAACTTTAGACGCAAGTGCTTTGTGAATACAGCACTTGCCTCTCAAAGTTGCGGCGGCATAGCGTAACTACGATACGCTACGCCCGCCTTTATGTACGCCTTTCTACATGGATCTGGCCCAATGCCTGCAGCGTTTATCTGTGTATTCTGATGGCATAGGGGAGAGATCCCTGCATCAATATTCTCCCAGCAGAGACACAGACAGCAATAAAAACCTGATGGGGTTCTAACATTTCTACATTCAGTGCACAGTATGGCAAATTATGTGTAAACAACAAGATTGGCTGAACAGCATGACAAATCCCCTGGCAGAAAAGTTAGTAATGTGTGTGTATAGCTGTATGCAGTCCTGTTATAGCTGTATGCAGTTCTGTTATAGCTGTATGCAGTTCAACTTTAAACTGCAGTGGAGAGAATTAACATTGGGCTCCAAAGAGTTTTATTTTTCACTTTGATCAATTATACCTTTTAACGTAACAAATATACCTTATAATATATGTACAACTTCTTATGCATTTGTATTGTATTTACATTGGTTCCATAAGTGATTGAAAAATGTTCTACAAAGTCCTAAAAAAACGTTGTTGTGCCAACCAGAAACCCAAATAACAAGATATGTGTAAAGCCAGCAATATACAGTACATGAGAACCTGCCACCTACTCCGAAGCCCATTATTTAATAATACAAACGTTTGTCTAAATTTGACTGATCTATAGATTCAGCATTTTATCTCTTCTGTAGGAAGTAATACAATTCATTTTAGAGTGACCACATACACAGGCTGAGTTGATGTCTTGCTTTGATGTCAGGCACATATACCATGGAGGCTAATTGGACCGGGAACAATGTAGTATTCTAAGGCTGGGGGCAGAGAAGTGGTTTTATAAGTATATGCAATGGAGGCATTGGGACAGTGTGGAGTGGTTTGTGGTGTCCATGCATCCGGCACCCTAATTTACATGCAGGGTGCCGTCACATGGATTACAGTGGGGGGGGGGGGGGGGGGGGTTAAAGCACGTGATTAGAGCTGGGGGCTCTAATAGGCTTAAAAAAAAAGTGGGCTCACCCAGTTGTGTTAGAATAGGGAATCGATATTCGCTATTCTCACACTGATCCTCCAATCAGGAAGCGGGTCCTGAGACCCGTCACCCGGTTGCCTGAAAGGACAGGACATCCTATTGGATGCCTAGAAGGAGGAGGGAGGAGACCCATGGCAGAAGCCGCTGTGATGCAGAGGAGGAGGAGATGCCCGCCACCCGTAGAATCACGCCCGGGACGTAGATCGTTTAAGTGCAGGGCTGGAGGACTGGCCGCGAGACCCCGGGGGGTGGTTGTTCACAGCCCCCCCAAAATAAATAAACACCAGCCGCCAATGGGTATTGTTATGTTTTGATGAAGATGCAGATGAGGACAGTAGTCCTAGATTTTCTGTCCCTGGTTTCCAGTAGAATGGAGAAATATCTCCATTGACAGCACAGTGCAAGATGAATTGGTACAGTGCATCCGGAAAGTACTCACAGCGCTTGACTTTTCCCAAATTTTGTTATGTTACAGCCTTATTCCAAAATGGATTAAATTCATTATTGTCCTCAAAATTCTAAAAACAATACACTGTACTGCTATAATGACAGCATAAAAGAAGTTTGTTTGAAATCTTTGCAAATTTATAAAAAAAAGAAAATACCATGTACCATACTGTAAGTATTCACAGCCTTTGGGCAATACTTTGTCAAAGCACCATTGGGCACCAATTACAGCCTCAAGTCTTAGTAGTATAATGCTACAAGTTTGGTACACCTATTTTTGGGCAGTTTCTCCTATTCTTTTTGCAGGACCTCTGAAGCTCCATAAGGTTGGATGGGGAACGTCGGTGCACAGACATTTTCATATCTCTCCAGAGATGTTCAGTCGGGTTGAAGTCTGGGCTCTGGCTGGGCCACTCAAGGACATTCACATAGTTGTCCCGTAGTCACTCCTTTGTTACCTTGGCTGTGTGCTTAGGGTCGTTGTCCTTTTGGAAAATTAACCTTACAGTCTGAGGTCCAGAGCGCTCTGGAGCAGGTTTTCATTAAGCATAATTCTGTATAGATCCTGACAAGTCTCCCCAATTCCTGCCATGGAAAAACATTCCCACAGCATGATGCTCCCACCACCATTCTTCACTGTAGGGATGATATTGGCCAGGTGATGATGGTTTCCTCCAGACATGGTGCTTGCCATTCAGGCCAAAGAGTTCAATCTTTGTTTTCTCAGACCAGAGAATTTTGTTTCTCATGGTCTGAGAGTCCTTCAGGTTCCTTATGGCAAACTCCAGGTGGGCTGTTTGCCTTTTACTGAGGAGTGGCTTCCGTCTGTCCACTCTACCATACAGGCCTGAATGGTGGAGTTCTGCAGAGATGGTTGTTCTTCTGGAAGGTTCTCCTCTCTCCACAGAGAAACACTGCAGCTCTGTCAGGCCCCGTACACACGGTCGGACAAAACCGATGAGAGTGGACCGAGGTTCAGTTTCATCGGTCCAAACCGACTGTGTGTATAGCCCGTCGGTCTGTTTTCCTTCGGGCCAAAATTTTAAAACATGCTTCAAAACCGAACCGATGGACCGCTGCCCGATCGGTCCAAACCGATGGTTAGTACAGAAAAGCATTGGTTCAAAACCCGCGCATGCTCAGAATCAAGTCGACGCATGCTTGGAAGCATTGAACTTTGTTTTTTTCAGCACGTCGTGTGTTTTACGTCGCCGCGTTCTGACCCGATCGGCTTTTGAACTGATGGTGTGTACACACATCAGACCTTCAGGCCACTTCAGCAGTAAACCGATGAAAACGGTCCGTCGGACCATTCTCATCGGTTTTGTCCGACCGTGTGTACGGGGCCTTAGAGTGACCATTGGGTTCTTGGTGACCTCCCCGACTAAGGCCCTTCTTCCCCCCCGATCGCTCAGTTTGGCATGGACGGCCCGCTCTAGGAATAGTTCTAGTGGTTCCAAACTTCTTCCATTTACAGATGATAAAGGCCACTATGCTCATTGGGTTTTTCAATGCTGCAGAAATTTGTCTGTACCCTTCCCCAGATCTGTGCTGCGATACGGTCCTGTCTTGGAGGTCTACAGACAATTCCTTGGACTTCATGGCTTGGTTTGTGCTCCGACATGCACTGTTAACTGTGGGACCTTATATAGACAGGTGTGTGCCTTTCCAAATCATCTGGATTTACCACAGGTGGACTCCAATAAAATCGTAGAAACATCTCAAGGATGATCAGTAGAAACAGGATGCAACTGAGCTAATTTTTGAGTGTCATGGCAAAGGCTCTGAATACTTATGTGCATGGATTTTTTCTTCATTTTCTATTTTTAAAAATTTGCAAAGATTTCAAGCAAACTTTCAATCAATTTAATGCATAATGTAACATAACAAAATGTTGAAAAAGTGAAGCGCTGTGAATACTTTCCGGATGCAGTTTCACAGATCACTATAGTAATTAGAAGGTGGGCTTCTCTAGTTCATATAAATGATTTGTTGCTTTTAAAGATGAGAGTGACATCTGAATGGAGAATAAGAGAATAGCGAGTATTTTTTGACATTTTGGCATTGTATTTGACAGACTGGCTAAGCTTCAAAATGACTGATGCTTCCTTGAGGCGTGTACACATTATCTACATACCTTGCTAACCTAGCATATAACACCCTACACTTCCCCAACGCCTCCTCCGCTGCATAAACCTATAGAACCCCATTCTTGACATTCTCCATGGTATAAATGCAAACAGTGGTCAACTCTGCCATTCACATTAAGAACAGTTAAGGGCTGTAGCACCGACTGTATTATTTGTACAGTAATATGTTTGAGGGTTTGTTATTTTTTACAATGTAAAATGTTAAATCCCAAATGAAGTCGAAGAAATTTATATACATTTTACTCACATCTATTTTTATGGGCTTACCTTCAATTTACTGTTACAGCAGTTGTTCAGGGTGTCCAGAGTTAGACCCAGTGCTCTTGGTAATCAGCACTCAGTAACACAAGTTGTCTGACACACCATCTCCCTTCCACTGTACTGTATGTCTGGTTAAAGTGGAATTAAAGTCAAAAGAGACTGGTAGGGTTTTTATGAAAGAAGGGACCCTTGTCTGTCTCTTCTGTCATCATTGTTTTCTCCTGCCTGTCAATGGAAATGTACACTGTGCTGTGATGTTGTGACTCCCATGCACATGTGTGGAAGTGATATTGTTGTGGCCTGGCCATTCAAGGGGCTGAACAAACAGAGCCCAGAAGGAAGACTGGGAGAAGATGGTGTTGTTGGGCAGGTATGTACAGTATGTCATAAAATGCTAATATGTGGTGCCTACTAGCACATTATAGCATGAACCACCTGGGGCACTTTTAGGGTTGCCACCTTTTCTTCAAGTCAAACCCAAACACTTTAGTGGCGCACAGCAATTTTCTTTTATAGTATAAACTATACATATATTTTGCTATTGAATAACATTTCTAATCATATGAAGTTAATAACACGAGTTCCCCTTTATGTCAGAGTCCACAGAGTTCCTCTTTTCCATCTGAACTCGCAAAGCTTCCCTTTTACATCTAAACTCGCAGAGCTCCCCTTTTACATCTGAACTCGCAGAGTTCCCCTTTTACATCTTAATTTGCAGAGTTCCCCTTTTACATCTAAACTCGCAGAGCTCTCCTTTTACATCTGAACTCGCAGAGTTCCCCTTTTACATCTGAACTCGCGGAGTTCCCCTTTTACATCTGAACTCGCGGAGTTCCCCTTTCACATCTGAACTCGCAGAGCTCCCCTTTCACATCTGAACTCGCAGAGCTCCCCTTTCACATCTAAACTCGCAGAGCTCCCCTTTCACATCTAAACTCGCAGAGCTCCCCTTTCACATCTAAACTCGCAGAGCTCCCCTTTCACATCTAAACTCGCAGAGCTCCCCTTTTACATCTGAACTCGCGGAGCTCCCCTTTTACATCTGAACTCGCGGAGTTCCCCTTTCACATCTGAACTCGCAGAGCTCCCCTTTCACATCTGAACTCGCAGAGCTCCCCTTTCACATCTGAACTCGCAGAGCTCCCCTTTCACATCTGAACTCGCAGAGCTCCCCTTTTACATCTGAACTCGCAGAGCTCCCCTTTTACATCTGAACTCGCAGAGCTCCCCTTTTACATCTGAACTCGCAGAGCTCCCCTTTTACATCTGAACTCGCAGAGCTCCCCTTTTACATCTGAACTCGCTGAGCTCCCCTTTTACATCTGAACTCGCTGAGCTCCCCTTTTACATCTGAACTCGCAGAGCTCCCCTTTTACATCTGAACTCGCAGAGCTCCCCTTTTACATCTGAACTCGCAGAGCTCCCCTTTTACATCTGAACTCGCAGAGCTCCCCTTTTACATCTGAACTCGCAGAACTCCCCTTTTACATCTGAACTCGCAGAGCTCCCCTTTTACATCTGAACTCGCAGAGCTCCCCT
The DNA here is from genome assembly GCF_905171775.1 of Rana temporaria. Classification (NCBI taxonomy): domain Eukaryota; kingdom Metazoa; phylum Chordata; class Amphibia; order Anura; family Ranidae; genus Rana; species Rana temporaria. The sequence goes on along the minus strand of NC_053489.1, from coordinate 630,026,232 downwards.
TTTACATCTGAACTCGCAGAGCTCCCCTTTTACATCTGAACTCACAGAGCTCCCCTTTTACATCTGAACTCACAGAGCTCCCTATTCATTGAAAGGGGGGACTGTGCAGACTCTGATGTAAGGGAGAACTCTGGGGACTCTAACACAAAGAATGCTCAGGGAATTTCCAGTCCTCACTTTCCTTTTTTGAGGCACAGTTCTGGGGATTGGAGTGTGGGCAGACACAGAGGGGTGGGAGGAAGAGGTGCAGATCAGGCCCTCTCTCCTCTCCCGTCTGTGTGTGTTGGGGGGGGGGGATTGTTAGTACTGGCTTTGGGCAGTGTGAAAGAAAGTGTGACAGCCACTCTCAGCTTAGAAAACTACAGCAAGCAACCCTGCAGGGAAGCCAATGTCTGGTATGAATAATGTGTTCGGTTTTTTAGACTGTCTGAAACCAGGACGCATGATTCCAAACCCAAACTGTCCAGGTGAATCCTGGACAAGTGGCAACCCTTGTCCAGGAGAGAAGAAAAAAAAAGCAGCGTTTAATCCCACTTTAAGGACACTTGTAGTGAAAGATGGAGCTGTAAACAGGATTTTCACTGAAATAAAAATGTATTTTAAAGGAATTTATAACCATAAATCAGTCACAAATCACGACAAGTGTGAGTTTAGGACTATAAAAAGATAAAAAGGTGCGAGACTTCAAATGGGCTTTAACCATAAAGTTCCATGATAGCTGTCACACACATTCTAATACTTGCCAGTAACGTGGGTCCTTAGTGTGACAAATAATAAAAGATTTTTCATGTGTTATATGCCTTTTGCTGCTTGGTAGCTGTGACCAGGAGGGTGTTTGATATGAAGCCTGTGTCCTCTCGTTTTAATTCTGGCATTTATTCGGGTCATAGGGATCTTCAGGAATAATTGTATAAAATAAAGTCTACAGGTTTCCTAGAAGATAAGCTGCAAGTTCTCCGCTTCTCTTTTCAAGCAGTAAAAATTCTGCTGGTATATTTATATAGATTCAGTATATGCACACATCATAACGTCTTTATAGTGGTCTCCCTGAAAAAAAATATATATATATATATATTGAAGCGGAAGATACCAAAGTAATTCTGTTTAGATCTTTTTCAAAGATACAAAAAAACTATTAGATGGGCACCTTAACGACCACAACATTCAGGGATATACAATGTACTATTGACATAAACGCACACACATTGAACTGGATGGGCTTGTGTCTTTTTTCAACCTCACTAACTATGTACAGTGCCTTGCGAAAGTATTCGCCCCCCTTGAACTTTGCGACCTTTTGCCACATTTCAGGCTTCAAACATAAAGATATAAAACTAATTTTTTTTGAAGAATCAACAAGTGGGACACAATCATGAAGTGGAACGAAATTTATTGGATATTTCAAACTTTTTTAACAAATAAACTGAAAAATTGGGCGTGCAAAATTATTCAGCCCCTTTACTTTCAGTGCAGCAAACTCTCTCCAGAAGTTCAGTGAGGATCTCTGAATGATCCAATGTTGACCTAAATGACGAATGATGATAAATAGAATCCACCTGTGTGTAATCAAGTCTCCGTATAAATGCACCTGCACTGTGATAGTCTCAAAGGTCCGTTTAAAGCGCAGAGAGCATCATGAAGAACAAGGAACACACCAGGCAGGTCCGGAATACTTTTGTGGAGAAGTTTAAAGCCGGATTTGGATACAAAAAGATTTCACAAGCTTTAAACATCCCAAGGAGCACTGTGCAAGCGATAATATTGAAATGGAAGGAGTATCAGACCACTGCAAATCTACGAAGACCTGGCCGTCCCTCTAAACTTTCAGCTCATACAAGCAGAAGACTGATCAGAGATGCAGCCAAGAGGCCCATGATCACTCTGGATGAACTGCAGAGATCTACAGCTGAGGTGGGAGACTCTGTCCATAGGACAACAATCAGTCCCTGTATACTGCACACATCTGGCCTTTATGGAAGAGTGGCAAGAATAAAGCCATTTCTTAAAGATATCCATAAAAAGTGTTGTTTAATGTTTGCCACAAGCCACCTGGGAGACACACCAAACATGTGGAAGACGGTGCTCTGGTCAGATGAAACCAAAATCAAACATTTTGGCAACAATGCAAAACGTTATGTTTGGCGCAAAATCAACACAGCTCATCACCCTGAACACACCATCCCCACTGTGAAACATGGTGGTGGCAGCATCATGGTTTGGGCCTGCTTTTCTTCAGCAGGGACAGGGAAGATGGTTAAAATTGATGGGAAGATGGATGGAGCCAAATACAGGACCATTCTGGAAGAAAACCTGATGGAGTCTGCAAAAGACCCGAGACTGGGACGGAGATTTGTCTTCCAACAAGACAATGATCCAAAACATAAAGCAAAATCTACAATGGAATGGTTCACAAATAAACATATCCAGGTGTTAGAATGGCCAAGTCAAAGTCCAGACCTGAATCCAATCGAGAATCTGTGGAAAGAACTGAAAACTGCTGTTCACAAACGCTCTCCATCCAACCTCACTGAGCTCGAGCGGTTTTGCAAGGAGGAATGGGCAAAAATGTCAGTCTCTGGATGTACAAAACTGATAGAGACATACCCCAAGCGACTTACAGCTGTAATCGCAGCAAAAGGTGGCGCTACAAAGTATTAACTTAAGGGGGCTGAATAATTTTGTTGTTGATTCTTTAAAAAAAATTACAGTTTTTTATATCTTTATGTTTGAAGCCTGAAATGTGGCAAAAGGTCGCAAAGTTCAAGGGGGCCGAATACTTTCGCAAGGCACTGTAACTATGTAACTATGGAACAACTGCAGGAACTGAATCTGTTGTGCTACATTTCTTATGACCACTTTTAAAATAAACTTTTGAGATCACCTTTACTAGATCATGCTATGTGGATTCAACATCATTGGGGCAAAAAAAATCATCCAGAGCTACCAAAACTTTGCTCGCCAGCGTGCGGACATAGCAAACGCCATAATCTTCCTTCCCCTCCACTCAAACCAGGAAGTGTCTGGAAAAGTTGGCACTATTCCTAAATTGTTGTGTCGTATCTTTAGAAGTGAATATAAGTCATCAGCACACCATATAGTGCAGATAGTCATTAAACCGATCACATCATAATAAGTGCAGATACAATGTTTTGGGGCCATGCAGGACCCCTTTGTTATGGCTCTGAAACATTGCACCTGCACTAGTTGTGATGGAATGGCTTTTAAATGATAAGGATCCATGATGAACTGGTGACATATATTCTCTTCTGTGTTGATTCCAGTTAGCCAGCAGCACCCCTATACTCCAGGCTTTTCTCAGAAATGAGTATGAAGGAAGTATAACTAGAAAAATCTTCAGACATATGATGAGAGACACTTACGTTTAATGTTGCAGGGCAATCTCAGGATACTGAACTGCAAAAAATAAATTAAAAAAATGTGATTGCGCACACATATAAACACATTTAAAAGTAGAGGCTTAATGAAAGGAATCACTGTTGTTAAAGTATATCTAAATCCAAAACGTTTCTTTGTTTTGCATAGAGGAGGGAATTGTTAAGGCTTCTGTCATTTTGGTTGAGGGTGTCCCATTGAGGAGATTTCCTTTTCTACAAAAGAAATTAAGAGCAAATCTTTCTAAAGGGAGGTGAAATTGTAACAGTGTCCCCACTGGAAGATTTTCCCTTACCTCCCGTTGGAGCAAAACTGTAAAAAACATTCAGTAACCACTTAAGCACCGGACCATTTGGCTGGCCAAAGACCAGGCCACTTTTTGCGATTTGGCACCGTGACAATGGTCACAAGGTACATTTCTCCAGGGCTGTCTTTAATATTGATTGGACCCTGGGCGAATATTTTCTTGCCCCTCCCCATGCAATTTCCCTCTCCACCCCAGCATCCCAAAAAACAAAGCTGGCTAAGCGTTGGGGCCCAGTAACTGTTGGTACACTTTAAAGAAATCAATAGGATGTGCAGGGAGTACTAGAGCCATAGGGTAGCTGGTAGGTGTTAACAAGTAGCAGCCACAAAGCTCTCTCACCAGACCCAGCGATGCAGCAGCGATCCATCCGATCAGGTGTCTGCTCACTCTGGGTTGCCCAATTGCATTCATGGTGGGCAGGACACCAGGTCCTTATCCTGGCAGCAGATTTGTCCCTCTGCACTCAGGTCACGCTCTGTGGTCTCTGGTCGTCCCACACATGGCAGTGATCTTACACTACCACAAGCTCTCTCTTAGATGGCATCTTAGACGGTCCTCTCACAAACTCTGCCCGGGTAGCCAACTTGTGGAGCAAACTTTGCCTGGGAAAATCTGGTTCCCTCCGCCTTATTGCTGCAAAGCTTAGTGAGGGCTGTAATTCATCCTCCATTATTTTCGATGGGCATCCTTTTCTTGCCCACTGGTGACACGGCATCCTCTCCTCCTGCTTAGTAGGGGTGTTGAATTTAATCGCAGGAAATCGATGCATCGCGATTCGTCCGTCTGCGATTCAGAACCGATGCTCCGACCAAAATAATTGATGTTTGGGTGACGTCATCCGCTCTGTGTCCTGCCACTCCAAACAGAGCCGTGGACATTAGCCACGAAAGCAGCCGAAAGGCGCTATGCCCTGCCTCTGCAAATGGAGCCGAAGTGAGCTGTGGGCGCTAGCCGTGCCCTCTTTTCCTGCCATCCACTGACGTCATTCCCAGCATCACCCTGTGTTGAGCTGGATTCTGCAGGAGAGGAGACACGTGGAGCAAGTGCCCCCGACTCCCAGTCTCCAGAGAGTCCTCCTTGGCTCACTGTCACACAGACTACTGTAGAAGACCTGAGCCAGCGTCCTGTGCTTGTCCTCCCCACATCACTGCCCCAGCAATGCATTGCATGTGTGGGGCAGTGATGAGAAAAACCATTAATCATACCATTAATTAAAAACCATTAATCAAATGAAGTTGTGATGTGAATAAATCACCAAGACAACAAGACATACATAAACCATAATTAATGAAATGGCATACATTGTCGCTTGGGGGGATGTTATGAGGACATTGTCCGCAGTCTCTGTCCATCTCTTGTATCATGTCCGCAGTCTGTGACCATCTCTTGTATCATGTCCGCAGTCTCTGACCATCTCTTGTATCATGTCCGCAGTCTCTGACCATCTCTTGTATCATGTCCGCAGTCTCTGACCATCTCTTGTATCATGTCCGCAGTCGCTGACCATCTCTTGTATCATGTCCGCAGTCTCTGACCATCTCTTGTATCATGTCGGCAGTCTCTGGCCATCTCTTGTATTATGTCCGCAGTCTATGACCATCTCTTGTATCATGTCTGCAGTCTCTGGCCATCTCTTGTATCATGTCCGCAGTCTCTGGCCATCTCTTGTATCAGGTCCGGAGTCTCTGACCATCTGCTCTAGTATTTTGGGGGAGCCGGGAGCTCCTCTTTAGGTTGTCTGCTGTGTTTTTTTAAAGAACAGATAAAAAAAAATGGTGCATGGGCAGTAATCATGATGCATCGCAGAATCAAATCAAATCATTGACAGGATAATCGTAATCCTCGAGTCAATGGTAGAGAAGGATCTGGGTGTATTGGTAGATCATGATAAGCAATGCCAAGCTGCAGTTTTCAAAGCTAGCAAAATAATTTATTGTATTAAGAGAGGTATGGACTCCAGAGAGAGAGTTATAATTTTGCCTCTGTACAAATCATTAGTAAGACCTCATCTGGAATATGCAGTTCAGTTTTGGGCCCCAGTTCATAAAAAGGATATCGGGGAACTGGAGAAAGTGCAGAGAAAGGCAACCAAACTGATAAGAGGCATGGAGGAGCTCAGCTAAGACTCTATGAGGAACGATTAGAGGAACTGAATTTATTCTCTCTTAAGAAGAGGAGATTAAGGGGGTTATATGTATAATATTTTTCTTCTTCTATTGATTGAATTAGATGAACTTGTGTTTTTTTTTCAGCATGACTATGTAAGTTAGTTTACAGGAAATTATAAGAACACTTAATTTTTGGCAAAATCAATAGGTATTTTCTGTACTAACCAAAAATGTTCTTAGCCTTAAAAAATAAAAATGAATGCAGGCACTTTACCTAAGTTGCGATATATTACATTTTTTGTTCTTATAGCTTGTAAAATGTCAGCAATGTCCTTTGCATTGTTGGAATGCTTTAATGCAGTTTACAACAATTCATCCAATAAATATATATTTTTAGATAAATGAAGGTGGAAGTAAATCATGTCGTTTTCACTGGGCTGGGTGGTTTCTATTTCTATTAACATATCACCATACCTGCAATAGTTTTTCCATTGAGATCCCACTACTGTAAATGCTTTTCTTCCAGTTCTTGCTGCTCTCTTTTCCTCCATATTTTTGAAACATGGTCACAGTAAACCTTCGGCCATCGCATTCAATGCACATGTCATTCCTAGGATCTACATAATGGAAACAAGAAGACACACAGATAAGAAGGATGCTCTTTCCCCTGCTCTTCTCCTTCTTGTTTCTGCAGAACCTCTGAGATGGATCAGATCAATTCTGATTGGACAATGCCAGCACAAAGAATCACTCTGTTCCCATTGCTTAAAAGTGACTTCCTTTTAGAGCAGGGGTGCCCAACCTTTTGAAGGCCGAGGGCCACTTAAAGCGACTTAGTAACCAGTCGCGGGCCACAATAAGCAGAGTGGGCAGATGACAGGTCTATGTCCAGTCTGCATGTGCCAAGCAGACACACACAGCCCAATCTACTGTATGGGCCCTCTGATCTAATCAGATGGAAGGGGACAGATCCACTTCTGTTTTTTTAGCAGATCGGATTGGAGGTAGGCAGGTGTAAACGGACAAAAATTGTGTTTACATCCACCGATCCATAAAGGTGAATGGAGTGTCCGATTGGGTCGGACTGTTTGCTTGAAAGGGGCCTAAGGCTGCTTTTATACTGATGGTCTGTGGTCTTTTGCTGTGCAATGTACCTGTGATTTTCCCACTGGTTAGCTGCACTTTGCCATAGACGTCTATTATATCTTGCAGGTGTGGTGCACTTTCTGAAAAGCCGCTTACTTCCTCTACCGCTGGCTTTATTTACAACACTGATGCTCTCAGATGGCAGGTCGGCAACCTGCAATCTGGGCTTGCCAACCAGCCATCCTAGAGCAGGAGGTCGCGGGCTACATCAGAGGGCTCTGCGGGCCACATGTGGCCCCCGGGCCACTGGTTGGGCACCCCTGTTTTAGAGGGTGGCTACATTTGTTCCCCATGGTCCCACTGTATGTAGGAACACAGCCACCATCTCTTGCTCACTCCTGAAAAGGACTATAAACTGTGGGATGCGTAGTTTGCATAGAGCAGTACACATGACCGCAACTAATGTGCACTGCTTGTTCCTAACATACAGAAGTGATGGCAAAAATAGATTAGAAAGCCGCTAAGGGTTAGATGTATATGGATATTTTTTTTTGGGACCAGTGATATTTATACAGCGATCAGTGCTAAAAATAGCCACCAATTACTGTATAAATGTCCCTGGCAGGAAAGGGGTTAACGCTAGGGGCGATCAAGGGGTTAAGTGTTCCCTAGGGAGGTGTTTCTAACTGTGGAGGGAGTGTACTGACAGGGAGTAGAAAGATCGCTGTTCCTAATCACTCAAACAGCAGATCTGTCTATCCTCTCCCCTGACAGAACGGAGATCTGTATGTTTACATTGACAGATCCCCATTCTGTCTCTCTCAGGAGCGATCGCGGGTGCCCTGTGGACATTGTGGCCGCTGGCCTCACCGCGCCCCTGGAGCTCTTAAATTGGCCTATGTACAATGACGGTGATTCGCCCAGGAGAGCCAACCTGCCACAGTACAACTGGGGCGGCTGGTATTTAGTGTCATTTTAGGTATTAAAGCCAGTGGGGCAACATACTAGCCAGTCCACTAGTATTTAAGAAAATGGGGGAAATTATTTGATCCCCTGCAGATTTTGTAAGTTTGCCCACTTACCATAGCTGTTATTTAAATGATAGAGACAGAATATCAACCAAATATCCAGAAAAAAACACATAATACAAATGTTATAAATTGAGTTGCAGTTCAGTGAGTAAAATAAAATAATTATTTGATTCCCAAGCAAAACATGACTTGGTGGAGAAACCCTTGTTGGCAAGCACAAAAGGAAAGACATTTTTTTTGTAGTTGGTTACCAGGTTTGCACACAACATCTCAGGAGAGATTTTGGTCCACTCTTCTTTACAGATCTTCTCTAGATCCTTAAGGTTTCTTGGCTGTCTCTTGGCAAGTCAAAGTTTCAGCTCCCTCCATAAATTTTCTATAGGATTAAGGTCAGGAAGGTCAGGAGACCTGCTAGGCCACTCCATGACCTTAATGCGCTTCTTCTTGAGCCACTCTTTTGTTGCCTTGGCGGTATGTTTTGGGTCATTGTCATGTTGGAACACCCATCCACGTCCCATCTTCAGTGTTCTGGCTGAGGGAGGAAAGTTCTCATCTAAGATTTTACAATACATGGCCCCGTCCATTGGCCACTCAATGCGGTAAAGTTGGCCTGCACCTTTAGCAGAGAAACAGCCCTGAAGCATAATGATTCCATTTTCGTGCTTTACTGTGGGGATGGTGTTCTTAGGGTCATAGTCAGTACTTTTCTTCCTTCAAACATGAAGAGTCGAGATAATGCCAAAGCTCTACATTTTGGTCTCATCTGACCACAGCACTTTCTCCCAATCCTTCTCTGAATCATTTAGATGTTCATTGGCATGACTGTACATGTGCCTTCTTCAGGAGAGGGACCTTGCGGTGCTGAAGGATTTCAACTCATGGCGGCGTATTGTGTTACCGATGGTTTGTTTGGTGACTGTGGTCCCAACTGCCTTTAGATCCTCTTGTGAAGTTCTGGGCTGATCCCTCACTTTTCTCATGATCATCCTTACCCCGGTTTGATGGTAATTTTGTATTTCTTAAATTTTTTCCAGATTTTTGGTTGATATTCTGTCTCTATCATTTAAAATACACCTATGATAACAATTATAGACCTTTAATTTCTTTGCAAGTGGACAAACTTACAAAATCTGCAGGGAATCACATAATTTTGCCACTGTACACTGATATATGATTTATTTGGTGAAAATAACCTGTGTATATTATTTAGTCTGTAGGAAAGTTATCCATATATATATATATATATGCAGCCTGTTTAGTGCCCATCTGCAGCCTCTAACATGCCCATTATTGCAGCCTGTTTAGTGCCCTTCTGCAGCCTCTAACATGCCCATCATTGCAGCCTGCTTAGTGTCCATCTACAGCCTTACCTTTGCCCATCATTGCAGCTTCGCCAGTGCTGGATTACACAGGAGATTGCGGCTCTGTGTAATCTAGCAGGGCTCTTCCCCTCCTTCCACTCCGAGGCAGCAGGAATCAGCGTATAACACGCACACACAATTTCCCCCTGGTTTTCAGGGGGAAAAAGTGTGTGTTATATGCCGATAAATACGGTATATACTGTATTTCTAAAAATCTATATAACAAAATAATAATTGTTAATTTTTTTTTATATTTTTGCTCTTTTTATTATGTTTTCTCTCTTTTTTTACAATTGTTTTTTAAACTGTGACCACAGAAATAGAGTGTTACCATAGTACTTCTCTGGGAAGGTGATCAGGATTAATTTTTTACACACTATGATTGTTTATAACAGTGATAATCACTGTTATAAGCAACCATATTTTCTGAATGAAATGTGTACTATTGTGATTAACTGTAAATGGCCACATGGTTTTGGCAGCAGGCCAATACACTGACCTAGCGGACACAGTGGGTGGCAGATCATGCCAGAGCGCAGCCTAATCCAGGGAGGACACTGTATGACGTCAAAGAGGAATAGTATTGTTTGTTCGAGACACAGTGCAGGCGCATATGCCCGACTTTGGAGGAACTTTATCTGGGCGCTCCAACACTAGATTTGGGCCCCAACATACTGGCCAGTAGGAAAGGGTTCGACAAAGACTGCTGGATCATTGTCATAGCATTGTCCCCTAGACAGCACCTTCACCATGTCATTCAATAGTCTGCTTGTTTATTGTTTATAATTGTACATATTCATTTACAACGTTTTAACATCCTTGAAGTGTTTATTGCAGTTTTCCTTTTCATTAGTTGTGTCAGAGAGTGTGGCATTGCTGGGAAGGTCAATGAGAATCCGGAACCCAAGGGACACAAGCATAAGTGTCTCCTATGGTGGTAAGAGGTACATAAAAGGAGTACCGTATTTATCGGCGTATACCGTGTACTTTTTTGCCCTGAAAATCATGGCAAAATCGTGGGTGCGCGATATACGCCGATCCCCGCTTTCCCGCGCCGAGTTTGAATACTGCGCCGGCATATACCGAGCGCAGTACACTCATGTATAGTCGGGCAGTCTCGGCTCCTCCCGCACTCACGTCCTGGACGTACAGGACGTGAGCGCGACAGTAGCCGAGCCTGCCCGAGTGTACTGCGCTCGGTATATGCCGGCGCAGTATTCAAACTCGGCGCGGGAAAGCGGGAAATGAGCGGGGAGGACACCGCAGAAGGACGCCGGACCCGACGAAGAGGACACCCGAAGCCGCAGACGGACGCCGGACCCGACGAGGCCGCCGCGCAAGACACCAAAACTGTAAGTACAAAAATCCTTTTTCCACAGGAATTTCGGGGCAACTTTAGGGGTGCGCGCAATACCCCAATAAATACGGTAATTGTCACCAGTGTGCACATTGCTCTAAAACATTTACCTCCTTTCCAGTGTTCTCTCATGAAGGTCCCCTTCTTGTTGCCACATGTCACGGGAAATTCATCATTGAAAACTTGTTTGGGGAACTCCAGTTTGACTTTAACATTCTTAGCATCTGTATTAAAGTAAGATATGAAAATTACAATGGTTATCTACATTGGTATTATCATAACACCCCCTCACTCTAAATTACACTTATACAAACTGCATATTTCTTATCAGAATGTACGCTTTATACAGTTTATAGATGTGTTCCTAGTTAGGCCCTGCCCGTTGTTTCTTTTATAGTCCCAAGGATTTGATCAAGTTTTCTGTGTAAAGGGTTTTGATGTAGGCCTTGAGTCAGCACATTACAGGACAGATGACAGGCTCTTAAGCCCTGTACACACGGCCGGGATGCCCAGCGGTATAAAGTCTGCCGGGAATCCCAATGGGAAAACTGCGGGAGAGCTTTGGCCGGGAATCCCGGCCGTGTGTACAGGGCTTATGCTCCCTCGGCACTGCCCCGCAGTGTTTTTCATTGGCAAGTGTAGTAAATCTGGCGGGAAAAAAACGCCGGGAATCCCAGTGGGAAAATAGAGAGCAGGTTCTCTATTTTTCCCACCGGGATTCACGGCAGTTTTCCCGGCGAGGGAGCATATACACGCCCAGTTTTCACGGCAAAAAGCTCTCCCAGCAGTTTTCTTGTAGGGAAAAATTGGTTGTGTGTATGAGGCTTAAGTGCTGCATCTCCTTCTCCTAGTCAGAGCCCAGTAAAACACTTTCCTGAAATTTCATGATCAGGAATCTTTATGGAAAGCTATATCAATCATAAAACATACCAGCATTGTGTGACACCTTCATAAAGCCTTTAACGAACAATGGCTAAGACTGGTACTCACAAACAAACTCACAAATACAGGAAGAGACCCACTTGACCCTTAGGCCCCGTACAGACGAGCGGACAGTCCGATGAAAGCGGTCCGCCGGACCGTTTTCATCAGACATGTCCGCTGGGAGATTTCGGTCTGATGGCTGTACACACCATCAAACCGAAATCCGCGCAGACAGAGAACGCGGTGACGTAGACGACACCGACGTTCTCTATCGCGCGAGTTCAATGCTTCCATGCATGCGTCGAATCAATTCGACGCATGCGCGGGATTTCTGTCCGCTGGTTAGACGTACTAACCAGCGGACATGTCCGCCGGACAGCTTCCCAGCGGACATGTTTCTTAGTCGGCGGACCAGTTTCAGTGGACATGTCCGGTCGTGTGTACAAGGCCTTAGTGTATAGAAGAAATTCACTGTAGCTGACCGGGTTACAGCATGCAGCTGCGGTTTTTAGTTTTCTTTACGGAGGATGCATTTCAAGGGAGGACCCTCTTCATCATGGCTGCCAGGTAAAGCTGTCACATGATGCTGGTGTGCTTTTTGTTTGCCCTATAGTGTTTTTGAAAACAAGGGTTACATGGCCATGTTATGAACAAACCTTTGATCTGTTTACTCGTGATACTCCAGTTGCCATCTTTAAAGCTGTTGAGTTTGGTTTCCTGATGTTGACCTTTTTCCCTTTTCTGCTGGAGTGAAGACCTTACACCTTTTCCAATGGAGGATGAAGTAAATTTGGATGATAGAACATGTAAAGAAAAACATATATAATGTAAATAATATACCAGAATACATACATGTGAATAAAACAATACATTGGTGGTCAGTGGTACCACAAATTAATGTATTTGTTTATTAAAGAGGTCCAAAAGTTTTCTGTGTAAAGGGTTTTGATGTAGGCCTTGAGTTTAATAGTATTACACAGCCTAATTTTACTTGCATATTCACCAGGTATGTACTGTATGTCTGTCAGTCTATGTCCATTAAAAGTCGGAATTTGTTCATTAACGTCAGTCGATGTCCCTCCATCCTGCATTTATATTAATATAGGTTCTTTCATTTTTATATAACCCTAACCCCCCCCCCCCCATCCTTTCTGTATGGATAAACAGGCATCGTAAAATAATAGCTCAATACTCCATGGTGTTGCTAGGCCCTAAGAAATGCCCTGGGTCTCCTGGAAATTGAACCGTTGGCTGCCGCAGAACTGAAAACCACCATTGATACCTGCAGCATTGATCTCCTCAACAGCATTCATATGTGCTACTACAAAAGGGTTATACATGAGTGTGACGGGAGGGCCCGTGGAACCCAGAATCCCTTGGAAAGGTTGGGAAACTTTTGTTTCAGCTCCCCATGCACCTCCTATGTCTAATGCTGGCCATACATTCCATGAAAAATCGTCCGAACGAACTTTCGAAAAACGAAAGTTCTTTCGTGAGTGCAAACGATATTGCCATCATGTAATGGGCGATAAATCTTTCAGTGGACATAAAAAAAAAAAATGCTTCGTTTTTTTTACATATACCTAGTGCAGAAAGTTCGGACGGGAAACACATTAACCTTCCAACTTATCGTTCGTTCGGCAGAAAATTCCCAAACTTGTCCTTCGTTTTTTCGGCTCAAAAACGTCCAAACGATTTTCGATTTTGTGCCCATTAACTGGCCGAAAAACGAAAGATCTTTCTTTACGACCGATTTTCGGCCGAATTTTCGTATAGTGTATGGCCAGCATTAGTCACCCTGTGCCATCCTGACACGGGGTGAGTGAGAAAATATGTTTTGGATTACTTAAAAGGGGACAGTAATATTTATCCACAATATCTCCCGGGATATATGTAAAGACTATTCTTGGTTTGTTTGATTCTGAACTCAACATGTTAGTTGAGAGAGCGGATCACATTGACCTCTGTACAATGTAGGAGATGGGCCGACCCCTGCTGGAGCTCCTGCTATTCTGTGAAGGTGTCCTGTGTTTATACTTATGATAATGTGTCATCTAATGTGTGAAGCTAACAAGTCTGACCTGTAGTGAAATCCTGAGTTATCATAACAATGCCCAGAAGGGCACAGAGTCACATCGGCTGCTTAAAGGGATTAGCTCATGTTAATTTGTTACAGGTGTATTGTTAGAGTAATATGATCAGGAGGGGTGAACCTCCTCTTCTACTGTATATAAGACTTGTATTCTGGTTCTAATAAACAGTCCATGTTCAGCAATCAAGCAAGTATTGTCTTGTTTGTTGTTGTCAACGGTTCAATATCTGATATCTAGATTCGGACTGGGAGGAAGTGGTATACAAAAAAAGCACTTAAAGGATCACTAAAGGAAATTTTTATTTTTTGCTGAAATGACTGTTTACAGGGTATAGAGACATAATAGTTAACTGATTCCTTTTAAAAACGATTAAAAATAGATAAGAAAACAATCATATAATGTGCCTCTTAGATCCAAAAACGAAAGTGAAACTAGTTTAGTCTTTGCATGTTATTTTATGCCTCTGTGCTGGACAGTGCCATAGAGAGTCATGGCTAGGAAAACAAAACTAAACTCTCCCATGACTTTTTTCATACGGAGCCAGACAACCAGGAAGTGTCCAGAACAGAGCAGTATTACAGCAACATCAGAGCAAAAACGAGCAATGAGGACATGAAACCAGGACTGCAGTAAGGTAAAGGAAGCTATTTAGCTAAAAAAAAAAATCCTTTAGTGACCCTTTAAGCGGAGTGTGGGATGTTTCGTTACAATGAGGAACTGGGCATGACATCAGCCCACCCCACCATACAGGCACATGTTCCTGCATGGGGAACAGGAAAGGTCTGCTTACATGTAAGCTGCTGGACTATGCTTAGCCCAAGAGCACATGAATCTACTTCTAACATGCTGGCCCCGCCAGGACTTGTGCTGCTTCTATCCAGGTATTACAATGCTGATTTGGTGGTGTAGTTGGGGGGTTCGAATAAATCAGAGCTGGATTTTGGATTTATGCTTATGTCTACCCTAGGCCAAATACCTTGAGCTTCACCATCCCCTTTGAAACACATACTTAGTGGGTTGGGAAGCTCTATGGCTGAGGTGGGTTAGAAGGGTAATGAAGGGAGATTGGAGGTTCTTCATGGGCCTAGGGGCTGTAAGAGGAGGCACCCTCTGTCACTTTGCATCACTCAGAACAGCCTGTGTAATCCAAGACTCTTAGGCCTTGTACACACGGTCGGACCAAACCGATGAGACTGGTCCGTCGGTTCGTTTTCAGCGGTTCACCTCTGAAGTGGCCTGACGGCCTGATATGTGTACACACCGTCAGTCCAAAATCCGAGCGGGTCAGAACGCGGTGACGTAAAACACACAACGTGCTGAATAAAACGAAGTTCAATGCTTTCAAGCATGCGTCGACTTGATTCTGAGCATGCGTGGGTTTTGAACCGATGCTTTCTGTACTAACCATCGGTTTGATCCGATCACCCAGCGGTCCAGCGGTTCGGTTTTGAAGCATGTTTAGAAATTTTGGACCGAAGGAAACCAGACCGCTAGCCAATACACACGGTCGGTTTGGTCAATGAAACTGAACTTCGGTTCATTCTCAGCGGACCAAACCGACCGTGTGTACGAGGCCTCAGTAACACAACAGCAATGGAACCCTAGGGCACGGCATATGTATTCTAATGCCAAAATAAGTCCTGTGATCCACAGTGTTAGGAGTAGGGATGAGTCTAACACCCCCCATGAAAAGTGTATGGGGACCCAGGTACTGCCCCAGGAGACATGTATCAATGCAAAAATTTTTTTTTTAAAAACAGAAGTTTTTTCAGGAGCAGTAATTTTAATAATGCTATAATAATGCTAAATATTCTTTTAAGTATTGTTCCTGGGGGGGTGGTCCCCTTAAGCCCTGTACACACGATCGGTCCATCCGATGAGAACGGTCTGATGGACTGTTTTCATCGGTTAACCGATGAAGCTGACTGATGGTCAGTCGTGCCTACACACCATCGGTTAAAAAAACCAATCGTGTCAGAACGCGGTGATGTAAAACACAACGACGTGCTGAAAAAACCCCGAAGTTCAATGCTTCCAAGCATGCGTCGACTTGATTCTGAGCATGCGTGGATTTTTAACCGATGGTTGTGCCTACTAACGATCGTTTTTTAACTATCGGTTAGGAATCCATTGGTTAAATTTAAAACAAGTTGGCTTTTTTTTAACCGATGGATAAATAACCGATGGCGCCCACACACGATCGGTTTGGACCAATGAAAACGGTCCATCAGACTGTTCTCAACGGTTTAACCGATCGTGTGTACGCGGCCTAAGTCTGCCTGTAGAGTGGCGTATCTTTCTGATGTGTTTTACTGTGCTGCAGCAAGATTACTTTTCTAAAAGGAAAACATGTAATTTGAAATTGCTTGCGGCTGTAATGTATTTCCAGATCCTGGCAATATAGACCCTTTGGGTCTAGTATGGATAGTAAGAGAAACTCCACGCCAAAGTAAAAAAAAAAAACGTGTAGGGTCCCTCCCAAAATTTATACTGGACCCTTATCCGAGCAAGCAGCAAAG
The DNA here is from genome assembly GCF_905171775.1 of Rana temporaria. Taxonomy (NCBI): domain Eukaryota; kingdom Metazoa; phylum Chordata; class Amphibia; order Anura; family Ranidae; genus Rana; species Rana temporaria. The sequence continues at coordinate 630,010,053 of NC_053489.1, read as the reverse complement.
CAATGTCCATCCATCGTAAATCACGCCGCCCGATGGACCCTGCCTTTGGGCAATCATGGCTCTCACAGCAGAGTGAGCTGTGATTGGTCAAAGCATTTAGGTCAGGTGCATGTTTTGGTCAATCATCAGACATCAATGCACTGCGATCTCACAGTGCATTATGAGGGGTTTTGCGGTGCTTGAATTTGCCGCAAACGCCCCATAATGTTCGGAATTCAGCGAATACACAATGTTCGAGTCGATCCGCAGGCTCGTCCCTAGTTAGGAGGAAGGAGTAGGGGGTGTAATAAATAAATAAATAAATGATCAGTGGTCAACATGCTACAGGTTGGGGTGCAGTAGAGGGTGGTAGCATCTGTAATTGATGCCCACAGTGGGCTATACATTTCTGCTTAAGAAAAGGGGGTGAAGCACCACTGATATGTCCTAAAATGCTGCTGAAGTAAAAGCACCTAAGCAACACCAAAAGGTCATCTCATTGCCCCAGGCTGAGATTTGACAATGACAGAGCAGCAGCAAACTTATAAGGTTATCTCTCTCCTCCTGTTAGCATTTTACTTGTCAGCACAGACTTTTGACAGGCTCTTTGGGCCAAATCCACAAAGAACCGGCGTAACTTATTTTTTTCCATTTAAGTTACACTGCCTTAAAATTTCTACCTAAGTGCCCGATCCACAAAGCACTTACCTAGAAATTTTGGGCTGTGTAACTTAAATTCCGCCGGCGCAAGGCGTTCCTATTCAAATGGGGGCGATTCCCATTTAAATTAGGCGCGCTCCCGCGCCGGCCGTACTGCGCATGCTCGTGACGTCATTTTCCCGACGTGCATAGCGCGAAATTACGTTACGCCGAGCTTTGTGGATTGTGACGGGTCAATGACGGGTCAATTGCGTCGGGAAAAAAAAAAGATACGGCAGGAAAAAAAAAATCAAAATTTAAAAAAAAAACGCGGCGCTGGACAGAAAGGTCTGCTTTTACATGGTGTACTAACTTTACACCTTGTAAAAGCAGCCCTAATTTTGCGTATGCAAACTAAAACTTACGGAGAAAAAACGAAGCTGAAAAGCTTCATGGATCTCCGTAAGTGCTAATTTGCATACCCGAGGCAGCATTTCGACACGAAATGCCCCCAGCGGCGGATGCGGTACTGCATCCTAAGATCCGGCAGTGTAAGTCCCTTACACATGCCGGATCTTCTCCCTAACTATGGAAAACTGATTCTGTGGATCAGTTCCATAGTTAGGAACAGGGATACGACGGAGTAACAGCAGTTACGCCGTCGTATCCCTTTTGTGGATTTGGCCCTGAGTGCTGCATCTCCTTCTCCTAGACAGAGCCCATTAAAACACTTTTATCAAATTTCATTATTAGTAATCTTTAAATCAATCATATATATATCAATCATAAGGTACCAGCAGTGTATGACACTTTCATGAAGCCTTTATTAAACAAGGGTTAAGACTGTTAATAACAAATAAAGATGGGCTCAGGCGTGTTCACAGCTCCATAGATCTGATGCATAGATAGGGAAATGTCTCACTGCCTGTGATTAGCTCTGCACAGTGTAACCTTCTTGGCGGGCTTGGGCATGTGGAGTTGCAAACATGCCTGAGCCCATCCTTATTCACAAACATTCTTCAGAAATACAGGAAGAGACCCTTAGTGCATAGAATAAATTACTGTAGGTGATCATGTTGCAGCATGCAGCTGCTGTTTCTAGTGTGTTTTACGGAGAATGCAATTCAAGTACGGACCCTCTTCATCATGGCTGCCAGGTGAAGCTGTCCAGGGGTCAAGTCCTGGGGAAAAAAGTGTGGGACCTCCCACCCAAGATCCACTCCCCACCAAAAAAAAAAAATATACGCTCATATGCATAATTACTAAACCGCATGCTTTGGAAAAATTCCGCGATAACTCGCGGCAGACCTCCGCAATGTCTCCAGGGAACAATGACAAAAGCTCCCAGGAGACATTGCGGCATCGAGGAAGTGACGGAATACCCGCACACTACCCGATGAATCCATATACAGGAAGCGGCCAGTAACATAAAGGATTACTAAGGTTCGCCTGCCACTGATAGTGACTCGAGCTGGGCATCGCCACTTAGTGAAGGATTGGCTCGGCTGCTCTCGGCTGCTCTAGTCCTGCAAAGGGAACTGCGTTCCTGCTGTGAAAAAAGTGCAGGGACTCCGTTCCCACAGGACTTGAGCCCTGAAGCTGTCACATGATAATGGGTGTGCTTTTTGTTTGCCCTATAGTGTTTCTGAAACAAGGGCTACATGGCCATGTTATGAACAAACCTCTGATCCGTTTCCTGGTGATACTCCAGTTGCCATCTTTAGGGATGAGGAATTTGGTTTCCTGATGTTGCCCTTTTTCACATTTCTGCTGGAGTGGAGACCTTACACCTTTTCCAGTGGAGGATGAAGCAGATTTTAATGATATAAAATGTAAAAAAAAACAAAAAAAACATATATAATGTAAATAATATACTATAATACATACATGTGAAAAAAAAATACATTGGTGGTCAGTGGTACCACAAATTTACTGATTTTGTCAGAGAGGTTTCCCATTTAATCAAGTTTTCTGTGTAAAGGGTTTTAATGTAGGCCTTGAGTTTCCTAGTAGTGACACAGCCCAATTTTACTTGGGTATTCACCCAGCTATGTCTGTCTGTTAGTCCGAGTCCACCTGTCCTATTCTGTGTACATCACAGACTGAATGTGTTCATTAGTGTCTACGAGTCCATGCCCATCCATCACAACACGTCTACATTTATATTAATATAGGTTCTTTTAATATAACCTTAAACACCCCCAATTCTTTCTGTATGGATAAACAAGCATCTTAAAGCGGGGGTTCACCCCAAAAAAAAATCTTAACATTACATTCAGGCGAGTTTTTAGAATGACAATCGGGTGTTTTTTTTTAAATCGTTGCTGTACATACCGTTTTATAGATATATATTCACCGCGGCTTCGGGGTATAATCTGCGGGACTGGCCGTTCCTAATTGATTGACATGCTTCCGACCGTCGCATACAGCGCATCACGAGTTGCCGAAAGAAGCCGGACTGCGAGTCGGCTCTATAAGGCGCCTGCGCACCGACGTTCGGCTTCTTTCGGCAACTCGTGACGCGCTGTATGCGACGGTCGGAAGCATGTCAATCAATTAGGAACGCCCTCTGTCACTCTGCACCACACAGAACAGCCCAGTGGGATCCAACACAACAGCAATGGCACCCTAGGGCAAGGCACATGTGTCCTAGTGACAGAACTGGCCCTGTGAACCAAAGTGTTAGGGGAGGAAGGTGTAGGATGTGCAATGTTGAGAAGGGAAAATAATTACAGGTTGGTGTGCAGTAGAGGTTGATAGCATATGTAATTGTTGCAGGAGAGGGGTTATCATGGAATATATACCACGGTGGACTATACATTTATGCTCAAGAGAAGGGGGTGAAGCATCACTGATTTCTAGTGTGATTAACGGAGAATGCATTTCAAGGGCAGACTTCTTCATTATGGCTGCCAGGTGAAGCTGTCACATGATGCTGGTGTGCTTTCTGTTAGGCCCCTTTCACACTGGGGCGGGAGGTGCGGTGGCGGTAAAGCGCCGCTATTTTTGGCGGCGCTTTACTGCTAATTTTGCGGCGCCTGCACCTCTGCAGAGGCACATTGCCGGCGGTATAGCCGTGGTGTCCCATTGATTTCACTGGGCAGGAGCGGTATACACACTGGCAGGAGCGGTATACACACTGCCCCTTCACTGCTCAAAGATGCGGGTAGCAGGACTTTTTTTTACGTCCTGCCAGCGCACCACTCCAGTGGCTTTCACACTGGAGAAACAGCAGCCACTGTTTCAAGTCAGTTTGCAGGCACTATTTATAGCGCAATAGCGCCTGCAAACCGCCCCAGTGTGAAAGGGGTCTTAGTCCTATAGGGGTGGATTTACTAAAGGCAATTTTTGTTTGCACATGATTGGATGATGGAAGCCAGCAGAGCTTTACCACCTTTACTAAGCTCTTGCAAAATGCACAGTATATTTGCCTTTAGTAAATCCCCCCCATTATTACATAGTAGGTGAGGTTGAAAAAAGACACAAGTCCAACCTATGTGTGTGATTATATGTCATTATTACATTGTATGAAGGGAAGTTTCCCCCACTGGGGGTTTTCAAGGCAGCAGGGGTTGGAAGAGATGGAACAAATACATTTGTAAAATTATACTTTATTGGTGGCAACCATGACAAATGGACATTAGTTTTGGTACACGAAATTAAAAGGTCAATACAAAAAATGCACACACAATGTATTACACAACATCATTAGGGTAATACAATGTCGGTAGGTACATGAATATTGACGCGTTTTGACCCGTCAGGGTCTTCTTCAGAAGATATGTTTGCTGTGAGGGAATTGCATTTAATCAATAAATATATCATTTTAAAACATGTTGCTAGCATAGGTAGGCATTACAAAGCATATTTACCAATCACGCTGTATTGAGAAAGATCTCATGACCAGAGGTCCTCTAAAAAAGTCTTCATATGATCCCAAAACAAAGTCCCTCGACCAGCCGATGCTCCACGAGGGGGAGCGTACCCCATCAAACCGTGCGTGGCTTACAAAGAGTCACACCAACAAGAGCAATTTAGCACACCTAGAAAGGCGAGGAGAAGGAGACCACACCTGCAGCAAATTAACAGGGAACATCATAGTGGGTATATAATATTGCACAAACATGGGGTTCTGAAGTTTAGTGCAAAGGTTTAATTATACATACCGTGTTTCCCCGAAAATAAGACCTACCCCGAAAATAAGACCTAGCATTATTTTCCAGGAGGGCTGCAATATAAGCCCTACCCCAAAAATAAGCCCTAGTTTAAAATGCTTGTAAAATCCTATAATCCACTCTATTACAGTATTATACAATGTACATAGGGTTGCCACCTCATCCCTTTAAACCCGAACACATATGAATTACACAGGTTCTGAGGCTAATTTAATGCAGGAAAGGCACCAAGTGAGTTTAATTACCACCTTAATCAGCCACAGAACCTGTGTAATTAATATGTGTTCAGGTTTAAAGGGATGAGGTGGGAACCCTAAATGTTCAATGTGTGTGTTTCTGTAATATAAATGCCGGGAAGAGATCTCCGGCGGGTCACAGAAGCACAGAGTGGCGCTATAATGAAGGTATTTGGCACAATTATATTACAGAAACCACACATTGTACATTATATATAATACTGTAATAGAGTGGATTATAGGATTTTACAAGCATTTTAACTCAGTTCACACTGGGGATTCCTGTCAGGCAGGGGGGAGAGGGGGAGAGAAGGGGGAGCACATTACATGGTAAGACTTACCCCGAAAATAAGCCCTACTGTGTCTTTTATTGCCAAAATTAATATAAGACCCGGGGCTTATTTTCGGGGAAACACGGTAGCTAGAAGTTGAGTCAGGCTCACAAATAAAAAACCACGTGCCTGTATATGGTAAATATATACTAATTAAAGGATAACAATCTGGTAGAGATGTAGTATTCAGAACTAACAATAAAAGATAAGGTAATAGAGTGTATGATAAGGTAGACAATTACACCTGTATCACTCTTATAGAAGAAAGGTTATATGTTTTACAAAAAAATTCTAAATAGAATAATAGGTAAGAACACCACCAGATTAAGAAGGAATTTGAAGATGGGAAAGGGTGAGAGTGAAGCTAGAGAAAAGAAAATGATGAAGGGTGAAGCGTGGTTGGTGGGGGGTGAAAATATGCAGATGGCATTGTAGGAGGCACTTGGCTTTGGCTATCAAAAAGCACTTATTGGACTTAAAAAAACAAAACAAAAAGGGTTTTGTGCAATCAAGGCTCGTTGGTCTAGGGGTATGATTCTCGAGATTCTCTCGAGAGGTCCCGGGTTCAAATCCCGGACGAGCCCATTGTTTAGCATATAACTCTGCATCCCACCAACCACGCTTTACCCTTCATCCTTTTCTCTAGCTTCACTCTTCACCCTTTCCCATCTCACTTTCACATTCCTTCTTAATCTTAATTATTCTATTTAGAAATATTTTGTAAAACATATAACCTTTCTTCTATAAGAGTGATACAGGTGTAATTGTCTACCTTATCATACACTCTATGACCTTATCTTTTGGGCCAGATTCAGGTACACTGTTGTATCTTTGTGCCGGTGTAGCGCATCTCATATGCGCTACGCCAACGTAACATTGAGAGGCAAGCTGAGTATTCACAAAGCACTTGCTCCCATATTTACGCCAGCATAATGTAAATAAGCCGGCGTAAGCAGGTAGTGGGCGTGTTGTATTAAAATGAATCGCGACCCCACGAAATGCATGGCCGTACGAACGGCGCATGCTCAGAATCACGTTGCATATACTACCTAAGATACGACGGCTCAATGCGTACGACGTGAACGTAACTTACACCCAGCCCCATTCACGTACGACTTACGTAAACGACGTAAAATACGACTGCTGTTCCGACGTCCATACCTTAACATGACTTACCCCTGCTTTATGAGGGGTAAACTTACGCCGGACGTACGCCTTACGTAAACGGCGTAGATTACTGCGACAGGCGTAAGTACGTACGTGAATCGGCGTATCTTGCTCATTTACATATTTGAGATTGCTATCCTTTAATTAGTATATATTTACCATATACAGGCACGTGGGTTTTTACTTGTGAGCCTGACTCAACTTCTAGCTATGTATAATTAAACCTTTGCATTAAACTACAGAACCCCATGTTTGTGAAATATTATATACCCACTACAGTGTTCCCTGTTAATTTGCTGCAGGTGTGGTCTTCCTCTCCTTCTCCCCGCCTTTCTAGGTGGTATGAAGAGTTTTTTTAGAGGACCTCTGGTCATGAGATCTTTCTCAGTACAGTGTGATTGGTAAATATGCGTTGTAATGCCTACCTATGCTAGCAACATGTTTTAAAATTATACATTTATTGATTAAATGCAATTCCCTCACAGCAAACATATCTTCTGAAGAAGACCCCGAGGAATCGAAACGCGTCAAGATTCATGTACCTTCCCGACATTGTATTACCCTAATGATGTTGTGTGATACAGTGTGTTTGCATTTGTATTGACCTTTTAATTTTGTGTACCAGAGCTCATTTCTTAAAGGGGTTGTAAAGGTGTTTTTTTCAATTTCCCTTCTAATTTTTTTTTACTTTGTCTGAATTTCTCATTTCCCGTTTCTCCTCAGTAAGCTTTAATCATCCGAGCCATTCTGGCTGGGGGCTAGTCAGCTTGCTTGCCCCCTCCCTTGGGGCTGGGCAAGCTTACTAAGGAGAAACAGGAAGTGAAAAATTCAGACAAAGAAAAAAAAACATTTAGAAAGGAAATTGAAGGAAAGGGTGAGTGAACCAACAATGCACTACCTTAAAGGAGCCTATTTAGAAAATAAAAACGAACCTTTACAACCCATTTAACTGTCAAATGTCCATTTGTCATGGTTGCCACCAATAAAGTATAATTTTACAAATGTATTTGTTCCATTTCTTCCAACTCCTGCTGCCTTGAAAACCCCCAGTGGGGAGAACTTCCCTTCTTGCATTTTTGGGGTACACAGCACTATTTTCTTTTCTCTTAAAAGTGTCATCCCCTTGATTATTACATTGTATATACCTGTATGTTGTGGTCGTTCAGATGCTTATCTAATAGTTTTTTAAAACTATCGGTGCCTCTGCTGAGAACACCGCCTGTGGAAGGGAATTTCACATCCTTGCTGCTCTTACAGTAAAGAACCCTCTTACAGTAAATAATAGTGTTTCTGAAACAAGGGTTACATGGTCATGGTATAAACAAACCTCTGATCTTGGTGATATTCCAGTTGCCATCTTTTGGGATGTGGAGTTTGGTTTCCTGATGTTGCTCTTTTTTCACTTTCTGCTGGAGTGAAGACCTTACACCTTTTCCAGTGGAGGATGAAGCAGATTTGGATGATATAGAAAGTAAATATATGTATATAAGGTAAATAATATACCAAAATAAGAAAACAATGCATTGGTGGTATCACTGGTATCACAAATTAAAAAAAATTCTCGTCTGAGAGGTTTCCTGTCCTGACAGAATGTGAAGGGAAATTTCCTCAACAGGAAATAAAACATGACAGATATAAACCATGACATAGGTTCTAACCCTACCCCGCTCCATCTAAAACAAAATAGAAGGTTATGGCTAGAGTTGGGCTTCAAACTAAAACCATCATCTGTGGCCTCTTGCACTTGCGAAAAAGAGATATGTTATAAAAAATTCAATTTTCCAGTTGTTGTAATAAGTCAGCAGCAGGTCAGTGCCAGCTTTGTTTTCTGGAGAAGGAAGATGTTTAGATGCCCTCAGAGTTTAGGGAGAATACAAGCATGTGTTGTTTGAGACTTCACAGGGAAATAACAGCATACAGAAATTGAAGCCTCCCCATTTATGCATGGCATGGGTGACAGTGACACAGCCTAAATTAAGGACTATGACAGTGGACGATGTAACTTTTTACATTTATGAGTGCCCTTTTTTAAATGAAATGCATTACGCTAAGCTCTTATTGTTAAGTGTTCTTGCATAGCAAGATCACTTATTGTTATCTCACATATATATTATTATTATTATTATAGCCAAATTTAACACCCTAACTCCTCCCACAGTTTTTACACTACATAGACAAGTAATATATACCGAAACATGCGGATTGTGCCCGATTGGTGGGCTATTACTTTGTGGAAGGTTTCGCCAAATCATTCACAAAATATCGTAGTTTTTGTGGCAAAATTTGTCCCATAGGAATGAATAGCGAAACTAGAGTGTGCGCTGACAAAAACTGAAAAATCAGGACATGATTTCTAAACTGCCACCACTCCCTCATTTTCAAGCCCACCTACACAAATATCTTATATCAAAAAGTTCAGCTATCCCTGCTGCCACTACACATGTTCACTGCTAAGCCATAATACTGATCGTTTTCACAATATGACCATTTGTTTGCAACTCACGCCATCCATTGACATCCATTGAAATTACAGTCTAGACACCTAAAATTTGAAGGGCAATATCTAAACTGCGACTGTGCCTTCAGTTTTACATTTCAATGTTTTTATTAAAGAAAAAGAAGTTCAAAAAGGACAGAAATAGCCAGTGTACATAGGCCAATATTCAAGCAGCTACAATAACAAAGACATAAATACAAAAAATATCGAACAAAAACACAAGGAACTTTGTATGATCTATGAATACCAGAGAATAAACAAAAGTCCCAGGAAATTCTCAGGTAGATCTGTTGAGGATATAAAGTCCATCAAATAAAATTAAGAAGTAGAATACGTAGATCCGATCTAACAAAAGGCAGTTCTATTCAACAGTCAGGATCATAACCTTGTGCAAGAACATACAGGAACCTGAGTATAGTCATAGGATCCAACGGAAGGGGGGGGGGGGGTCGAAGAGAAATAATGATTAAGACATAACAGGGAATCTTTATACCAATTCCTGAGAACCTTAAAGCTAAACAAGGTTCCAAAACGACCCAGTATATATTGAATTCAAATAACTTAAAATAAAGATGGGGAGAGAGAGAGAGGAAATAAAAGAGGGTCAGCCCAGAGCTCATTGGGGAACCGAAATATAATGGATATACGGGTCCCAGATTTTATCAAATTTTGTTTATCATTTTAGTTTATCATTAATCATAATCCAGTTGACTTTATTTTTGACATAGTCCAGAGGAATAACCAATTGTTTCCAATGCCGGGCTATTGTTATCCTCGTCGCTAACAGTATATATGTGATTAATTTCATTGATTTCCTGGGCACCCCATCAGGTAATCTATGAAACTGCCACCAAACATGATACATTGTCCCCAATTGACCACAGCGCCTAAAACAGTTAGGCGAAGTGGACGGATGCATTTTGGCCACCCGAGTCGGTAATATATACCAACGTAAAAGCGTTTTATAGTTGGCTTCAATTAACGTGGTATTGATGGAGACTTTAGATAAATATTAGGCCATGTCCTGCCAATCCGATAAATCAATAGTATTCAAGGAAGAAAAAACTGCACTAGTCAAATATTAACATTCAAAGAGAGTACTCAACAGGTTAAAAACAGATTGAGTGTAGAGGGAGGCAGCAGCTAGCATGCAATGCACAAACAATATAGACAACAAGGGGTTAAAGCTGCGCCAATGCACCAAAACTTTCAACTGCACCAAAAGTCCACTGAGACTAAAAGTTATTAAAAACATATGTGTACAGCCCTCGGGGTACACGTTTCACTGTGCACCCAGATAGATCGAATCTTGTACGATATGCTCCTAATCACCACCGTGACTTTCACAAATAATGCACACTCTCTGTGAAGACCCGCCACCAGGTATCAAAGCCGCTTACCAGACAGGGCAAGCTCAGTTTGCAGTCGGCTATAGCCCAGTCGCGGCCTTTAAAGTTGTAGTGAACCCACAGGTTACAGATTCCTGGAACTGGCTTCCTTCACTCCCACAAGCTCCACCAAAAGGTCATGTGTAAACAGAGAGGATGCAACATAGCGTAACTCCGCATAGCATATTTTATAAAAAAAAAAAAAAAGTAAGTTGTACTTACAAAAACACAGATAAAATCAGTCATGTAAAAATTGCTGGCCAGCAAGCGAACGGAGCCCTTCCTCCTCGGCGTGGTGACATCACTACACGTCCTCCCAGACGCGTTTCGTCATAAGACAGACGTTTTCAATGGGATAGGGCGTAGCAGTGAATCACCTTATTTATAGATCCAGACCTCATTGTGAGATGCAAGACAGCGGCAACGAAGACGCCATTTTGACTATGGGCAAAAATGCCAACACCACATGGAAAGTTAGCTAAACGTATGGTGCATCGTCCTAACTAAAAAAAATTAAACTATAGAGCCTCCCTGTAACGGACAGGCACTCCCGCTCACTGGGCTCAATAAGTTTGAAAATAATATTAAAAACCATTGTGTAGATTCGGAATCTCATCCTAAACCCATATAAAGTTATTCCATGTGTATAGATTATAGCGTAAAACCTCCAAACAGTGACACCTACTGGATTGATTGATAATATCCACAAGGGAGGTCAATACATCAACTAACAAGTAAGCATTTCTACATTTCATGCAATTGATACTAGTCAATCTCGTGAAATTATCTTTAGATAAATAACTATTAACTTATTCCTTTTATTCTTAAAACCCACACTAGAGTTCTCCAAAGGGAGATACACTCTATATGTGAAAAAAAACGTGAAAAATGTATTACCCATAGGGAGGAATTATTCAATCCCCTATCACTAGGGAATATGAAAAATTAACATACTACATGTCATTAATTGTGTGTGCAAACCCATCTTTTGAATAAAAGACAGTTTATTACTATATAAATATAGCTGTGAGGGTGAATGTACATAGTCTATGAGAGAAGTATTTTACCCTTCTCAAATTCCTAAAAAGTGAGCTAATTCATATTTAGCTTATAGTTCCTCTAAAATTACCTATACCCCTTAATAGTGTCCAAATTCAATATACTAATTTAGAAACCTTCATAAGTGTGCCCCTTTTAAAAAAAAAAAAAAGATACACCTATGAAAGTTGAAATCTAAAAATATAAGAATAATTTAAAAATTCTAGTGTGTAGATTATATATTCGCCTTGCTGGGTACAGTCCTGCAAGGCGTATGTCGTATACGTGCCTACTGATGCATATCACAACAAGTTTACACAGTAGAAAATACCCAAAACACTCTCAAGCATTGTTTATGAACGCATTAACGTCCGTTTCAATATTCAACCCATGGAGGGCATATGTCTTTAATCGATGTATCCAGGTCATCTCCATCCTGGAGATTTCCCTTACCAAATGACTCCCCCTCCAATTAGGTTTGAACTTGTCGATCCCCAAAAAGAGGGTATTGGACAGGTCTCTATCGTGTTTCAAGAGATAGTGTTTAGAAACCAAATGGTTTTTGAAGCCAGCCAGGATATTGGTAATGTGTTCATTGAGACGGACTTGCAAGGATCGCTTAGTCCATCCCACATATTGCAGGCCACAAAGGCACTGCAGCAAATACACAACTCCAGTAATACATGGTTTTATAGTATACTCGTGACTAGTGGACGTGGAGGTGAACCTCTACACCATCTACACCTGTAGTACCCTGTTAATTGGTCAAAAAACTAATTACTGTTGGGGAATTCAAAACATTAACTGCTATCTGATTCCTCAAGGATTGTACACCCCTAAAGATGACCCTCGGTTGTTTTAAATGGAACTCCTACTGGGAACTGATCCCCCTCCATGGGAACTCTCTCAGCCAGAAGGTCGCCCCTGTTGGTGGCCAGAACCATATTTCTGGCCACCTGCAGGGACTCCATCGAGTAACCTTTCTCCAAGAATCTACCTGTCAATACATCTGCCTGAGTCAGAAAATCTTTGGTATCAGTGCAATTCCTCCTGAGCCTAAGATACTGGCTCTTTGGAACCGCCGTGATCCATGGTTTATGATGGCAGCTGTCGATCGGTATAAAGGAGTTTCTATCTGTTTCTTTAAAGAAAGTCGAGGTCACAAATCGATCCTCTTCGATCCTAATCCTTAAATCAAGATAGTGGATCTCCGATTGGCTGGCTTCATATTTAAGATGTATTCCCCTCTGGTTATTATTCAGAGATGCCATAAAAACAGTCAGTCCTGATGATCACCGGCCCATAGGAGGAGGATTTCATCAATATACCTGGCCCAAAGGGTCACCTGAGGCATATCCCTTGAAAGGATGACATCCTCCTCCCATTTGGCCATGAAAAGGTTTGCCAAACTGGGGGCATATTTGGCCCCCATGGCAACTCCCGTATCCTGCCTATAAAAACTCCCCTCAAACCAAAAATAGTTTGAGGCTGCTGCAAACCTCAAAAGGGTCATAACAAACTCGATCTGTTTCCCCCGGAAGTCCAGACTTTCGTTCCATATAGTGGTGCACTGCATCAAACCCCAATTCATGAGGAATGATGGTATATAGGGATGTTACATCCACGGTTACCATCCACATGCCCACTGTAGGGGAGCATCTAGATAGTAAATTGATAATATGCTTGGAATCTCTAACATAGGAAGGGATCTTCTTCACAAGGGGTTGTAGATAAAAATCAATATATCTGCCCACCCGGGACATGATAGAATCAATTCCACTCACAATGAGACGTCCCGGGGGGCAGACAGGATCCTTATGTAATTTGGGTAGGTAATAAATCGTTGGTGTACGGGGGGCCCAAGGTACCATATATAGCCTTTCTTTAGAGGTAAGGAGATAAAATCCCCTCTTTACCAATAATTTAAGATCTTTCGTATATTTAGTCTTAGGGTCCCCAGGTAACAAAGTGTACGTCTGAGTATCATCCACAATGTTATGCATCTCTCATAAATAGTCAGCCCTATCTAGAACAACAATGCCCCCTCCCTTATCAGCTGGTCTCACTACCAACTCCTTATTATTGCAAAGGGAATCTAATCCTTCCTGAAGGGTTTTATTCAATCTTGCTTTTTTAACCTCCATTACTTCCAAATCCCTTATAAGCACATACCGAAATATTTTAAGGGATGGGGCCAGGGCACCTGGGGGGTTAAACAAGGATGCGTTATGTCCGAGTGGACATATTCATTTACTTTCGCAAAACTAGTGTGTGAAACACCTGTCATGTACATTTTTATGTTCAACTTCCTGATAAATTTATGAATATCCATAAAACGTATGGAATTTATCTAGGCTCTTTGGGGGCGCAAATTTAAGGCCTTTATCCAAGATCGATTTTTCAGAATCGGTGAGTGTTTTAGTACTGAGGTTAAAGATACCCCTTCCTGCTACATTTTTGGTCGCTTTAGCTGCTCTACTCTGACTTCCCCCTCTAGTTCCTCTCCTTGTATTTTTACACCCTGGGTGTAAATGGTTAGATCCATTTGGTTCTGGCGGACCTCGAGAGTTAAAAGGTCTGGTATAAGGTTGGTAAGTGGGGGGGGGGGGGCATAGCCAGCCCTACTGTTCTGTGGGAAATATTGAGACTCGTCAGAGATTAATTCATTCTCTGGTCCCTCTCTATCTCTAAGAGGGTAAAAGGAATTAGACACCGGGACATTATAATCCCAATCCCAATTCAATAGTAATATTCAAGTCTTTTTCCCACTGCATCATATAGGAAAGTTTTGAGTTTGGTTCAGTGAGTAAAGCATAGACTGCAGATATCCGTCCCTTCAATAGGTCCCTTGCCTGGCAAGCCAACTCAAATGTTGTAAGTGTAAGTGGCTCAGTAATAAGATTAAGTTTGCATCTGACAAAGGATATCATTTGATTAAATCTGAATATTTCACTATCAGGTACCTGCATCTTGTCCTTAAAATGTTGGAAAGAATATATCTGATTACCATTAACCACTTCCAGACCTTAGGTGTTTTTCAGATTTGGTGTTTGCAAGACTAAAACAGTTTTTTCTGCTAGAAAATTACTTAAAACCCCCAAACATTAGGAAGAGCCAGACCCCCCTTTAATTTTGGGGAATATAAAATCTGTTTGCTCAGTCGAGGTCTTCTATTACCCCATATTAAACGAAGAACCTCGTCTTGTAGACACTGCAAATCTCCTCTCGGGACAGCCACTGGTAGAGTTCGAAAATAATAGAGTAACCTGGGTAAAAGCGTAATTTTGACAGGGTTAATTCTGCCAAACCATTAGGAATAATCCGCCCAACGGCGAAGATCTGTGCCTTCAATTTTAATATTTCAGAGACATACTTTGTATCAAAATGTAGGTCTGGATCTTGTGATTCTCACAATATAAAGCTCTTCGCCGTAAGAATGACAAGTATTCAGGAGACGCAAAAAACTCTGGTCTGTGCTTAGAGCCTACATAAACATTGGTTTCCTGGCAACGCTGAGGGGAATTATAGCTCCTCCCGCACAGCTCTGAGGGGAATTGTAGCTCCTCCCACACAACGCTAAGGGGAATTGGCTCAGTTATTTGGCTCCGTGAAACTTCTGCATACTTTTAGCTATTAAAACCATTAAACTTTTAAAATGTTCAGCTCTTTCAGCTAATGATGGGACTTCTTCAACTTTTTTTCTATTTATAACGTTTAAAATAGTAAGCTTTTTAACACTTTTTTAACAATGAAGTCAATGAGAGCATGCCGCGTACACACGATTATTTTTCGGCATGTAGAAAAAACAACGTTATTCCAACTTCATCATTAAAACAACGTTGCCCACACACCATAGTTTTAAAAAAATGCTCTAGCTAAGCGCGGTGACGTACCACACGTACGACGGCACTATAAAGGGGAAGTTCCATGCGGATGACGCCACCCTTGGGGCTGCTTTAACCTCCGTGGCGGTATGATTCTGTCTGGAATTGCGTACCAAAAGTGGTACAATTATTTTGCAAGGAAATTTGGCGTTTTATACTGTAGGCCTGCAATTCTTAGGAATAACTCATTTAAATCTGACCAAACAAGAGTCTAGTAGGCATCCCGGGTATGATTTTTTTTTAAAAACAAAATTATAAATTATAATATAATAAATAATTATAAATAATTATAACAAATAATAATATAATTATAATAAAAATTATTCAATAATGTAATCAACTCAAAATCACTGAAATTTGCTCAGTTGCAGAATTGTCGCTGTCACTACTTTTATTTTTTTATGACGAATTTCCCCACAAATCGCTATCGCACAATTCTGCAAGTGATTATAATTTATTATCGCTGTTTTCTAGCTGGTCTAAAACCATTTTTGACATAAAGGGACACTTTTGGTTGCTATGGACAATCTACAGTTTGCAGTCAGAAAAAAATGTTTTTATTATATAAAAAGAACATGTAGGACACTGGGCAGACCACTAGGGACAAGGGGGTGTGTATTTTTTACATAAAGTACTGTAATCTATAAGATTACAGTATACTGTATGTAATGTGTTTGTTTACTTTTTTGAATTTGGCGCCGTTCACGCTCGGGGATACCGCTAAGGAGGTTAACTGATTTTGTGTTAGTAAAAGACGATTCGCGTTTTTTTGTCTGTTACAGCGTGATGAATGTGCTTACTCCATTATGAACGGTAGTTTTACCAGAACGAGCGTTCCCGTCTCATAACTTGCTTCTGAGCATGCGCGGGATTTTAACGTCGTTTTAGCCCACACACGATCATTTTTTAAAACCCGAAAAACTACATTGTTTAAAACGTCGTTAAAAAATTCAGCATGTTCGGAAAAAAATGTATCCTTTTTCAGAACCCGAAAAATGATGTGAAGCCCACACACGATCATTTTAAACGACATTTTTTAAAAACAACGTTTTTTTCATGCCGAAAAATGATCGTGTGTACGCGGCATTAAATCCTTAAAATCTTCTTCTGCTCCCAAAAGTTTCAGCTCCTTCATACTTTCACCTACAGACGCCAAACAAACTTTAAAATGTTCATAACATTTTCAGGTATCCGGCTATATCTTTTCAGTTTGATATCTTTTACAGTTTAAAAAAAAAAAAAACTTTTTTTAAAAATAAAATAATTTTAGAATTTTAGATTTTTTTTTAAACAAATGATTTTATTTATATAAAATCATTTTTGAAATTTTTTTTGGGAAAAAAATAATAAAATAAAATGAAAAGTAAATGTTTTTCGCGCTACTGGTGAGTATATGTAAAATTAGAAGAAGCTGGAGCTAAAAAGCTGCTAGATCTGAAAGTGTTCACTGTACACAAAGATAAATAATGATAAATAGTGATCTTGCGCTAAAGAATACAAATATGTGCAAACTGCAAGAAAGTGACTCAGTGCTTTGCCTGATTACAATAAAAACATGATTAGTGTAAATACATAAACAAATAACTATTCGGTAAAGAAATGTACAGCAAAAGTATACTACATAAAGTATGTGATCAATAGTCCCAAAGTGCACAAAATCGCAACAATGTGCAAAGTACAAAAACGTGCAAAATTGCAAAACGTGCAAAAATATATGGAAAAGCCAAAAATGGATAAGGCCAAGTGTGAAGAATGGTTCAATATAACAACGAACAATAAGGGAATGCAGGATGTAATAAAGTTCTGTTTAAAATAGATGATGGGAACAAACAGGGTCAATCTTCCAATATATCAATGATCTTGATGGATAAGTTTAAAGTTAAAATAGTACCTTTAATAGTTACACACACATAAACATGGACTCTTACAATGTATAAAGAAAACAAGGGCTTGTAGGGTTTAAATGCAGCAAAATGCGCTGTCTTACGGTTCCCTTCGCTCCTTCCAATATGCGGTAGCGCAAGATCACTATTTATCATCAATAAAATAAAAATTTTTTTTTTAAAAAAGTAAATTTTTGAAAAAAACACTTGAAATGTATTTATTTTTTTAAAGAAAAATGTAATAAAATCATTTAAAAAAAATAAAAAAAAAGTTTTTGAAAGAAAAAAACATTAAAACCATACCTACTTTTCCAACTATTCTCACTTCTTCAACATTTTCTTACGGATTTACACAGTTACTCTAGCCACTCCAACCACACAGTTGTAGACTAATGGTGGAAGCAAGAACACTTCACAATTTCCCCAGAAATTGTAGCTTTTCTAGTTCCTATAACAATTACAATGACATTTTACAAACCTGCATGTGTCTTAATGTCATCAACAAATTCCCAGTCTTGATCTGACAGTTCACCGTAGTAAATGTGCTTTAACCTGCATTGTCTGGTTTGCTGCATCGTAATGTCCTCCAAATCTGTAGAATGCACAGAGTATTATTATCCTCCTTAGTAATAAATATGTAATCAAAAGCTAAAAATGCAATTTGCCTGGCTGTGAAGAAGCGAGAAACCCATTCATCTGCAACCCCTAACCGGTATGTGCTACACAAATACAGGAATAAAGACCCAGTGGGTCATGAACAACATAACAACAAGTGAGAGGAAGGAAGGTACATTTTCCCCAAAATACCATACAGAGCGGCATGTCCGTAAAAGAAACAATACATCGTTACATAAGGCAACCAGGTATATGCCAAGTAAAACCAGGAGTGAGTAATCAGGGCCCACGTGCATGGGAAAAGCTTTCAGGGTTTAGGGTGCCATGCAATGAGCCCGAAGTCCCAATGCTGTATGGGCCAGATATTGTAAAGTTTGAGGTATTCTAAGTAAATAGATTTCAGTGAATGTCAGTCAGGCATAGTACGTGTAAGACGGGGCATCAAACTCCCCGCAGGGGGTTCAAATAGGGGGGAGAGAGGGTCTCTGGATGAAGAAAAGGACCAAGAGAGGAGCGAAGGGTGAAGAGGAGCGGGTAAGGGAGTGAAAGAAGAGAGGGAGATGAAAAGAAAGGGGAGAAGGGAAGAGACTGAGGGGAGGGAGGAAAAAAAGAGAAGAAAAAAAAAGGGGGGGGGGGTGTTAGGCAGGTAGGGTGAGGGCAAGGACAGGGTTGGGGCTGAGGTTTGGAGGCTGAAAGGACATGAGAATGGTATGGGGTAGGACAGTGGCATTTTAGAGGGGGGTGGAGGAAAGCAGTGGTTGAGAAGTACAGGGTGGCCCAACCCCCTAGGGGTGCCCTGGCTTTCTCTTCTGCCCCCTCGGTGACAGACCGGATGCTGCACCACTCTTTTTTAATTTCCCCTTTTGTTTTTAAATTACCGTATATACTTGAGTATAAGCCGACCCAAATATAAGCCCGAGGCACCTAATTTTACCACAAAAAGCTGGGAAAACGTATTGACTCGAGTATAAGCCTAGGTTGTCCATGTGCATGCCTCACTGTGTCCATGCCTCACTGTGCCCATGCCTCACTGTGCCCATGACTAGACTGACGTTTAACATAGGAGTCTGTGGAAGGGGTGCCCGGGTATGAAAAAAAAAAATCGGTGCTCCCCAGCCCTAGGTCTCCCAGACAACGAAAGAAATGGGGCTACATGTGTGCCAAGTTCTGGGTCCAGGTAACCTACGACCGGCTGGTACTGGGTCCCCAAAATCACCAGAGAAATGACAGTTTAACATCGGAATCTATGGAAGGGGTGCCCGGCTTTGAAAAATCGGTTCTCCCGGTCGTAGGCCCCTCGGACAACAAACTTTGCACACTTGTAGAGGAAAAGAGGGGCTACATGTATGCCATGTATGTCCAGAGGACCTATGGCCAGCCGGTACCGGGTTCCCAAAGTCTGGGAGATCAGGCACAAAAAGGTGACTCTGAGTATAAGCCGATGGGGGCATTTTCAGCACAAAAAAATGTGTTGAAAAACTCGGCTTATACTCGAGTATATACGGTATCTCAAAGAATCACACCCTACTGCCTTGGTGGTTTAATGGTGATGTTGTCATCTACCTTGCCATCTAAGAGTTATAATACCTTAACTCACTGCACAGTGCATCAACCCTTCACTGTCAATAATTGAGTCTTCCACAATGCACAGAAGAAATATAGCTGGCTACAGTCCCAAAATATTGTAAAGTCGTAGTGCCAAACAATGAAGCCAGATATGCCAACCAGAAGTATATACCTTTATGAAAATGAGGAATTATAAAAAGGAACAAGACTGCATGTTGGGCCCAAAGTTTACCCCGGCTTGATTCCCAGCAATGTCTTTAGCATGACCTACTGAATAAAATCTTGAGAGCAGGGAAGCGGTTGATGTTGAATTCCCGAAACACATAATCAAAGAATACTTCTATGCGCCTTCTCTCTTGAATCAAAGTCAGAGCATCATACAACACATGCCTAGCCATTCTCTTGTCTGCCTGGAGCTTCTGCCAAATAAAAAGATCATGTAAAGAATTCAACAGAATAGACTTTTTATTTAAATATTTTTTTTAAGTTCATAGGTTTATAGGAAAAATACATTTTTACCAAGACCCACATCTTGTGTTTGATGTACCCTCAAAGCATGAAAACGTATTGCCTGTCCCTTTAAAGAGGTTGTAAACCCGTTACAACCAATTTTACCTACAGGTAAGCCTAGATTAAGGCTTACCTGTAGGTGCTCGAAATATCTCCCAAACCTCCACGGTAAAGCCCCTTTCACACGGTCGGGCCGTACAGGTCTACCTGTCAGATTTTTCGGCAGACCTGAAAGGCTGCTCCATTCTTCTTTATGAAAAGTCGGATGACAGTGGTGACATGTCCGCTGACATCCGCTCCGCTAAAATTAGACGGATGGCGATATGTCGCCATCCGTCCATGGTGGATCGGATCGGGTGAGATCTGATGAAAACGAACATGCTGTAAGCAGATCTGTCCCCATGTGAAGGGGACCTTTAGGAGATACTTCCAAATGAGACATGCACCGATGTCTATGGCGCATGCGCCGTAGATAACGGCGCAATCGCACTTTAGGAACCTTTAGAAACGGCGAGCGTGCCGTTTCTAAAGGAGATTGTGCTGTGACTGGCGGCTCCCATGCGTTATCGCGGCTCTGGCTAATCACATCGCCGGAGCCGCGATACCTGGAAGGAAGATGGACGCTTTGTGGAAGAGGGGACAGCGGTGACATTGCAGGCTTCGGTTTCAGGTAAGTGACACATAATGGGCTACTATTCGATGCAGGGAAACAAAGATTAAGTAGAACCCATCAGGGTTTACTTCCTCTTTAAATGTGGACTTCATTTGTTCCAACTAATGCCTTCCACTTTAAAAAAAAAAACACAACACAAAAGCTTTTGAGCACACTTTAGTACAGGGGTGTCCAGCCTTTTGACCTTCCTGTGCCTCATTGGAAGAAGAGAAATGGTCTTGGGCCGCACATAAAATACATTAACAAAAAGGACAGCTGGTGAGCAAAAAAAGTCAGGCAGATCACAAGCCAAGGATCACAGATATATATAATGTACCTATCTGAGTACTAAAAGTAAAGGAGGGTAACAAACTAGTGCAATATTTGACACTAATTTTGATAAACTAACGCGTCAATATCCTGTTCAATGGATGGAGTAGTAATTCTCAATGAATTTTCAAGGTGCTCACCGGATATTTTGGTTCTAATTTTGCCCTTTGTGCGCTTGAATAGTTGCTCATAGATATAGGCGCTGCCGAAAACATGAAAAAGACGTGATTGTGAAGAATGGGAGATTTTTCTTTGGGAAGAATGTACGCCGTCGTAAGTCCGAATGAGAGCCGTCGTGTCTATGCGGCTGATTCTTAGAATCAGTTACGCATAAATTCGGCTAAGATACGAGCGGCGTAAGTCTCTTACACCGTCGTATCTTAGGGTGCATATTTACGCTGGCCTCTAGGTGGCGCTTCCGTATATTTCCGCGTCGAATATGCTAATAAGCTAGATACGCCGATTCACAAACGTACGTGCGCCTGGCGTATCAAGATATGTCGTTTATGTAAGACATACGCCGGCGTAAAGTTACCCCTCATAAAGCAGGGGTAAGTCATGTTAGGTATGAACGTCGGAAACGTACGAACAGCGTCGGATTTTATGTCGTTTGCGTAAGTCGTCCGTGAATGGGGCTGGGCGTAAGTTACGTTCACGTCGTCTAGGCATTGAGCGGGCGTAATTTAATTAAAAAATTCGACGTGATACTGAGCATGCGCACGCATGCGCCGTTCGAAAAAAGCGTAATTTACGTGGGGTCATGCTTAGTTTACATAAAACACGCCCCCCTGTTCCTCATTTGATTTAGGCGCGCTTACGCCGGCAGATTTACGCTACGCCGCCGTAACTTTAGACGCAAGTGCTTTTTGAATACAGCACTTGCCTCTCTAAGTTGCGGCAGCGTAGCGTAACTACGATACGCCCGCTTATATTTACGCCTATCTACGTGAATCTGGGCCCAGAACTTTTGCGCAAACCAAACAATATACGCTTATTGCGATTTATCAGCCTAAACTGAGAAAAAATTTTTTTTTTTTTTTTAAATTGGGATATTTATTATAGCAAAAAGTTAAAAATAGTGTGTTATTTTCAAACTTGTCGCTCTTCTTTTGTGTATAGCGCAAATAATAAAAACCACAGAGGTGATCAAATACCATCAAAAGAAAGCTCTATTTGTGGAAAAAAAATTATAAAAATATGGGTACAGTGTTGCATGACTGCGCAATTGTCATTCAAAGTACGACAGCGCTGAAAATTATAAATTTGCCTGGGCAGGAAGGGGGTGAAAATACCCTGTATTGAAGTGGTTAAGTAGGTTTGCGATTTTGTGATGGCATTCATAGCCATCTTGGACTGCATGCGGCTTGTGGGCCGCAGGTTGGACACCTCTGCTTTGGTAAGAACTAAATTATTTTTGCCAATATCAGAGTCTCATTATATATCATTTCCTTAAAATACTTAACCCTTAGCTTACCAGTAGCTCTAATTTAGATAAGAGTCCCATGTCGTGCAATCCATTTAAAAAGGGAAAGCATTCATCAATGGCAGCACAGATGTCAAATTTGTTGTGTTCATAAAACTCCAGAAGACCACCTGGTTGGTTGAACTCAAGGTGATGTTTCCCATTGAACAGTTCATCTTGTTCCACATTGGACTCTGTATAGCAAACACAGGTGAATAAGTAAGTTTCTTTAGAAGTTGAACATTTAATATGTAACTGCTGAGCTATATTATTCTTTTCAATTAGAGGCCTATTGATAGAAGGAAAGAGAAATTACCTTGTAATATGGCCTGCAGGTCTGGATATAGAGTCTGGTAGCACTCCTGGAATATGTACTCAAAGACAACACCTAATTTCAAGTCTTTTTTCTCAATCAGCGACAGACATTCGTATATCACGCGAGAAATTGGCCTTCCATCTGCTTGAAGTTTCTGTAAAATTGCAATCTTATCAAAGGCGCCTAGCCTCATACACATTATTTTCTACTGAATTGCACGAAGCCATTTTAAACAAACTACAATTAGGTCTGGAGTTACTAATTCCATCTACTAAACCAGGGGTGTCCAACCTTTTGAAGATCGAGGGCCACTTAAGGAACTTGGTAATCAGTCGGGGGCCACAATGAGCGTAGCGGGTGGATGACAGGTTACGGCTACTCTATAGGCCCTCTGATCCGCCCAGATGAAAAGGGACGAACTCCCTTCTGTTTTTCGGATTGGAGGAAGGTGGGCATAAACGGACATCTGGCACTCTATAGAGGTGAATTGAGGGCCCGATTTGGTCGGGCTGATCGTGTGAAAAGGGCTTTAGACTGCTTTCACACTGATGTTCTGTGGTTTACCCACACCCCGGGTGCAGCGTAGTGCACCTGTGTCTATCCTGGGGGTTAGCTGAACTTTGCCATAGACTCCGCCTGTGTAAAAGCTGGCGCTGAAAAGGAAGCATCGGCTCATGGGGCTCTGCTCCGCAGCTACTTTCTTCCTTTACCACCAGATTCATTCACCACACTGATGCTGTGGTATGGTGGGTCAGCAACCTGTGATCTGGGCTTGCCAACCCACCATTCCAGAGCAGGAGGTCACGGGCCACATCAGAGGGCTCCGCGGGCCACTGGTTGGCCACCCCTGTACTAAACACTACAACTGTTAGTACACTCAATTTAAGAAAACGTAAACCCAACATTTCATATTCCTGATATGTGTCTGCTGTACCATGTACTTTTCTGAGAAAGTAGCCGGTTCTCTTTCTATCGCTTCCTTTATGTGAAGTCCCTGGTGTTCCTGACAATCCCTTGGCTTCCCTAGTAAAAACTGACTACACCAGTCATGGCAGCACAGCATGGTCAGTTCTGTGGTGGTAACTCAGTGTGCTCTCCTACCATGATTAGACTTATGCTCACCCCCCCCTCGCCGCACATCCTATCACTGGGAAGCTCAGTGTACTGCAGTTGCTTCTAACTCACTTCTCTGTGCAGCTGTGAATAGAGGCTAAGCGAAGGTTTGCTGTCTTATAAGGAACATTTAAAATAGTTAATTTAATTCTTCCTGAAAAATAGCAGTGCACACCCTGTGCCTTAATCCCCATTAGTTGTATATCTGCAATGTGAGCTCATCTAAGGCCGCGTACACACGATTGGTCCATCCAATGAGAATGGTCTGATGGACCGTTTTTATCGGTCCAAACCGATCGTGTGTGGGCCCCATCGGTTAGTTAAACTTCGGTCAAAAAAATAGGAACTTGCTTTAAAATTGAACCGATGGACGCCTAACCGATAGGTCAAAACCGATCGTTAGTATGCAAAAGCATCGGTTAAAAACCTGTGCATGTTTAGAATCAAGTCGACGCATGCTTGGAAGCATTGAACTTAGTTTTTTTCAGCACGTCGTTGTGTTTTACGTCACCGCGTTCTGACATGATCGGTTATTTAACCTATGGTGTGTAGGCACATCAGACCATCAGTCAGCTTCATCGGTTAACCAATGACAACAGTCCTTCGGACCGTTCTCATCGGATGGACTGATCGTGTGTACGAGGCCTAGGAGTATGATATCTCTGACTGGTAGGCTAACAAGATTTGGAGTGAGATTTGGTGATGTCACTACTTTGCTGCTTACTGTTCTACTTGCCGGAGAGGAAGCTGTACCTGAGGACCTGTAGTGCAAAGATTTCCTTGCTTCTACTTGAATAACTCCATCCTCCACCTCTCTTTCTGCTTTTTGAATACTCCCTCACCAATCTTCACATCGCCAGTCATCAGGTTGGAAGTTGGATATGAAATATCCGCTCTTCTCCATGCACCACTTCTGAGATAAGACAAATCTGAGATGGCGCTGGCCAATCAGAATTAATCTGATTTCAAATCGCCAGACTGCTGGATCGGCTGCAGGGTGCTGACAACTCAGCATCACCAGAGATAAATACAACAAGGACTGGGGGAGTGGGAAGGGTGTCCAGTAATTTTTTTCTGCAAAAGTGAACTAATGCTTTAATTGTGAATGTTAGAAAAAGTTATATTTAGTAAAATAAAAAGTTTGATCATTTTTTTTCTCAGCAAAAAAAAAAAATTAAACCTCACCAGTGATTCTGTTTCAGATAGAATAGTCAGATCTTGCAGTCCGTGTATAAATGGGAAAAGGTCTGTTACTGCCAAACAAATCCTTACTTTTTCCTCAGCAAAAATCATCTGGTCATAATCCTTCTCTGTAGTTGTCTGCATACCATTCTTGTATTTACCTTGTCTGTATTCTGGTAACATAACAGCAAATAACTGTGATTAGGTTATTTACAATACACACAGGCTTGCCTTAGATAGAGATGATGATGAAAAATGCAGTGCCCCAAAACAATCAATCAGATTGTAGTTTACTGAAGTCACATCACTGAAAGAGACATCCTGATTGGTTGTATACTTTTTGATTCATTAACCACTTAAAGCGGTAGTTCACCCTCACCCACATGATTTTACCATCGAGACAGGCATTGTAGCGCGAGCTACAGTATGCCTGTCCCGATTTTTTTAACCCCGGACTCACCTTGTAATCGTACATTGTAGATTTCGGCTCCCGCGGGGAATGGGCGTGCCTATGGAGAGGGAGGATGATTGACGGCCGGCCCTGGCACGTCACTCTCCCCGAAGACAGCCGGAGTAGGTCTCGGCTCTTCACGGCGCCTGCGCACAGGCTATGCGCAGGCGCCGTGAAGAGCCAAGCCTATTTCGGCTATTTCCGGAGAAGCGTGACGCGCCAGAGCCGGCCGTCAATCATCCTCCGTCTCCGTAGGCACGCCCATTCCCCGGTATCTTCGATGTACGATTACAAGGTGAGTACGGGGGTAAAAAAATCGGGACAGGCATACTGTAGCTCGCGCTACAATGCCTGATTTTATGGTAGTAGAAAAAAAAAAAAAAAAAATTTCCGTTCATAGGGTGAACCCCCGCTTTAAGGTCCTCCTCCTGCATATATACGTCGGCAGAATAGCACGGATGGGCACAAGCACGTACCTGTACATCCTCTTTAAGTGCCCAGCCATGGGCAACCCGATCCGAAGCTCCGTGACCGCAGGCGCGGGACCCGATCGCTGCCGGAGTCCCACGCTCGGTCCCCGGAGCTGAAGAACGGGGAGAGCTGTGTGTAAACACAGCTTCCCCGTTCTTCACAGTGGCAGCTTCATTGATCGTGTGTTCCCTAATATAGGGAAACACAATCAATGACGTCACACGTCCAGCCCCGCCCCCCTACAGTTAGAAAAACATATGAGGTCACACATAACCCCCACAGCGCCTCCTAGTGGTTAACTCCCAAACTGCAATTGTCACTTTCACAGTAAACATTTTTATAGCATTTTTTTGCTGTGAAAATGACAATGGTCCCAAAATTGTGTCAAAATTTACCGATGTGTCCGCTATAATGTCGCAGTCACGAAAAAAAATCGCTGATCGCCGCCATTAGTAGTAAAAAAAAATAATAATTAATAAAAATGCAATAAAACTATCTCCTATTTTGTAAACGCTATAAATTTTGCGCAAACCAATCAATAAACGCTTATTGCGATTTTTTTTACCAAAAATAGGTATTAGAATACGTATCGGCCTAAACTGAGGAAAAAAAATGTTTTTCATATCTTTTTGGGGGATATTTATTATAGCAAAAAGTTAAAAATATTGCATTTTTTTTTTAAATTGTCGCTTTATTTTTGTTTATAGCGCAAAAAATAAAAACCGCAGACGTGATCAAATACCACCAAAAGAAAGCTCTATTTGTGGGAAAAAAAGGACGTCAATTTTGTTTGGGAGCCACGTCGCATGACCGCGCAATTGTCAGTTAAAACAACGCAGTGCTGAATCGCAAAAACTGGCCAGGTCCTTTACCTGCATAAAGGTCCGGGTCTTAAGTGGTTAAATAACCCCCCCCCCCACCCCCAAAAAAAAAATTCTTGAAAATGCACATTCCAGGCATAATCACAAGGATTGAAAATATCACAATACAGAAATATCCAGAGTCCAACATATTGGAACCCTGTCCCTGCTTATTTGTTCCATTCATTCCTGTGGGACTACACAATTAATTCATTCAGATTCAGAATACTTTATTAATCTCAGAGGGAAATTGGGAAATTAGATGGTGGCTGCATTCGTTTTTTTTCTCCCCTCTGATTTCACCTGGTGATATGGTGAATAACACACCGCCTGTATTAGCATCACCCACCCTGGATTAAGGAGCACAGGAGGCACATTTGGACAGCAGTATTGTCTGTCTGGGTGGGTGGGGGGCGGAGTGTAAGATGTACTAGCAGAATTAAATGAACTAACAAATTGAATTATAAGTAGTATAAAGGTTTTACATAATCAAATAAAAGCTGATCATTGTAAGCATTCTTGTCAGTGGTAAATGGTTTGTCTTATTCCTGTAACTGCTACATCCGCAAGAGAGCTTGTTCTCTCTTGCAGGTACACACATCACACAATTGGGTGGGTTCGGGGCGCAGAGCTCTGCTCCCTGAGCCCATCATTTTTTAAACCAATTAAAACCTCAGGTTCTAATCATGTGCTTCAAAAAAATGCCATTGAAAACCATGCGTCCGGCGCCCCGCATGATGATTAGATTAGGGGCCAGGCGCATGGATTAGAGGGATGGCACCCCTAATGAGCGGGCCGCCTCTGTTCTGGACCATACCACTGTGAAATCATACTCCACTGCTAGCGATTTCACATGCACATTTTGCTAAAATGGCAGATACTAAGCTGATATTGCAATGTAAAAATCATCATATCCCGTACTTATTACTAAAGTAATAATGAAAAAGTACCATAATTGTAAAATACTGTACACCTACTTACACCACACTTAGACTCTTTTAACACACTGGTAAATGTAACTTATGCCGCGTACACAGGATCGGAATTTCCGACAACAAAACCGTGGATTTTTTTTCCGACTGAATTTTGGCTCAAACTTGTGTTGCATACACTCGGTCACACAAATGTTGTCGGAAATTCCGAACGTCTAGAACACGGTGACGTACAACACTACGAAGAGCCGAGAAAAATTAAGTTCAATGATTCCGAGCATGCGTAGAATTTTTGTGCGTCGGAAATGCATACAGACAGTCGTAATTTCCGACAAGAACTTTTGCCGTTGGAAAATTTGAGAACCAGTTCTCACATTTTTGCTGTCCGAAATTCCGACAGAAAATGTCAGATGGGGCCTACGCACGGTCGGAATTTCCGACCAAAAGCTCACATGGAACATTTCTTGTCGGAAATTCCGATCTTGTGTATGCGGCATTACAGTATAAGATTAAAACAGTGAAGAAAACAAGATGTATTAATATCTTAGGTAAATAATTTACCACACCTTCAGCGATAGGCTTTAGATTGGGATATAGAACCAAGAACGGTTTCTGGAACAAGTTGTCAAAGAAATTCTCTAAAGATAAGTTCTTCTCTTCTATCCAGCACAAAGCTTCATAGATGACTCGATGGACATACCTGGTATCTGCTTGTAACTCCTGTAAGAAAGATACACAGTGGGTGGGTTTACCAACGGCAAGTGAAGTTGCACTCATTTTCCTTAGCAAATGCAAATATGGTAAAACGTCACTTTGTAAAGAATAACCATCGGGTGCAAGGAAAATTTAAAAGAAGAATTTTTGCTTGTACAGATGGAAATTGGTAGAATTTCTTATCCTTCTTAAAGGAACACTAAAGGTTTGTTTTTTATTAGATCAATTGATTGCTGTAAGCTAGAGCATTTAAATATCACTTACCTCGTTTTTCCTTTTGACCTCCAAAATATAGTAATCCAGGTTTGAAAATGCCATTTCCTGTCTCTCCTCTTCTTGCTTTCCACCAGCATCTGAGCCGTTTTGCATGGTGGAAAGCAGAATGTGCTCACCCCCTCCCTATGACTACAGCCCTGCGTGAAGATGCTCTCTTATCCCTCACAGGCATGGAGGCTAAGCCTAATAGGAACTGTAGTTCCCATTAGGCCGTGATGTAGCAAGAATGAATGCGCACCGCAAACCAGGAAGTCAGTGAGAATAATGATTCAGGAGTGCTGGAGGTGAATAAAACAGCTCGATTTCAACAGGTATCAAACTAGTTATAAAGCAAAACATTACTTTTTACTTTATCAGCTACTGTCAGATTTTAATTTAAGAGGAAAATATTTTGTCTTTACAACCCCTTTAAGCCCTGTACACACGATCGGATATCTGATGGAATCCAATGCGATGGATTTTTTCGTCGGATATCTGATGAAGTTGACTTTCATCAGTCTTGCCTACACACCACCAGTCAAAAATCCGACCGTGCCAAAACGCAGTGACATACAACACTACGACGAGTTGTCCTTAACCCCCCTGGCGGTAAACCCGAGCGTGACTCGGGGTTGATTTTTTATGCTAGGATCGGTAACCCCGAGTCACGCTCGGGCTGGACGTGCAGAGTGTGCAGCGGCGCGGCTTACCTTTCGCTGGATCCACAGGCAAGTTACTTACCTTGTCCCTGGACCCAGCGATGCCACCCCGCTGTGTGAGCGAGCGGGACCTCCTCGCTCGATTCACAGTCTCCCCGTGTGCCGCCGATCTCCGTTCCCTGCGACGTTACGACGCACGGGGGCGGAGAACGGCGCCAAATTCAAAAAAGTAAACAAACACTTTACATACAGTATACTGTAATCTTATAGATTACAGTACTGTATGTAAAAAATACACACCCCCCTTGTCCCTAGTGGTCTGCCCAGTGCCCTACATGTACTTTTATATAATAAAAAATGTTCTTTCTGCCTAAAAACTGTAGATTGTCCAAAAGTGTCCCTTTATGTCAAAAATGGTTTTAGATCAGCTAGAAAACAGCGATAATAAATTACAATCACTTGCAGAAATGTGCGATAGCGATTTGTGGGGAAATTCGTCATAAAAAAATAAAAATAATGACAGCGACAATTCTGCAACTGAGCAAATTTCAGTGATATTGAGTTGATTACATTATTGAATCATTTTTATTATAATTATATTATTATTTGTTATAATTATTTATAATTATTTATTATATTATAATTTATAATTTTGTTTTTAAAAAAAATCATACCCGGGATGCCTACAAGACTCTTGCTTGGTCAGATTTAAGTGAGTTATTTCTAAAAATTACAGGCCTACAGTATAAAACGCCAAATTTCCTTGCAAAATAATTGTACCGCTTTTGGTACGTAATTCCAGACAGAATCATACCGCCAGGGAGGTTAAACTGTCTGGTGTGTTTCTTGACCTTCATGATGCCGTTTGTTCACTAAGGTTCTCTAAAAAACCTCTAAGGCCCCGTACACACGGTCGGACCGAACCGATGAGAATGAACCAAAGTTCAGTTTCATCGGACCAAACCGACCGGGTGTATAGGCTATCGGTCTGTTTTCCTTCTGTCCAAAATTTTAAAACATGCTTCAAAACCGAACTGATGGACCGCTGCCCCATCGGACCAAACCGATGGTTAGTACAGAAAAGCATCGGTTCAAAACCTGCGCATGCTCAGAATCAAGTCGACGCATGCTTGGAAGCATTGAACTTCGTTTTTTTCAGCACGTCGTGTGTTTTACGTCACCGCGTTCTGACCCGATCGGATTTTGAACTGATGGTGTGTACACACATCAGACCGTCAGGCCACTTCAGCGGACCATTCTCATCGGTTTTGTCCGACCGTGTGTACAAGGCCTAAGGGGTTCACAGAACAACTGTATTTATAGTGAGATTAAATTACACACAAGTGGACTCTATTTACTAATTAGGTGACTTATGAAGGCAACTGGTTCCATTAGATTTTAGTTAGGGGTATCAGAATAAAGGGGGCTGAATACAAATGCCCCACACTTTTCACATATTTATTTGCAAAAAAAATTAAAACCATTTATAATTTTCCTTCCACTTCACAATTATGTGCCACTTTGTGTTGGTCTATCATAAAATCCCAATAAAATACATTTACGCATTTGGTTGTAACATGACAAAATGTGGAACATTTCAAAGGGTATGAATACTTTTTCAAGGCACTGTATGTTTTTAAATACCGTATTTATCGGGGTATACCGCGCGCCGGCATATAACGCGCACCCCAAGCTTAGAAAGGTAAAAAAAGAAAACTTACATTTTTGCCCTGCGTCCATCGGCGGCCTTGTCCGGCGTCCGTCTGCGGCCTTGTGCGGGGTCCGTCCAGCCTTGTGGGTGTCCGTCTGCGGCTTCCTTGCACGGAGTCCGTCTGCGGCTTTGGAGGTGTCCATCTGGGGCCTCCATCCAGGTGTCCGTCTCCGTTCAGCGTGTTCGTCTGCGGCTTTGGAGGTGTCAGTCTCCGTCCAGCGTGTCCGGTGTTCGATTTTGGATTTGGTGCGAGCCGAGAGGAGCCGGATTTCCTGTGTGTTCAGCTCCTCTCAGCTTGTCTCTGCTCCTCTCGAGTGGCTGCAGGCGGAGCCGAGCCTAGCCGAGTGCGCAGTACACCCGGCTCGGCTCTAGGCTGGGGCGGGCGTAGCCGAGCCTAGCCGAGTGCGCAGTACACTCGGCTCGGCTCTAGGCTGCGGCGGGCGGAGCCGAGCGCGGCCGAGCCTAGCCGAGTGCGCAGTACACTCGACTCGGCTTGGCTCTAGGGGGATCAGCAGGGATCGGCGTATATCGCGCACCCACGATTTTCCCCTGATTTTAAGGGGAAGAAAGTGAGCGGTATTCGCCGATAAATACGGTAGTTACATTGGTCCAGTTTGGACCAATGAAAGTATGTATACACCATAGCTGGCCAATGCCCCCGGAAGCTGGAAATCACTGAAGGAGACACCATTACTCCAGCAACTCCAGTTGCTTTCTGGACCTATGCTGAGCGGCTGCCCTGTGAAATTCTGAACCACTTGGCACGGGCACAATTCAGAGACTGCTTTGCATTTTGCATTGGACAATAGATACAGAGAGGCAAGGAGGTGACATTCTCTGAATGGCTCCTGTGCTGATTGGCCGACCTATATTCACAATGCATCAGGCTGACCACTCAGCATGGGACCCGGAAAGCAAGTGGAGAATTATATTATATAACTTAATTCTGCATTTCCAGGTAGGGGGCATGTGCCGCGGGTGCGCCGGCTGTGCTGTGATTAGTCTCAGTATAAGCTGAGACTAATGGGGGGGCTGGCAATGGATGACCACTGGCACCCGCTGATCAGTGAGGAGGAACACAGGAGAGAGCTCTGTCCGGTCAGCGGAGATGTGCCGGGTTTTGTTTCCCTGCAAAGCAGGAAAAAAAACAGCACATCCCTTAGTAAAAGCACCTCACACAGTACACAGATAAGCACTGGTTAGGCACACATTTAATCGCCTTAGATGTTAACCCCTTCCCAGTACAGTGACTGTGCATATTTTTAGCACTGATCACTGTATTAGTGTCATTGGTTCCCACAAAGTGTCAGTTAGAGTCGGACTGCCCACAATACTATCCCAGTCCTGCTAGAAGTCGCTTATTGCCACCATTACTAGTATAAAATAAATAAATAACAATTCCAGTATATATACACACACACACACACACACACAATAGTTTTTTGACGCTATAATTTTGTGTAAAATAAATCAATATATACGCTCATTAGGATTTTTTAAACCAAAAATATGCAGTAGAATACATATTGACCTAAATGTATGAAGACATTTTATTTTTTTATTGGAAATGTTTTATAGCAGAAAGTAAAAAATATTTATTTATTTTTTCAAAATATTCAGTCTTTTTTCGTTTATAGCGCAAAAAATAAAAAACCCAGTGGTGATCAAATAGCACTAAAATAAATCTCTATTGGTAGGAAAAAATTACCATATTTTTCGCTTCATAAGACGCACCTGACCATAAGACGCACCTAGGTTTTAGAGGAGGAAAACAAGAAAAAAAATATTCTGCACCAAATACTGCTGATTTGGAGCACAGGAGAAGATGTCCACATCTAATTAATATACTATAGTTTGTAACTTACACAACCAATTAAAGCTGATGCCTAAAAATAGGCATCTATCAAGTGTGCCAGATATCTTCCAGGCAGCAAACAAATATCGCCCTGTCACCAAATTCAGGCTATATACAATGCATAGCACTGCAGGTGCAGTCTGATAAAGAAAGACCTGAGAATGACTAGATACCTGTCGCCATGTACACACATTGCATGGTCACTCCAGCAGAGGACACGCTGGAGATGGCGGCCTCTTGTTTCCCCCGGCTCGATTGGCGTCTGACCTCACTGATTGAGCAGAAATGAATGATCGTCACTGCGCATGCGCCAATGACCTGAACCACAGCCAGCCTACAGGACCCAGAAGACATAGCGGGGAAAGGAGAGGGGAGGTGCCCGATATTGTAACACAGCGGCGGCTGGTCAGTATTCTCTCCATAAGACGCACAGGCATTTCTCCTCCTTTTTTGGGGGAAAAAAGTGCACCATATGGAGCGAAAAATATGGTATATCAATTTGAGTACAGCGTTGCATGACCACACAATTGTCAGTTACAAGATGGTTATATATTTTTTATTCTATGCTATTGTTTTTTTCTATTCTATTCTTTTCTATTCTAGTCTTGTTTATTCTTTTATTTTCTATTATATTCTAATCTGTTTTTTTCTATTCTATTCAAATTTATTCTGTTTGAACCTTGGTAAATAATTACATTCTTTCTATTCTATTGTTTTTTTTCTATTCCATTCGAATTTGAATTTATTCTATTTGAAATTCAAATTTTTATTCTATTCTTTTTTTTCTATTCCATTCTTTTCTATTGTATGCAGCAGGGGTCAAGTCCTGGGGAAAAAAGTGTGGGAACTCCCACCCACGATCCACTCCCCCACCAAAAAAATATTGATACGCTCATATGCATAATTACTAAACTGCATGTTTTTTTTTCTTCTTCATTGCGGAGGTCTGCCGCAGGTTATCGCGGGATTTAGATAGAAGCAAGTTCTTTCTAAATCCCACAATAACTCGCGTCAGACCTCCGCAATATCTCCTGGGAACAATGACAAAAGCTCCCAGGAGACATTGCGGCATGGAGGAAGTGACGGAATACCCGCACACTACCTGATGAATCCATATACAGGAAGCGGCCAGTAACATAAAGCATTACCAAGGTTCGCCTGCCCCTGACAGTGACTCGAGCTGGGCATCGCCGCTTAGTGAAGGATTGGCTTGGGTGGCTCGGCTGCTCTAGTCCTGCAAAGGGAACTGAGTTCCTGCTGTGAAAAAAGTGCAGGAACTCTGGGCCAGATTCACGTAGCCCGGGCGCAACTTAACTTTTCCGATTTAAGTTACACCGCCGCAAATTTTCTGCCTAAGTGCCCGATCCACAAAGCACTTACCTGGAAATTTGCAGCAATCGAATGGGGCGAGTCCCATTTAAATTAGGCGCGCTCCCGCGCCGGACGTTCTGCGCATGCTCCGTCGGGTAAATTACCCGACGTGCATTGCGCTAACTGACGTCGCACCGACGTCATTTGCTTAGACGTTAACGTAAATGGCGTCCAGCGCAATTGCAATTGCAATCTTACGCGTTGATGTTTAAATTTCGACGCGGGAACGGCGGCCATACTTACCATGGCTTAAGACAACTAGGGCTCAGCCCTAGTTTTACGCGGCGTAACTCGACGGAAACTACGTAGATTTAGATCGACGGGCCGTTCGGGACGTTCGGGGATCGCCGTAAGTCTTCATTTGCATATTCTACGCCGGCCGCAATGGCCTCGCCACCTAGCGGCCGGCCTAGAATTGCATCCTTAAGATACGACAGTGTAATTCAATTACACCTGTCGGATCTTAGGGCTAGCTATGCGTAACTGATTCTATGAATCAGTGGCATAGTTAGAAACAGAGATACGACGGCGTATCAGTAGATACGCCGTCGTATCTCGTTTGTGAATCTGGCCCTTTGTTCCATCTGAATTTCCGATTAATGAAAAATTTGTCCAAATTTCAATTGGGGACGAAACGAACTGCACATGTCTAATATTCAGTAACAGGGATGTGGAAAGTAGTTTTAATGCTGCAATAGTGAAGAAAAAAAAATACTGACCAGGGACTCCTCCTCTGATAGGATATCCAACTTTGTAAATCTGCCCAGGAAAGGATCGCATTCAGTAATTGCCAGGCAAATGGGGACTTTTGATTTTCCATAAAACCAGTTCATATCTTCCAACGATATCTTTTCTTGATGCCTGATGTATCCTGTGCACAAGAATAGTAGTAATACCAACTTTAGTAAAATGATATTTACATTACATTCATTATGAACAGTGCAGGCAAATAGAGATTTATTTTCTTGTATTTTGCTAATTGATGTATTTCATGGTCAATGTGCATTTACAATTTGTTTTAATGACACCTCTGCTTTTACCACATGGGGTGGAAATCAATAAAGCCTTTGCAATCGTTTTTGTAGGTAGGACTCATTTAAAAGGGCTTGTGAGAAATTCAAGGAAGCCTTGCAACAGTTGTGGCTTTTTTTTTTACACCTGCGCAAAAATTCATGTAGCGCCACTTTACAAATATGTCGCTATGTTTGCAACAGATTCTTAAAAAATGACTGCCAGTTTGCAAAGTTAGCAAAGTATCGGTAATTAAAGTGGAAGTAAACCCTCCTATCGTTTTCAGCCAAGGAAGCGGCCATCTTGACCTCCGTTTAATCTCCAACTGCCATGATGCTGTACATGTGACCTGTTATGAAACCAGCCATTGGATGGTTTGGCAGTTTGATTGAGAGCACAAACAAATGTGACAGCTAGCATTTCCGGCATGCCGGGAATGTTAACTGTTTTTGTAACTATCAAATTGAAGGGTTTACTTCCACTTTAAGATTAATGCAGAACTGGCGTACAGAGGTATCCCTGTGCTCAGAGTTGGGCAGGTCTGAGCTGGGAAGCTTTCATGATTATGACAGCTTCCCACTCAATGCTCACCGTTTTTAAGAAGCTGGCGGCCCCTGGCGTCTTAGCAAACTGTGATGTCACTCGACCCCATTCAGTTGCCGACCAAGAGATTCCCCAGACGATATCTGAATGTAAACAAATAGGAGAGGATGTTGATGACATTTTTTGTCTAAGTATACAGTGGCGTCGCTATGAAGGTGTGGGGAGGTGTGGATCGTACCCAGGTGACACCCGCTAGAGTGGTGACACCATCAAGTAGGAAGTGGGATGGTGTCACCCTATCTGTGACAGTGCATGAATTGGCACTGCGGCACCAACTGCAGCATTTACAGGAGCTGGTGCCGACCCACTGCAGGCCCGAAACTAGGTAGCTAGCTGCATAGCTAGAGAGGAGAGAGTCCGATGGGGGTGTCATGTGGTGTTTTACTGCACCAGTTGACATTAACCCTAGTAGCGCTACTCCAAGTATGTTTGGTCAATGACACCAGAATCCTTTGTTTATATTCAGATGCTGGCTTGGGAGTCTCCCAGCCGGCACCTTAATGCGCCTGGGGATACATCCCCCACTGGTGGCCGACAATGTCTCAGCAATGACAGATTCATATACCTGTCTGTGATAGGTACATGAATTCATATATGTATATATGCCCTCTCTTTTTATCGCTAAGGACGTCCAGGTTTTTGCCTGTCATACAGTAAACTCCGGGGCATTGAAACCTATATCCGTCTCAAGTGTAGAATGTGTATTATTGCTATTGTTCCCAACATGTGTGTTTCTGTATGGGGGGGGTCTCGGGGGTTACTTGGGGTATACAAGTGCTGACGTATTTATTGAATCTAGGCTATGCACTCCGTCTCCCTCTTTCTCAATTTTTATCTCTGTCTGTGTACCCTTTTTTTTTCTTGTCAATTTTGGTACAGGGAGTGCGTGCTCCTACATGGACGTTCACCTTATGTGTTGTTTTAACTTGCTTTCAGGTATCTAAACTGCATTTACTGCTGATCTATGTATAACCAATGTCTGGCAACTGTATATTTGCTCTGTTTATACATCAATAAAAATCTTTTTGTTAAAAAAAAAAAAAAAAAACTCCGGGGCATTGAATGTTCATTATTGCGGTCTAAAGATGATGGCCCGGATTCACAAAGCACTTACGCCGACGTATCTCGAGATACGCCGCATAAGTGTAAATATGCGCCGTCGTATCTGTGCGCCGTGCCCACAAACTGACATACGCCTAAAAATAGGCTTCATCCGACCGACGTAACTTGCCTACGCCGGCGTATCATATGCGCATATTTACGCTGGGCACATTTGCCGCTCCCATGGATTTTCTATGCACATATGCAAATGTGGGAGATACGCTGATTCACGAACGTACTTGCGCCCGGCGCATAATATATGCGGTTTGCGTAAGTCGTACATCCGGCATAAAGTTATTCCCCATATATGAGGCGCAACCCATGCAAAGCTATGGACCAGGGAACTCAAGCCGTCGTATTTTACGTTGTTTACGTTGTACATGAATATGGCTGGGCGTAGGTTACGTTCACGCCGTAGGCAGTGATCCGTCGTATTTTAAGCATTCGTTCCGTAATTATGCTGAGCATGCGCACTGGGATGCGTCCACGGGACGGCGCATGCGCCATTCGTATCTGTCTGGAGCTCGGCCCATCATTTGCATGGGGTCACGCCTTATTAGCATGGCTCACTCCCACTTCCACTTATGACAACTTACGCCTAAGAAACCCAGCGCAGATTTGGCAGCACTGGCTTTGTGAATACAGTGCTTGCCTCTCTGCGCTGCGTCGGAGTAGCGTAAAGAAGATACGATACGGCGGCATAAATATGCACCGATGTATGTGAATCCGGGCCGATGTTTCCTTTTGTATTGGAAAATAATGTACCATGTTTATTGCATCCCTTTGTTGGGATCTTCTTTTTTTTATGTCGTGTTTGATGTAACCATCACACGGTCATACTAATTTGTTGAATTTATTTTTTCAACTAATAAAACTATTTTGTAAATGAATCTGCGGCACTCACGGACATTTGTCATGTGGGGGTGCACTGGAATTCTAAAGAGCACCTACAACATTCTTTATGAATTTCACAGCTAGTGTTTACCACTTCAATACCAGGCACTCCCCTTCCTGCCCAGGACAGTTTTCAGCGCTGTTGCACTTTGAATGACAATTGCGCTGTCATGCAACACTATTTTTACATTTTTATTCCCACAAATAGAGCTTCCTTTTATTTAAATCATATCTGGGGGTTTTATTTTTTGCTAAATAAACTAAATAAATAATTTTGGGAAAAAATATGTTTTTCTTTGTTTCTGTTATAAAAATAGGATTTTTTAATACAGCTTACCTGTAAAATCCTTTTTTGGGAATACATCATGGGACACAGAGCCTTTAATTACTTAATGGGTTATGTAGTCACCACAGGTGATTGGACACTGGCAAACCCAATTAAAATTTAGTTCCTCCCCTATAAAACCCCAAATGGAGAGTACCTCAGTTTTGTAGCAAAGCAATAAGTGTTCCACGTTTAACTCCGAAGAGGGGTGGGGGCTCTGTGTCCCGTGATGTATTCCCAAGAAAAGGATTTTACAGGTAAGCTGTATTAAAAAATCCAATTTTCTTAATCATACATCATGGGACACAGAGCCTTTAATCACTTAATGGAATGTCCCATAGCAATGCAAAAATTTGAGGGGAGGGAGACACAGATCAGAATAAGACCGTCATCGAGCCAGAGGATCTATACTGCTGCCTGCAGCACACTACGCCCGAAGGCGGCATCCTCGTAACCTCTCACATCTACCTGGTAGAATTTAGTAAATGTACGGACCGAAGACCAAGTAGCAGCCTTACAGATCTGAGCCATGGAGGCCTGGTGATGCACTGCCCATGAAGCACCAACTGCTCTAGTCGAGTGCGCTTTCACCTAAAAAAGGAGGGATCTTCTTTTCTAAACCATAGGCCTAAATAATGACTTGTCGAATCCACCTTGCAATAGTGGATTTTGACGCTGCCTGGCCCATTCTTTGGGCCTTGTGGCAGAATGAATAGACAATCAGTCTTCCTTATCTGAGCCGTAGCTTGCAGATAAACCTTTACCGCTCTTACAACATCTACAGAGTGTAGACTCTCTTCCTCCGCAAAACAACAAGGGAAGAGGCGCCTCTGGATGTAGTAGTTTAAAACAATTTTTAATAGTAAAAGCATAGGTAATGGTCACTCACATTTTAGAGGTGACAGGTAAGCATGTAACAGATATTCCTGAGGAGGGAGGGGTGTCATCCGGCCGTCACTTTCTTTCTTCGGTGATGTCATCATCCCCCGCCTGCTGTCCATCTGCGCTTCACGCCTCGGTTTGAGGATCCCCCATCGCAGCTGGCTACTCTTCATCAGCGGTGGAAGTCCTACCCCCCCATACAGCGCTCCAGCAGGACCCGGAAGAAAGTGACGGCCGGATGACACCCCTCCCTCCTCGGGAATATCTGTTACATGCTTACCTGTCACCTCTAAAATGTGAGTGACCATTACCTATGCTTTTACTATTAAAAATTGTTTTAAACTACTACATCCAGAGGCGCCTCTTCCCTTGTTGTTTTATCATAGAATTGGACATGGTTTCTGTTCCCCTCTGATGGCAGCCCTGAGAGTGTGTACCCCCATCAAACTTCACAGGCTTTATCCTTTCTGTCAGACTTTGTAAACCATTGCCTGCTGACTCTGCCCACCTTACACATATCTATGGTGCTGATTTGATACCTGAGGCATTGGTTTATTGCAAATTTTTTACTTGTTTTGCTCTCTTCCTCCGCAGACTGTGGCTCTGGAAAAAAGATGAAAACCTGAAACTAAAACCTGAAACTATATCTTGATTCAGATGAAAACCTGAAACCACCTTAGGTAAGAAAGTCAGGTGAGGACACAGCACCGCCCTGTATTCATGAATAATCATATACAGTTCTTTACACAATATTTCGATACCCTCCTTGATGAGGATATGGCTACAAGAAAAAACAGTTTCTGTGTCAACAGACTTAGAGAAACCTGGTGTAAAGGTTCAAAAGGTAGCTTCTGTAAAACAGATAATACCAAATTCAAATCCCATGGGCACATGGGAGACTTAACCAGCGGATTCAACGGCAGTGCACCCTGAACAAAGGCCCTAACTAGTGAATGAGAGGCAAGCGGTTTTTGAAAAAATACAAATAAGGCCGAGATTTTGCCCTTGATAATGTTCAAGGCCAACTTCATATTTAAGGCCGACTGAAGAAAGGCAAGAATCCTATTAATGGCAAACTTCCTAGGATGCCACTTTCTGGGTTCACATCAATAAACATATGCCTTCCAGATTCTGTAGTAGATGAGCCTGGAGGTCGGCTTCCTAGCATTAACCAGAGTTGATAGGACTGGCCCTGAGAGCCCACGTTTTCTCAGAATGTGGGTCCCAACAGCCAAACTTAGTCTTAAATTTAGACTTTGTAAGGCAGGGTGGTATATTGGACCCTGCGACAGTAGGTCTGTGTGTAGTGGGAGAACCCAAGGTCTTCCTACTGCCATCCTTACGATTTCTGCGTACCAGGGTCTCCTGGGCCAAGCCGGGGCGATCAAAATCCATGACTTTCCTTCCTTCTCGACTCTGAAGGAATCGTGGGAGAAGCGGAACTGGAGGCAATGCATAAATCAGGGAATACTGATCCCATGAGACCGTCAGGGCATCTGAGCCTTGAGCACAGGGATTTCTTGTTCTTCACACAAAACTGTCCAGCTTTGCGTTGAACCTGGAAGCCAACAGGTCCACATCTGGGGTTCCCCATTTCTGACATATGATTTGAAACATGTCGGGGTGTAGAGACCATTCTCCTGGACTCAGCTGCTGGCAGCTTAAAAAATCCGCCTGCCAATTTTCTACCCCTGGAATGAAGACCACAGATAGGCGAGCAATATGCCTTTCTGCCCAGACCAGGATGTGATTCACCTTTTTTTGGGCATCCAGACTTCTGGTGCCTCCTTGGTGATTGATATAGGCCACGGCCGTAGCATTGTCGGACTGAACCCAAACAGGCCAGCCTTGCAGTCTGTAAGACCAAACTTTGAGGGCCAAATGAATTGCCCGAATCTCCAGAATGTTGATGGGTAGGAGCTTTTCGGCCCCAGACCACTTCCCCTGGGCAGATGCTTCTTCTAGAACTGCCCCCCCAGCCCAGAAGGCTGTCGTCTGTGGTCACCACTTTCCAGGTAACTGGAGTGAACGCCATGTCTGGCCCCTCCTCTGCCCCCCCCCCTGCTGTATACTGGAAGAAAAAAGGTCCCAGAAGACAGCAGGGACCAGTCAGGACGCACATCACGACTCACGCATGCGCAGTAGGGAACCAGGCTGATTCCCTTACCGAAGATGGCGGCACCTACATCCGGGAGCCAAGGGACAGATCGGCTTCAGGTGAGGACATCAGGGGTGCCCTAGACAGGTAAGAGTCCTAATATTAAAAGTCAGCAGCTGCTGTTTTTTTTTCCTCATTATTGCAGTCAATTCTGCTACCCCTTACCTACCTACCTACTTATCTACCTTAGACCCTTGTCCTATAGGCTCGTGCATAACGCACGAATCCCCGGCCTCGGCCTGTGGATCAGTGTTAGTCTATAATTTATACCTTTACAGCGTGCTTTATGTTTTATTTTATATCTCTACATGTGACCTTCTATCTTATGCTCCATGCTCATATGCCCTGCGTGGGAATTTGTTATCTGGTTTCTATTTTCTTTTGTTTTTGTTTCCTTTATGTCAATAAAAACAGAAAAAATAAATAAAAAAAATCAGCAGTTGCAGTATTTGTAGCTGCTATCTTTAACCACTTCCCGCCCGGTCAATAGTCAATTGACGTCCGGGAAGTGGTTGTGAAATCCTAACTGGACGTCTATTGACGTCCTGCAGGATTTCATGCCGGCCCATGCCCGTGGGGGCGCGCAGCGATCGGTGATGGGGGGTGTCAGTCTGACACCCTGCATCTCCGATCTCGGTAAATAGCCTCCAGCGGAGGCTCTTTACCACGTGATCAGCTGTGTCCAACCACGGCTGATCACGATGTAAACAGGAAGAGCCGTTGATCGGCTCTTCCTCACTCGCGTCTGACAGACGCGAGTAGAGGAGTGCTGATCGGCGGCTCTCCTGACAGGGGGGGTTCGCGCTGATTGTTTATCACCGCAGCCCCCCCACGAATGGCAACACTGGACCACCAGGGAGTGCCCCCTAGTGCTAAAAAAAACCCAGTGCAAAAAAAACACACCAATAAAAAAAAAAATGGGCACTGACTGGCAACATGGGCACTGGCTAAAATGATGCCCAGCAATGCCATCAGTGCCACCCCTCAGTGTTCATCAGTGCCACCCATAAGTACCCATCAGTGCCACCCATAAGTGCCACCCATGAGTGCCCATCAGTGCCGCCAAAGAGTGCCCATCAATGCCGTCAAAGAGTGCCCATCAGTGCCGCCAAAGAGTGCCCATCAGTGCCGCCAAAGAGTGCCCATCAGTGCCGCCAAAGAGTGCCCATCAGTGCCGCCAAAGAGTGCCCATCAGTGCCGCCAAAGAGTGCCCATCAGTGCTGCCTATGAATGCCCATCAGTGCTGCCTATGAATGCCCATCAGTGCTGCCTATGAATGCCCATCAGTGCTGCCTATGAATGCCGCCTATCAGTGCCCATCAGTGCCACCTCATCGATGCCCATCAGTGCCCATGATTGAAGAAGAAAACGTACTAATTTACAAAAAAAATTAACAGAAAAAAATAAAAACTTAATTTTGTTCAAAAATGTTGGCCTTTTTTTAGTTGTTGCGCAAAAAATAAAAATCGCAGAAGTGATCAAATACCACCAAAAGAAAGCTCTATTTGTGGGAACAACATGATAAAAAATTTATTTGGGTACAGTGTAGCATGACCGCGCAATTGTCATTCAAATTGCGACAGCGCTGAAAGCTGAAAATTGGCTTGGGCAGGAAAGGTGCGTAAGTGCCTGGTATGGAAGTGGTTAAAAAATATATATATATATCTGCGGAACTCCGCTTTAACACTGCCTTTCACTGATAATAGTAAACAGGACAAATAGGGGTGGATTTACTAAAGGCAAATAGACTGTGCACTTTGCAAGTGCAGTTGCTCCAGATCTTAGTAAATTAGGTCAATCTTCTTTTTTACAAAAAATACCCAATCACATGCAAACATTAAAAAAAAAAAAAAAAAAAATGCATTGTTGCTTGCACATGATTGGATAATAAAAGTCAGCAGAGCTTCCTCTCATTTACTAAACTTTGGAGCAACTGCACTTTCAAAGCGCACCATCTGTTTTCCTTTAGTAAATCAACCCCATAGAGAGGGTGAACCTCTCTAACAGGAGCACAGACAACAATATCCTCTGGCCCGGATTCACGTAGATGCGCGTATCTTTGTGCGGGCGTAACGTATCCTATTTACGTTACGCCTCCGCAACTTTGACAGGCAAGTGCCGTATTCTCAAACCAAAGTTGCGGCGGCGTAGCGTAAATAGGCCGGCGTAAGCCCGCCTAATTCAAATGTGGTAGATGCGGGAGTGTGTTATTTAAATTTAATGTGACCCCACGTAAATGAC
The DNA here is from genome assembly GCF_905171775.1 of Rana temporaria. Taxonomy (NCBI): domain Eukaryota; kingdom Metazoa; phylum Chordata; class Amphibia; order Anura; family Ranidae; genus Rana; species Rana temporaria. The sequence goes on along the minus strand of NC_053489.1, from coordinate 629,966,595 downwards.
GCTTTTTACGAAAAGGCGCATGCGCCGTCCGTAAAAGTATCCCAGTGCGCATGCTCCGAATTAACCCGCAAGAAGCCAATGCTTTCGACGTGAACGTAAATGACGTCCAGCCCCATTTGCGGATGACTTAGGCCCCTTTCACATTGAGGAGTTTTTCAGGCGGTACAGCGCTAAAAATAGCGCTGCTATCCCGCCTGAAAAACTCCTTCACTGCAGACTCAATGTGAAAGCACGAGGGCTTTCACACTGAGGCGATGCACTGGCGGGAGACGAAAAAAATCTCCTGTCAGCAGCATCTTTGGAGCGGTGAGAGGAGCGGCTTGTATACCGCTCCTTCCCATTGAAAACAATGGGAAACCGCGGCAATACCGCCCACAATGCGCCTCTATAGAGGCGCATTGCGGGCGGTATTAACCCTTTATCGGCCGCTAGCAGGGGTTAATACCGCACCGCTAGCGGCTGATTCCCGCGGCAATACCGGCGGTATAGCGCCGCTATTTTTAGCGGCGTTATACCGCCACCGTCACAGCTCCCACCCCAGTCTGAAAGGGGCCTTACGCAAACGACGTAAAATTTTCAAAATTTGACGCGGGAACGACGTCCATACTTAATATTGATACGCCGCATGTACGCCTCATGTAGCAGGGGTAACTTTACGCCGGGAAAAGCCTAACGTAAACGGCGTATCTGTACTGCGTCAGCCTGGGCGTACGTTTGTGAATTCGCGTATCTAGCTGATTTACATATTTTAAGGCGTAAATCAGCGTACACGCCCCTAGCGGCCAGCGTAAATATGCAGTTAAGATACGACGGCGTAAGAGACTTACGCCGGTCGGGTCTAATACAAATCTATGCGTAACTGATTCTAAGAATCAGGTGCATAGATACGCCGGCTCGGACTCAGAGTTACGACGGCGTATCTGGAGATACGCCGGCTTAACTTGTATGTGAATCCGGGCCTCTCTATCCAAAACTTGAATGCAAGTAACACATTGGGGGGGGGGGGGGGGGGTGATTTACTAAAACTGGAGAGTGCAAATACTGGTGCAGCTGTGCATGATAGCCAATCAGCTCCCAGGTTTTATTGTCAAAGCTTAATTGAACAAGCTGAAGTCAGAAGCTGATTGGCTACCATGCGCAGCTGCACCAGAGTTCGCACTCTCCAGTTTTAGTAAATCAACCCCATTGTTATTACTGTATAAGGCTGGATTCACACCTAGGCATATAGGCCCAGATTCACAAACGAGATACGACGGCGTATCTACAGATACGCCGTCGTATCTCTGAGTCTGGGCGGTCCTATCTATGCGCCTGATTCATTGAATCAGTTACGAATAGATATCCATTAGATCCGACAGGCGTAAGTCTCTTACGCCGTCGGATCTAAACTGCATTTTTTTTTTTACCGCTAGGTGGCGCTTCCGTTGAATTCTGCGTCGAGTATGCAAATTAGCTAGATACGCAAATTCCCGAACCTACGCGCGGCCGACGCAGTAAAGTTACGACGTTTACGTTAGGCTTTTTTGGCGTAAGGTTGCTCCTGCTATTAGGAGGCGCAGCCAATGTTAAGTATGGACGTCGTTCCCGCATCGATTTTTGATTTTTTTACGTCGTTTGCGTAAGTCGTTCGCGAATAGGGCTGGACGTAATTTACGTTCACGTCGAAAGCAATGACGATTTGCGGCGGAATTTCGAGCATGCGCACTGAGATTCTTTCACGAACGGCGCATGCGCCGTTCGTAAAAAACACAGGGTTAACCTAAATTTAAATAAAACACGCCCCCCTCATCATCATTTTAAATTACGCGCGCTTACGCCAGCCCCATTTACGCTACGCCGCCGTAAGTTAGGAGGCAAGTGCTTTGTGAATACAGCACTTGCCTCTCAAACTTACGGCGGCGCAGCGTAAATACGATACGCTGCGCCGCCGTAAGAATCTAGGCCTTTTAGCAGATTTGCACTACAGAACGTATTCCATAGAAAACAATGTTAAATGAACTGTAGTGCAAAACTGCAAAACGCACTAAAAATGCATAGGTGTGAATCCAGCATAAGACAAGTGTTATTGTACGACTCCCACATTAGTTACAAATTCTCACAGTGTAAGTAAATATTTACCAGTTTCTGTTTAGAGTGGGAAAACTTCAGCTGGACTCCTTATTCTGTTCCTGCCGTCTGTAATGAGAAGAAGAGGGAGGAGGGCTATAGAAATCTTCCTATTAATATCTCCGGGGCTTTCATAGCAGCAAGAAATACCAATGCTTCTCACTGAGTCCTCCAGCACTGACTGTGCCTTTAAGAGGAAGTGGAGCCTACTCCTGTGACCTCCGGAAGTGATTGCTCATGGTTGCTTTCACTTTGTCTCCTGCCTTGCTCCTCAATAGGGACAATGCAACTGACAGTTCAGTGGGGGGGATCTCTGTCCTCAGGAATCCCCCCTCCCCCCTCCCCCTCCTTTAAATGTCCCTCTTTTATCTCTGGTGTACAGAACTGTACCATTTACCCCAATTATATCTATTACTCTCAACCTTTCATCTACTGCAAACAGATGTGACAATTTACTGATTGACTGTTAGAATTCGTACCATCGTTTAAAAAAAAAAGAGTTTATTAACCACTTCAATACCGGGCACTTATACACCTTCCTGCCAGACCAATTTTCAGCTTTCAGCGCTGTTGCACTTTGAATGACAATTGCGTGGTCATGCAACACTGTACCCAAACTACATTTTTATCATTTTGTTCCCAAAAACAGAGCTTTCTTTTGGTGGTATTTGATCACCACACAGATCGGTCTCCTCTCTCCCCTGACAGGACATGGATCTCTGTGTTTACACATAGAGCTCCACGTCTTGTCCCTGTAGCCGCCGATCCTGAATGCTTGGCGGACATCATGGCCGCCAGGCACTCGCATCGGCATCTCAGCGATGCGGTGAGCACGCGCGCCCGCGCCGCTGACTGCGCGCGCAGGCCGTAAGAACACGGCCTGTTAGAGATTCAGAACCACCCCGCGGCCGTATAAAGTCGTACGGCCGTCGGGTAGTGGTTAAAATTGCGCCCACTCGTAAAATGGCGCCAAACTTCGGAACTTAAAAATATCCATAGGCGACTCTTTAAAAAAAGATTTGAGTTACAGAGGTCTTGGGCTAGAATTGTTGCTTTCGCGTGGGCATGACATACGTATGCGCTCGCTTTTGCGTGAAAGCAAGTGGGGGCGGGGACACTTTAAATCTTTTTTAAATCTTTTTTAAATCTTTTTTTTATATTGTTTATTTTTTTCTTTGCACTTTTCCCCTTTTTTTCTTGTCCACTTTTATTCCTACTAGGCCCCTTTCACACTGGGGCGGCGTCGGCGATAAAGTGCTGCTATTTTTAGCATCGTTTTACCGCCAATTTCGCACCGCTATTGGGCTGCTAGCGGGGTGGTTTTACCCCCTGCTAGCAGCAGAGAAAGGGTTAAAAACTGCCGCAGAGGCGCTTTGCCGGGGGTAAAGTCGCGGTGCCCTATTGATTTCAATGGGCAGGAGCGGTGGAGGAGCGGTATAAACACCACTCTTTCCCCGATCCAAAGACACTGCTAGCAGGACTTTCTTTACCGTCCTGCTAGCGCACAGCTCCAGTGTGAAAGCCCTCGGGGCTTTCACACTGGAGAGACAGCAGCGGCTGTTTTAGGACGCTTTGCAGGCACTATTTTTAGCATTATAGTGCCTGCAAACCGACCCAGTGTGAAAGGGGTCTAACAAGGAATGTAAACATCCCTTGTAGAAATAGGACAGGGATAGGCAACCTCGGCACTCCAGCTGGGGTGAAACTACATATCCCATCCTGCCTCTGCCTTTAGGAGTCATGTGATTGGCAGGGTCTTGCAACGTCTCATGGAGTTTCATCACAGCTGGAGGGCTGAGGTTGCCTACCCCTGGAATAGGGCATGACAGGTCCTCTTTATGGAGAGATGTGGGTCTAGACACACATCTTTCCTCTAGGCAGGAAAGACTGAGATCACAAAAACGATCTCAGCCTTTCCATCCGGGGAAAACGGATGTGTTTACATTTACCAGGCTGGATGTGATGTCATAACGTCGCGCCGGGCCTCCGAAGATCATAGAGAGTTCCGTGGATCATCTGGTCACCAGCTATGGTGAACTTCTTCTGCCGCCGGTGGATTCCTTTTCCGGGAGGGGCGGGGGCGACATCCCCTCCCACCACCTGTAAAAATGATCAAACGGCTGAACTGCCTCTACGATTGTTCTTACGGTGCAGGGAATCGCCGGCTGAAAAAGATGATATCTGAATGATGTGTAAAAAAACTTTTGTTTGTGTAGCTGGCCCTTTAATATGTAGAACACACAGTGCATCAAATTCCAAATCTGTCAAATATTCCTTATTAACATGTGCTAGTGATTTCCATCAAAGAACACATTATTGCAAATCATAAAAAAGTCCCAATGGAATAAATCTATGAAAAAGTTCCACAATCCTCCGTGCTGGACAGAAAGTGACTTCCAAAACAATCGTGATTCACCAGCACCATCCAATCTATGCGCTTACCAGTAAGCAATAATAAACAAGCCCGTTTAATGCCTTTCTTGAACCGCTTGTAGGCCAGCCACCGTCGTTTTATGGCAAAAGAGTCGGTACGATCCCACGAACCGCCGTAGCTGTGCGTCGTTCCTTTTAAGTGGGATAGCAGGCGCACGCGCACCACCGGAGAGGGCGTCGATGATCGTGAACGGCAGTCGTGATGACCGCCCGCCACAAGCGATCGGGGAAGTGTGTGTGTAAACACACACGCACATCCCAGTTCTGTGAGGAGAGAGAGATTGTGTGTTCCTACGAGCTGGGAACCATGGTCTTGCATCTCCTATAGTCAGCCCCATCCCCCACAGTTAGAACACACACAGTGTAAAGTGACCAGATTTTTTAAATTAAATCCGGGGACACATTTTTTTTCTTTTTTATCCTTGTCTTTACTAATGGAGGGGGTTGGTTTTTGGGGGGTGGTCTGTACTAATTGAGGGGGTGTGGTTTGTGGGGGGGTATGTACTAAGTGGGGGGGGGTGGTCTGTACTAATGGAGGAGGGGTGGTTTGTGGGGGGGGGGGTCTGTACTACTGCCATTAGTAAAGACCCCCCCCCTTCATTAGTACAGACCCTCTCACAAACCACCCCCTCCATTAGTACAGACCACCCCCCTCCATTAGTCTAATGGAGGGGGGGTGGTCTGGTCTAATGGAGGGGGGGTCGTTTGTACTAATGGAGGGGGGTTTGTACACTAATGGAGGGGGGGGTTTGTGGGGGGTCTGTATTAATGGAGGGGGGATGGTTTGTGGGAGGGTCTGTCCTAATGGAGGGGGGGTGGCTTGTCCTGGGGGGTCTGTACTAATGGAGGGTGGTGGTTTGTGGGGGGGGGTTTGTCCTAATGGAGGGGGTGGCTTGTGGGGGGGTCTGTCGTAATGGAAGGAGGGGAGTCTGTACTAATGGAGGGGGGAGGTTTGTGGGGGGTCTGTACTAATGGAGGGGGGGTGGTTTGTAGGGGGTGGTCTGTACTAATGGAAGGGGGGGGGTTTGTGGGGGTTCTGTACTAATGGAGGGGGATGTTTGTGGGGGGGCGGGTCTGTACTAATGGAGGGGGGTGGTTTGTGGGAGAGTCTGTCCTAATGGAGGGGGGGGTGGCTTGTCCTGGGGGGTCTGTACTAATGGAGGGGGGTCTGTACTGAGGAAGGTCTGTACTGAGGGAGGGGGTTTATACTTAGTGGAGAGTCTGCACTGATGGAGGGGGTCTGTACTGAGGGGCGACTATAGATGGTGGGGGGGTGACACCAACCTTAGTAACGCCATGGCAGCCGCAGGCTCTTTCCCCCTCCTCGCGATGCTGTACTAGTGAGCAGCGCTTGCCAGCACAGCTGCCCACTACGTTTCTTCCCCTGCCTTCATATCGGATCTTGGGTGGGAGTTCCCACACTTTTTCCCCCAGGACTTGACCCCTGTGTATATTGGAGCAATGCTGTGTCCTTCAGATAATGTAGGGAACACAAACGTAATCCAGCCTGCAGGAAAACCTTACAGACTAACCAGTCAATTGTTATGCAAAGAACTGGTGACACGGTGAGATCTATATGAATAAAGAAATGACAGCAGTGTAAGGTCCCGTCTCAGTAGGCTTTTGTGCTTTTCAAATGGGTTTTACCCCTTTTAGATAAATTAGTGTCACCATCCTTAACCACATCCCGCCCGGCCTATAGCACAATGACAGCCGGGCGGTGGTTTAGTTATCCTGACTGGACGTCATATGCCCTTAGGGGCACGCATTGTGCCGATTGGTGGTGCGGTATGTCAGTCTGACACACCTCTATATCGATCTCAGTAAAGAGACTCCAAAGGAGGCTCTTTACCATGTGATCAGCCGTGCCCAATCACAGCTGATCACGATGTAAACAGGATCAGTGAAGAAGGAAACTTACTTATTTACAACATTTTATAACAGAAACAGACATTTTTTTTTTTTATTACATTTTTTTAAATCGCTCTTTTTTTTTTCCGTTTAGCAAAAAATAAAAACCACAGACGTGATCAAATACTACCAAAAGCAAGCTATATTTGTGGGAACAAAATGATAAAAATTTAGTTTGGGTACAGTGTAGCACGACCGCGCAATTGTCATTCAAACAGCGACAAAAGCTGAAAATTGGCTTGGGCAGGAAGTGCCTGGTATTGAAGTAGTTAAGCATAATTTGTATAACATAACTCTGTGTAGTTTAAACATGTCAGTAGAAATTAACTTGGTTTGCAAACCATGACCCCCTCACATCTGAAGAGAGGCAGGGTTGCCAACTGCCCATAAATTTATGGACAGATTGTAAATATTGGTCAATTTACAACCAAAAATGAACAGTTACTCAAAAAAGTAGCAATTGATGGTCGGATTTTGGAGGCAAGACGGAAGTATATAAAAAATACAAATTTAACAAAGAACAATAGAGATAATAAAACCATATAGATTGAATAGTATATATGGACAATATCCTCTGTACATCGCTTTGACCTTTATTATCTCTATTGTTCTTTTTTAAATTTAAATTTTTGTAATAAATTTGTATTTTTTATATACTTCCGTCTTGCCTCTAAAATCCGACCATCAATTGCTACTTTTTTGAGTCATTGGGCCAGATTCAGAAAGATCAGCAGATCTTTCTGCTGGCGTAACGTATGTAATTTACGTTACGCCGCCGCAAGTTTTTCAGGCAAGTGCTTTATTCACAAAGCACTTGCATGTAAAGTTGCGGCGGCTTAGCGGAATTCAAATTCGGCGGGTAGGGGGCGTGTATCATTTAAATGAAGCGCGTCCCCGCGCCGAACGAACTGCGCATGCGCCGTCCCAAAAAAATCCCAGTGTGCATTGCTCCAAATGACGTCGCAAGGACGTCATTGGTTTCGACGTGAACGTAAATGACGTCCAGCCCCATTCACGGACGACTTACGCAAACGACGTAACTTTTTAAAATTTCGACGCGGGAACGACGGCCATACTCAACATTGGCTGCGCCTCATATAGCAGGGGCAACTATACGCCGGGAAAAGCTTAACTTAAACGTTGTAACTTTACTGCGTCGGCCGCGCGTACGTTTATGAATTCACGTATCTAGCTAATTTCCATACTCAACGCGGAATCCGACGGAAGCGCCACCTAGCGGGGAAAAAAATAATTGCAGTTTAGATCCGACAGCGTAAGAGACTTACGCCTGTCGGATCTAAAGGATATCTATGCGTAACTGATTCTAAGAATCAGTCGCATAGATACGACGGGCCAGATTAGGACTTACGACGGCGTACACGGCGCTGCGCCGTCGTAAGTACTTTCTGAATCTGGCCCATTGTTCCTTTTTTGTTTATATTACTAACAGATGCGGCCAATGCGAGTGCTTTCCCCGTCCCTTTTCCCTTTTTTTTGGGTCAATTTACAAGCCATCTGTAAATGTCCGTTACAGATGGCGACCACCCGTAAAAAGGTCTTTCAGCTGACTTTGAAACTGCGCATGGGCGGGGGGTGCATAGTGACGCTTGGTTTCTTTTATTTTTAGGATTCACCCAACAAAAGTCATGACTGGAGGGCCTAGGACTCGGAAAGGGTCGCCAGCCAGGACTGTCAATGGAGGAGAAGAGGACAGACTCTACATAGGCAGTGAGGAGGAGCTGCCGGCGCTGACCTGTCCAGACTATCCATGTCTGACCGCCTGCCCCTGCTGCACCCGACCTGATCGAGTGTTACAGTACTCATTTTAACCGCTGTATATGCTGGCAAGTCTCCGGAATCTTTGAACATGAATTTCAGAACTATGGGATGGATGAGGCAGGTTCCTTGCAGAATTTGAGTCACACTTGATCAATGGCTCGGGGGTAGTCAATTTCTTTCTTTTGGATAATCTGATGCAAGATCTTGTCCATTTGTACAATATAGTTGCAAAATTTCTCTTCTATGCTGATAAGTGGGTAAAATAGGTATTGAACACATCACCATTTTTCTAGGTAAATATTCGTTTTTAAAAGGTGCTACTGACATGAAATTTTTACCGTAGGTCAGTAACAACCCATGCAATCCATACATCCATGATCTCCCACAGTCATTATCTCTAAAAAAAAGGAATTATTCACCAGACTTCTTTGATCAACTCTGCAACTTTATTGTTTTCTTTTGTTTCTGTTCATGTATAAATGACATAGTACTGCCATGAATATTATTGTCAAACTATATTTCTATTACCATTTATCTGTAACTGGAAATTGTAAAATGCGATTTATAAACTGGAACTTCTTTAAAATGTAAAAAAAAAAAAAAAAATTGCCAAAAAAAAAAAAAAAAAAACCTATAAAAACAAACAAGTTTTCAAAATGCTAACCCAACCCTAGCTACAAAGAAAACCTGTAACAATATAGGAGGATTCCATTGCTGAACTCCCCTTTTAAACGCTCATGCTAATCCAAAATTTCCAGTGCTTTCTTAGGCCTTGTACACACGACCGAACATGTCCGCTGAAACTGGTCCGCGGACCAGTTTCCGCGGACATGTCCGACCGTGTGTAGAGCCTAGCGGACAGTTTTCCGGCCTAGCGGACAGGTTTCCAGCGGACAAAAGTTTCTTAGCATGCCAAGACACTTGTCCGGTGGAAACCTGTCCGTCGGACATGTCCGATGGTTAGTACACCTAACCATCGGACCGAAATCCCCCGCATGCGTCGAAGTGATTCGTCGCATGCGTGGAAGCATTGAACTTCCTGGTTCGCGCACGTCGCCGCGTCATCGTCGCCGCCACGTCACCACGCTTTCTGTCCGCGGGGAATTGGTCTGATGGTGTGTACACACATCAGACCAAAAGCTCCCAGCAGACATGTCCGATGAAAACGGTCCGCGGACCGTTTTCATCGGACATGTCTGATCGTGTGTACAAGGCCTTAGGCACTGACCCAGAGCAAATACGCAGAATCAGGTTTTCTTTCCCATTCACTTGCCGCATACTTGTTCTGGCACTATGAAAAGCATTGAGATCATATGCAAATTCTGGCCATGGTTCTCACCATTCCTTCACTAAGTTTTGAGTCACTGACACAAAACAAGGCTGCAAGTAAAGGGTGCACTGGCGGTCTCTTCTCCATACCATAGGGGTGGGGTCTGGTAGTTTTCAGAGATAGCTGGGAACACCATCATGGATAAGACTGCAAGCGGAGGCAGAAAGCATAGAAAATTATCTATTAAAATTGTTTTGCTATTAACAAACAGACCAAAAAGGGACCAAATGAGTGAAGGTACTTTTTGGTTAGCTTACCATATAAACATTGTATATACAACCCTACCAACTTACAACCCCCCTCAAGAAAGAAAACAACATGTAGTATATAGAAAAATAATAATAAAATCGATTCCGTCCAAGATGAAGAAGCATTGTTGTCACGTTTGATTGCCCTGCTGGATGCCAGCACGTGTACAGAAACGACATGTCCGTTTTCATACTTCCCATATAAAAGACTTTCTTTAAAATGTCTAAAAGAAAACTGGGCCCTCTGATCAGGTGTGACTAAAGGAACAGCTCTTCTTGTTGCTTGTAGAATCTTCTTGATTCTCCAAAAAGTGGTTCTAGTGTTGTATAGAGCAAAAAAAGGAAGTCTCTGCAACAATCCGAATGACTTTGCCCCACAATAGTGCACACCGTTGTTAAGGTCTTATTGACGGTTGCCAGATGGGATCCTTCTCTTTAGGACCTGGGGGAATTCAACACAAAATAAAAAATGAGTCAATAGTGCTGCTGCCATTTCTTTATTCATATAGTGGATTTTAGCTGTGATGTGCCCCATCCTGTTTGTACATGGCTACTATAAAGACGTTCGCTTGAGAAAGAGATGGATACCATCTACAATGGTGTTCTGAGATAATGATCGTCAACTGCCATGGAGGCCCACCAGACTAGAGAAGGCAATAAAGTATACCTATCCAAACCAACAAGTTCACTTTGAAGCTCACCTCCAGCAGCTTATATTTATCTAACCAACTGGGACAGCCATTTTTTCTAAGAGAAATTTGCAAAACATAGCCTATTGGGGTTACTTAAAGGACTGAGGTTAAAGTGGAGGTTCCCCCTAAAAAAAAATTCTAACAATACATTGAGAAGACTGATTACACTGCGGTATGCTGTTTTTTTTTCCGTACATACCTCGTTATCGCCGTTTCATCCCTCGGCTTCCGGGTATGATTCTTGCTGGACCTAGTTGATTGACGTTCCTCCAACCGGCGCATACTCCGCGTCACGACTTTCCGACAGAAGCCGAATGTCATTGCGCAAGCGCCGTATAAAGTCGGCTCTATACGGCGCCTGCGCAGCGACGTTCGGCTTCTTTCGGAAAGTTGTGACGTCAAGTATGCGTCGGTCGGAAGAACGTCAATCAACTAGGAACGCCCAGACCCACAAGAATCATACCTGGAAGCCGAGGGATAAAACGGCGATATCGAGGTATGTACGAAAAAAAACAAAAAAAAAACAGCATACCCGCAGTGTAACCAGTCTTCTCAATGTATTGTTAGAATTTTTTTTTTTTAGGGGGAACCTCCACTTTAAGAACCACTGGACTAGTGCATTGCGCATTTTAGTGCATTACACTTCTTTTTTTTTTTACTTTATTTGAAGTGTCACACAGTGGCATTTTATTCATATTCCTGCATAGCAGGTCTGACTTACCGGTAAATTTCATATCTTGGAGTACAGTACAGAACACAGGCTGCCTATTCATAGACCATGGGTTCAAGGCTGCTATCCTCAAGGGATGACACTGGCAGAGCTTTTGGATATTCAGTGGGAAGAATAGTGCCCCATAATTGGAAAATATTAATTGTTTCATCACAGAGTGGTCCTTCTAGTATAAACAATTTGGAACAAGGAAATGGAATAGAAGGCTTAACATATTCTTTATATGTACAGTGGGGCAAAAAATTATTTAGTCAGCCACCAATTGCGCAAGTTCTCCCACTTAAAAAGATGAGAGGCCTGTAATTGTCATCATAGGTATACCTCAACTATGAGAGACAAAATGTGGAAACAAATCCAGACAGACAATCACATTGTCTGATTTGGAAAGAATTTATTTGCAAATTATGGTGGAAAATAAGTATTTGGTCAATATCAAAAGTTCATCTCAATACTTTGTTATATATCCTTTGTTGGCAATGACAGAGGTCAAACGTTTTCTGTAAGTCTTCACAAGGTTGTCGCACACTGTTGCTGGTATGTTGGCCCATTCCTCCATGCAGATCTCCTCTAGAGCAGTGATGTTTTGGAGCTGTCGCTGGGCAACACAAACTTTCAACTCCCTCCAAAGGTTTTCTATGGGGTTGAGATCTGGAGACTGGCTAGTCCACTCCAGGACCTTGAAATGCTTCTTACGAAGAGACTCCTTTGTTGCCCAGGCGGTGTGTTTGGGATCATTGTCATGCTGAAATGACCCAGCCACGTTTCATCTTCAATGCACTTGCTGATGGGAGGAGGTTTGCACTCAAAATCTCACGATACATGGCTCCATACATTCTTTCATGTACACAGATCCCTTTGCAGAGAAACAGCCCCAAAGCATGACGTTTCCACCCCCATGCTTCACAGTAGGTATGGTGTTCTTTGGTTGCAACTCAGCATTCTCTCCCCTCCAAACACGACGAGTTGTGTTTCTACCAAACAGTTCTACTTTGGTTTCATCTGACCATATGACATTCTCCCAATCCTCTTCTAGATCATCCTCTCTCTAGCAAACCTCAGACGGGCCTGGACATGTACTGGCTTAAGCAGGGGGACACATCTGGCACTGCAGGATCCGAGTCCCTGGCGGCGTAGTGTGTTACTGATAGTAGCCTTTGTTACGTTGGTCCCAGCTCTCTGAAGGTCATTCACTAGGTCCCCCTGTGTGGTTCTGGGAGTTTTTCTCACCGTTTTTGTGATAATTTTGACCCCACAGGGTGAGATCTTGCGTGGAGCCCCCATTTTCTAAATTATTTCTCCCACAGTTGATTTCTTCACATCAAGCTGCTTGCCTATTGCAGATTCAGTCTTTCCAGCCTGGTGCAGGTCTACAATTTTGTTTCTGGTGTCTTGCGACAGCTCTTTGGTCTTCACCATAGTGGAGTTTGGAGTGTGACTGTTTGAGGTTGTGGACAGGTGTCTTTTATACTGATAACAAGTTCAAACAGGTGCCATTAATACAGGTAATGAGTGGAGGACAGGGGAGCATCTTAATGAATGAATGAAAAATTTATAGAGCGCAGCACATGCGAACTGAATCGCTTCTGGGCGCTAGTTGTTTATGACTCATGACCTCAAAAGAGCAGAGTTTTGATTCGTCTTCTGAAAGTCAGGTGGTTTTCCTCCAATCTTAAAGAAGAAGATACAAGTCTGTGACAGCCAGAAATCTTGCTTGTTTGCAGAGGAGACCAAATACTTATTTTCCACCATAATTTGCAAATAAATTCTTTCCAAATCATACAATGTGATTGTCTGGATTTGTTTCCACATTTTGTCTCTCATAGTTGAGGTATACCTATGATGACAATTACAGGCCTCTCTCATCTTTTTAAGTGGGAGAACTTGCACAATTGGTGGCTGACTAAATACTTTTTTGCCCCACTGTATAATAAAATATTTTTTAGATCTATAACCCGTTTGGTTGTGCCTAAAAAGTCCAAGCCTTCTATTCCATTTCCCAGTGCCCCATAATTGGTGTCAGTGGAAGGAAGTGTTCAGTCATTGGTGTCAAAGAAGGAATAGTGCTCCATCATTGGCGTCGCTGGGAGGAATAGTGCCCCAAGGGCCACATAAAGCCTAGCAAAGGGCCACATTCGGCTCCAGGCCACAGTTTGGAGACCTCTGTTCTAGGTCATCAACACAGAAAACTATGGTAAAATGTTTGTAAGTGCTCTGGCACAAACCCAATCATCATAAATAGCCAATTCTATTTACTCATGAATGGGAAATGTCTTTTTTGACTTTGCTAGTCTCTTAGGGCCAGATTCAGATACAATTACGTTGCTCCACGGCAGCGTAACGTATCTCATTTACGTTACACCCCCGCATGTTTACAGCGTAAGTGCTCGATTCTCAAAACACTTACCTGTAAACTTCCGGCGGTGTAACGTAAATGCGCTCGGCGCAAGCCCTGCCCAATTCAAATGGGGCGGGCACCATTTAAATTAGGCGCGTTCCCGCGCGCCGAACGTACTGCACATGCTCCGTCGGGTAAATTACCTGACGTGCATTGCACTAAATGACGTCGCACGGACGTCATTTGTTTAGACGTTAACGTAAATAGCGTCCAGCGCCATTCACGGACGACTTACGCAAATGACGTGGTTTTTTAAATTTCGACGCGGGAACGACGCCCATACTTAACATGGCTTAGAACAACTAGGGCTCAGCCCTAATTTTACGCGGTGTAACTCGACGGAAACGACGTAAAGTTAGATCGACGGGCAGCGCGGACGTTCGGGAATCGCCGTAACTAGTCATTTGCATATTCTACGCCGACCGCAATGGCCTCGCCACCTAGCGGCCGGCCTAGAATTGCATCCTTAAGATCCGACAGTGTAATTCAATTACACCTGTTGGATCTTAGGGCTAGCTATGCGTAACTGATTCTATGAATCAGTCGCATAGTTAGGACGGCCGTAACACAGAAATACGACGGCGTATCAGGAGATACGCCGTCGTATCTCTTTTGTGAATCTGGCCCTACGTACCCAAAGAAAGCATGGCGAGACAGAGGATAATCAAATGCGACAATGAAGTGAGTATATTGGCAAGTATATTGCATTAAGCCATAACATCAGGTGTATCGGAGAAATCTTTCATGGACTCCTCTAACACCACCTCTGGGTCTTCTTCAATGTCCTCTTTATTTACCACTTCTAAAGCAGGTATTTCCAGGACATGCCTCATTACCTTATAAGAACTCTGGGCAGAAGTGGTGGTATTAGTGGTAGTATGACCTGTGGTGTGATGTAATCCACCTAAGACTAAGCTCTGAATAGGGGAATTTTTTTACCACCAAGTTTGAAAGTTTAAACACTCGGTGAGTGAATAAAGTCGAACACATTCTCGGTCTCCCAATTATCAGTGAGGACCAAAGGTAAAAATATGTTGGGGAAGAAAAAGGTTAAATAAGACACTAAAACAAGTAATAGTAGCACTGACATCAAATTCTATGCCCCCTAGCAAGCAGTTAACCCTTGTAGTGCGGGCGCAGCCCCACTGTGAGGGAGAATTTTCAGTATGCCTATAGTTGGGTTTTCAATCAATATTCATTTTTATAAGTAATATGTCCTCACCTTTATGTTTGCTTTTGTGGGCTTTAAATTTGGAAAGATTGCTGAAAGCCCTTCTGCAGTGGCCATAATCGCATTTGTATATTTTTATTACAGTTTTGATGTCCGAAGGTCCAGCTACCAATGGCATTTTCTCTGGAAGTCCTGTACCTGTTGGCGAGCTATACAAGGAGACAAAAAGACAAAACAACCACTTAAAGCGGAGTTCCGGCCACAATTTCACTTTTTAAATATAAATACCCCTGTAATACACAAGCTTAATGTATTCTAGTAAAGTTAGTCTGTAAACTAAGGTCCGTTTTGTTAGGTTGTTACAGCATTTAGACACTTTATAAAATAGAAATTGACTGGGGCCATCTTAAGTGTGGGCATCATGAAGCCAGACTGTATGACTTCCTGGATTTCAGCCTTTCAGATCTCGCACATACTCAATGCTGCACAAGCAGTGTCAGATCAGGTTTCAGCACCTGTGCTGTCCAAGTCACATGATTCTTTGAGACTAGGGAGTGCACAGACTCCTGGAAAGTTACACCCACTACATTCCCAGGAGTCTGTGCGGTGTAGGTTAGGAAGCATTAAGCACCTAGGTGCAGGAAGTGGGAAGATTAACTATTCTGCCTAGCAACAACACTTTGAAGGCATCTAAAAAAAAAAAAAAATTTTCGTAAAGGACTAACGACATTTTTTTTTTAAAACTACTGATGTAATGTTATATTTATGGGTGGAACTCCACTTTAAGCATTCCTATTTTTTCGCACTTCAACAGACTTCATAAATAGCATAAAAGCCACAACTAACTGGTGTTCTGTTTCACATGCCAATATACAGTATGCAAGGACATACCTCCTTAGACCCAGTCTGTGTGGATAGTATAGCCACTTGTTGATTTGGCAGTAGACCTCAGTCAACTTAACTATACAATAAGACACACACGTTAAATCCAATGCAATTTTGCTTCAGATAACTACAGCGCAAATAATTTTTTCCAGTATTGTAATGCCTGGTACAAACGAATGATCGCCCGTTTATTTTATGCTCATCGCATAATGAAAATTAAGAAGTTACTAGAGTTAGGAAATTTCTCCAATCGACAGAACAAACATTTGGAAGTAATATGTTGTAGTGTATTTTCAGATGAAAATTGTACCGATTAAATGAAAATTGTACAATCTCAAAAGCGGTGTACTAACAATCAGGTTATAGTACGAACGATTTGCAGTATTTTGCGTCCCATTTTCTGATCGTGTGTACGGGCCTTAAAGAGGAGTTCCACCTAAAAATGGAACTTCCTCTTAACCCACTCCTCGCCCCCTTACATGCCACATTTGGCATGTAATTTTTTTGGGGGGGGGGGGGGGGAGTGGGGGCTTCAGGAGAAGGGGACTTCCTGTCCCACTTCCTCCTTCCGCCGAGGGGCTGGAAAGGCGATTAGCTTAATCGCCTTTTCACAGCCCCTCCCTGTAGGCGAGCGCCTGTCCAATCGGACGGCGCCACGCCGCTCGCGCATGCGCAGTGTGTGCCCTGCCGTGAAGCCGAAAGCTGTCACGGCCGGGTGCCCACAGTGACATTGAAGACATTCCAGCGACGCGCCGGCCGGGGCTCCGCTCCTCTCCCCCCCTCCCCGGCCGACGCATCGCTGGAATGCTGGAGCAGGTAAGTGTCAGTTTATTAAAAGCCAGCAGCTACACTTTTTGTAGCTGCTGACTTTTAATAAACTTCAAAAATGGGTGGAAAACCCCTTTAAGGAGACAAGGGGGATCATTTACTAAAACTGGAGAGTGCAAAATGTGGTGTAGCTTTGCTTGGCGGTCAATCAGCTTCCAACTTCAGCTTGTTCAATTAAAGTGCTTGTAACCCTTAAAAAAAAAAAAAGGGCTCCTTTAAGACTGGTGCGTTTTTGCCACGTTTTCGCAGTAAAAATAGCGCTATTAAAACGCTCATAAAACGCTCCCCATGCATCTCAATGGACCCCTTCACACTGAGGCGTTGCGCTGGAGGAGCGTTGAGAAAAGTCCTGGAAGCAGCATCGTTGGAGCAGCTTTTGAGCGCTGAAAAAAACGATCCAAAAACGCCCCTCTCCATTGAAATGAATTGAAAACGCTGTAATTTAAATGATCCCGTAGGGGGCGTGGATCATTTAAATTAGGCGCGTTCCCGGGCCGAACGTAGTGCGCATGCTCCGTCTGGAAACTTTCCCGACGTGCATTGCGGTAAATGACATCGCAAGGACGTCATTTGCTTAGACGGGAACGTAAATGGCGTCCAGCGCCAGTCACGATCCACTTACGCAAACAACGCAAATTTCGAAAAACGCGACGCGGGAACGACGTCCATACTTAGCATTGGCTGCGCCTCCTAATAGCAGGAGCAGCCTTATGACGGAAGCGCCGTACGCAAACGACGTAAAACTCGAACGCCAGGCGCGCGTACGTTTGTGAATCGGCGTGAGGATGCAATTTGCATACTCTACGCTGACCACTACGGGAACGCCACCTAGCGGCCAGCGTCAGAATGCAGCCTAAGATACGACGGCATAAGAGCCTTATGCCAGTCATATCTTAGGCTACAGTCGGCGTATCGAGCTTTCTGAATACAGAAAGTCAATACGCCGGCGCTACTTGGCAATTACGCTGCATATCTATGGATACGCAGGCGTAATTGCTACCTGAATCTACCCCAATGGAACATTCCAAAATTCACTACATTCTATCTATAAGCCTCATACACACGCCGAGTAAACGGAGCATGTGTACGAGGCTTTCAGGTTTCTCGTCTGGAAATCTTCCCAGAATCTCGACGAGAAAAATAGAGAACCTGCTCTCTATTTTCTCGTCAAGATTCTTGTCGGTCTGTTTCCCGACGAGAAACCCGAGCGTTACCCGTCACCGTGGAAACCCGCGCATGATCGAAATGACTCTGACGCATGCGCGGTAGCTTCCACGGCATAGGTAGGGTGAAGCAAGATGGCAGCGACGGCATCGAATGTGACGAGCGCATGCTCGTCGTACGCGATGACGTCACTGCGTTCTTGCCTTACAAAAGAACCGCGGTTCTTTTGAAAGGAGTGTGTGTTTACTCGGGCGGCAAGAGATTCTTGCCAAGAATCTCGTCAGGAAAAACGAAGTTTCTTTCCTGACGAGATTCTGGCCCGTGTGTACGAGGCTATATAGTAAGAATTGACAATTTTCTATACACTGTGTACAGATTGTCCCTAGAAACCTGGTTGTGCGATTGACGATTATCCATTTTACCAGAAGTCTGCCCAGAGCTTGAGGTACAATTTCAGGCATCCCCATCACTGTTCTAGTTCACTGAAGTAAGCAGTCATCTTTGGAGTATTCAGGCCAGAGATTAAGCCAGGCCTCGACAAATCCCGGGCGCCAGGTCGCCATGGCGACTAGAAATAGGGTCCTGGCCACTTGGCTTGGAAGGGGGGGGGGGGGGCTGGCACCATCTGATGGTGGCCGTTGGTATAACAAGTTAAGCATTACAAGTTAAACAGCAATTCTAATGTCATTTTACACTATTTTCACTGCCATCTTCTTCCCTCTAATTAGAACCCCCAAACATTATATATATTTTTTATCCTAACACCCTAGAGAATAAAATGGCGATCGTTGCAATACTTTCTGCGGTATTTGCGCAGCGGTCTTGCAAGCGCACTTATTTGGGAAAAAAATTACACTTTTTTTAATTAAAAAATAAGACAACAGTAAAATTATCCCCATTTTTTTTAATATTATGAAAGATAATGTTACGCCGAATAAATTGATACCCAACATGTCACGCTTCAAAATTACGTCCGCTCGTGGAATGGTGTCAAACTTTTACCCTTTAAATGACAGTGGGGTAGATTCAGGTAGTGCCGCGCACTTTTTACGGAGGCGCTGCGTTACGTTTTTATGCTACGCTTGATTCAGGAAGCAGTAGCTCCGTAATTTGCGGAAGCGCTCCATAAAAATGGCCGGCGTAAGCGCGTGTAATTTAAATGATCCCGTAGGGGGCGTGGATCATTTAAATTAGGCACGTTCCCGCGCCAAACATAGTGCGCATGCTCCGTCGGGAAACTTTCCCGACGTGCATTGCGGCAAATGACGTCGCAAGGACGTCATTTGCTTTAAAGTGAACGTAAATGGCGTCCAGCGCCATTCACGATTCACTTACGCAAAAGACGTAAAATTTAAAATTCGCGACGCGGGAACGACGGGTATACTTAGCATTGGCTGCCCCTGCTAATAGCAGGAGCAGCCTTACGCAAAACCCAACGAACGCAAATGACGTAAAATGCGTACGCAGGGCTCGCGTAGGGTTGTGAATCGGCGTTAGTATGCAATTTGCATACTATACGCTGACCACTACGGGAACGCCACCTAGCGGCCATCGTAAGAATGCAGCCTACGATACGACGGCATAAGAGCCTTATGCCAGTCATATCTTAGGCTGCAGTCGGCGTATCGAGCTCTCTGAATCAGGAGCAGTCGATACGCCGGCGCAACTAAGCAATTGCGCTGCGTAACTATGGTTACGCAGACGCAATTGCTTTCTGAATCTACCCCAGTGGTCCCAAAAATGTGTCAAAATTGTCCGATGTGTCCGCCATAATGTCGCAGTCACGAAAAAAAAAAACGCTGATCGCCGCCATTAGTAGTAAAAAAAAAAAATAATGAATAAAAATGCAATAAAACGATCTCCTATTTTGTAAACGCTATAAATTATGCGCAAACCAACCGATAAACGCTTATTGCGATTTTGTTTACCAAAAATAGGTAGAAGAATACGTATCGGCCTAAACTGAGGAAAAATTTTTTTTTTTTATATATTTTTGGGGGATATTTATTATAGCAACAAGTAAAAAATATTGTTTTTTTTTTCAAAATTGTCACTCTATTTTTCTTTATAGCGCAAAAAATAAAAACCGCAGAGGTGATCAAATACCACCAAAAGAAAGCTCTATTTGTGGGGAAAAAAGGACGCCAATTTTGTTTGAGAGCCACGTCGCACGACCACGCAATTGTCAGTTAAAGCGACGCAGTGCCGAATCGCAAAAAGGGGCCTGGTCCTTTAGCTGCATTTTGGTCCGGGTCTTAAGTGGTTAAGACCGCCCCTCTCCACCTCCCTGACATCCCCCGCACTGTACAGGCTAGCAGTAAAGCAGAGCTTTGCAAGGAAGTGTACAAGCTAGCGCCTCCCCTCTCCACCTATCTCTGTCCCACACAGGCTAGTAGCAGATTTGTGAATAGAAATGTATAAGTTAACGCCGCTTGGGACCGCCCCTCTTCACCTCCGCTTGGGACCGCCCCTCTTGACCTCCGCTTGGGACCGCCCCTCACCACCTCACACAGGCTAGCAGCTTTGCAACAAGTATACCAGCCGTCTGGGACCACCCCTCCCCAACTCCCACACATCCATGGAGTCCGCCGATGCCTGACCCCCGTGGCTGCAGGACAATGGTATGTGAGAATGTGACAGTCTGTTCGGATGTTCTGGAGGCATTGGGGGATTGAACAAGAAGTTTTCTGGGAGTAAGGGGGGGATTGAGAGAATTTATGTGCTGGATTGGGGGGGGGGGGGGGTTAATTGGAGGCTTGGGTCTGAATCATCCCCCCCAATCCATCATACCTATCCCTATTCTATCATAACTATGCCTCCATTTCTGCCCCCCTCCCCCCATTCTATCATACCTATGCCTCCATTTCTGCCCCCCTCCCCCCATTCTATCATACCTATGCCTCCATTTCTGCCCCCCTCCCCCATTCCATCATACCTATGCCTCCATTTCTGCCCCCCTCCCCCATTCTATCATACCTATGCCTCCATTTCTGCCCCCCCCCCCCCATTCTATCATACCTATGCCTCCATTTATGCCCCCCTCCCCCCATTCTATCATACCTATGCCTCCATTTCTGCCCCCCTACCCCCATTCTATCATACCTATGCCTCCATTTCTGCCCCCCCCCCCCCCCCCATTCTATCATACCTATGCCTCCATTTCTGCCCCCATTCTATCATACCTATGCCTCCATTTCTGCCCCCCCCCCTCCCCCCATTCTATCATACCTATGCCTCCATTTCTGCCCCCCTCCCCCCATTCTATCATACCTATGCCTCCATTTCTGCCCCCCCCCCTCCCCCCATTCTATCATACCTATGCCTCCATTTCTGCCCCCCTCCCCCCATTCTATCATACCTATGCCTCCATTTCTGCCCCCCCTCCCCCCATTCTATCATACCTATGCCTCCATTTCTGCCCCCCTCCCCCATTCTATCATACCTATGCCTCCAACTCTGCCCCCCTCCCCCATTCTTTTTTTTTTTTTCCACAAAAAAGATTTTTATTAAGGAAAAAGATAGTCATACATATATGCGTATAAAAATGCACAAGTACAAACAAAGTATGACAATACTTCTGGTAGTACAATTATGGCGTGACATAAGCAAGGTAACACAGTTGATCACGGCATCAGTGAGTACGTAAGGTAGCGCCATGTAGTATTTAACATAATAACACCAGTTAAATGCCATAAGCCTATGGACAAGTCATTGATAACCGACTCTTGTGGTTCAGTCAGGGGGCCTGGGGGAGGTGTTGGTCGGTTATATCGCCGGAGGGGCCAAGGGCCCCAGTTGAAGAGGGGGACGGAGAGAGAAAAGAAGAGGGAGAAAAAAAAAAAAAAAAAAAAGGGGGAAGAGAGGGGAAAGAGAAGAAAGAACACACAAAAAAAAAAAAAAAAAAAAAAAGGGGGGAAAAGAGGGGAGGGGGGGGAGGTGCTGTGGGTCCAGGTCGTGAGAATCCTTCTGACAAGTAGTTTCTTGCTAGCAAGGGAAGAGGGACTTGTACAAATCTGAGTTCCTGAAGTGTGACCAACATGCCCACGTCGTTGTAAACTTCTGAATACGATCTTGGGCAATATAAATTAATTCCTCCATCTCCTCAATTTTGGACACCCTGGCCAGCCACTCTCTGATGGTTGGGACATCCGATGAGCGCCAGTGGGTGGGGATGCAGAGTCTGGCCGCATTGACCATGTGCATGGCCAATGATTTCTGGTAGGCGTGTCGGGAGAGGGATGTGTGGTGTAAAAGGTATTGAGCTGGGGTGTAGTCTAAGGTATAGGTGGTGACCGAGGAGATTATGGAGTGAACTTCTCTCCAAAATGGTTGGAGCCGAGGGCATTCCCACCAGATGTGGATCATGGAGCCTATTGCATTTTGACACCTCCAACACGTGTTCGGAACTGAGGGTGAGAACTTGTGTAAGCGGGCTGGGGTCCTATACCATTTTGTGATGATTTTATATCCATTTTCCTGGATAGCTACGTTCATCGAGCCTTTGTGAGCATATGTATAAATGGATTCCCAGTCATCTTCCGTGAGAGTCAGTTGTAAATCTGCCTCCCAGGAAGTATGTAGCGACTGTGTCAGGGAGGGGTCCTTGTCAGCTTGCAGAAGAGCATAAATACATGAGATTAGATGTCTCTGGGGCGTAGAGCGTGTACATAGTGTTTCGAATGGCGTAAGACTTCTATTCCAGGGGTCGTTCGCGTTTGTGGAGGTAAAGAAGTGTGACAGTTGTCTGTATGACCAGAAGGGAAAGGCACCCGTACGAGAATCGGAGTTCAACTCGTCGTAGGAACGCCGACGGCCTTTCTGAAAGAAATGACAAGCCAGAACCTCCTCGTGTGGCCATTCCCTTTGCAGGAATGTTTTGGACTCTCCCGGTGGGAACTCAGGGTTCTCTCTCATGGGAGTCAGCGGACCTGGTTGTGAGGATAGGTTGAAGAGAGACATCGCTTTCCTGAAGGCTAGAAGAGAGGGGAGAATGAGAGGGTGCTGCCTGATAGATGGGGGCCAGTATCTGGGCGTCACCCAAGGTAGAGTATGTGTCAAGAACTGTGAAAAGGAGTTCTCTAACATCACCCAGGGTTTGCTTTTTTTGTGAGTTTTCCAGTCGACTACTCTGGTTAGATGGCAAGCTAGGTAATACTTGTTCAGGTCAGGGAGCCCAATTCCGCCCGACGTCTTTGCACAGGTTAGGCGCGAGAATTTAATGCGTGGGGTTGAATTCTTCCATATGAAGGCTGAGCAGGCCTTTTTGTATGTCGCGAAAAAAGAGGGGGGTAAGTGGATTGGGATAGTTTGCATTATGTATAAAAGGCGAGGTAAGACAACCATTTTCACGAGCGCTGAACGTCCGAACCAAGATATGTTTAGTGCGGCCCATTCTTTCAAGTCTGATTGAGTTTTAGTGAGGGAGGAAAGGAAGTTTTCGCTATATAGATCTGATAACTTTCTAGTGATTTGGATTCCTAGGTAGGTAATGGCCTCAGTTTTCCACTGAAAAGGGAAGGAGTCCTGACAGTGAGAGACGTCTTGGGGGGACAGTGTCACATTGAGTGCATGAGATTTAGTGTAATTTATTTTAAGGTTGGACAATGTCCCAAAGTAATTAATATCCTTTAATAGGTTAGGTAAAGAGATTCGGGGGGCTTGTAAGGATAATAGTATGTCGTCGGCAAAGGCTGCGATTTTGAATTCTCTGCGGTCAAAAGGGATGCCCTTGATGTCAGTATTGTCACGTATTCTGTTCAATAGGGGTTCTAATGTTAGGACAAAGATCAAGGGGGACAGCGGACAGCCCTGACGCGTGCCGTTGCTAATAGAGAAGGCGTCCGACAGGAGGCCATTAGCCTTAACTTTGGCTGAGGGATTAGAGTATAGAGCATCAATATGCGCGAACATGCGAGGAAGGAGTCCTATGTTCCTCAAAACCTCCCGCATGTAATCCCAGGCCACCCTGTCGAACGCCTTCTCAGCGTCGAGGGAGAGTAGGAACCCCTTAGTGCCTGATGAGGTGAGCCAGTGGTGTAGATTTAGTGTACGGATGGTGTTGTCTCTGGCTTCCCTGCCAGGGACAAAACCTACTTGATTGGGTAGAACAAGGCCCGGAATCAGTGATATCAGCCTGTTTGCTAGGATTTTTGAATAGAGTTTAATATCTACATTAAGCAAGGATATTGGCCTGTAGTTCGAAACGAGTGAAGGCCCCCTCCCCCATTCTAATATACCTATGCCTCCAACACCCCCCCTACCCCCATTCTATCCCACCTATGCCTCCAACTCTGCCCCCTTTCCCCATTCTATCATACCTATGCCTCCAATACCGCCCCCCTCCCCCCATTCTATCATACCTATGCCTCCAATTATGCCCCCCCCCATCTATCATACCATGTGATAGGTGGGGGAAGGGGGGAGTGGAATTGGAGGCATAGGTATGATAGAATGAGGGGAGGGGGGCAGAATTGGAGGCATAGGTATGATAGAATGGGGAAAGGGGGCAGAATTGGAGGCATAGGTATGATAAAATGGGGGGGAGAATTGGAGGCATATGTATGATAGAATGGGGAGGGGGGCAGAATTTAAGGCATAGGTATGATGAAATGGGGGGAGGGGGCGGAATTGGAGGCATAGGTATGATAGAATGGGGGTAGGGGGGCAGAATTGGAGGAGGGGGCAGAATTGGAGGCATAAGTACACTGGTGAGGGGAGGTGGGAAGACAAGGTGTGCTGGGGGGGGTCTTTAAAAGCACAGGTTTGCGGGGGGGGGGCATTGGAGGTAGAGACATACTGGGAAGAGGTATTATAGGTATAGAGGTGTGCTAGGGCGAGAAGGGATTGGAGACATAGGTGTGATGGAGACGGGAGGCATTGGAGGAGGTGTTGAAGGTAGAGGTGTACTGCGTTGGAGGGGGAGGCGTACTGGTTGTTGTTGTTATTTATTTTTGCAACTTCTGAATAAAATATTTAATAGTGTTGTTATTTCATGAGATCATTTACAAGAGCGTGTTTTGGGGCGGGGCAAGGTAGGGTTTGGGTGGGGAAACAGGTGGCGAGCAACTCATAAGGCCTGGCTAGTAGCTCAGGACTTACAATTTTGATTATATATATATATATGTGGAAATCCTAGCCTTCTCTAAATACGTTCAAAGTCAAGAATTTATAAAGCTTGTCTGAGCTGTCAAAAAAAAAGGGGCTGGGGAGATTATATCACACTGCAGAGCTCAATGAGGAGACCTCTAAGAACTGATTGGAGGGCAGGGACACACACCCCTCCACACAGGAACAGAGCTGTGGCTATCAATCAGATGGAGGTCCATCCCCTGTCACCATTTTTCTCTTGGTGTCAGGAAAGCTTGCCAGAAGTGATTCATGCTGATAGCAGAGGAATGAAGCAGCAGACAGAAATGACACTTGCTGCTCTTAACTGAGAAAAGTATACACTATAGAGGGATATGCTTTGTTCATATTTTATGTCTGTCTGAGGTTTACAACAGCGCTACATTATGTAATAAGATGAATATACTGTGTGTGTTCCGTGCACTGACAACTAAGTGACTTACCTATGGAGTGCTCTCTTTGGGGCTGGGCCATTCTGTGACAATGGCTTTGAGTTATCGGCTGCTTTGTGTTTTTCAGGGTCGGGACTATCTCTCCTGTCCTTTGACTTTTTAATATGTCCAGGAGACGTTATAGAATCTGGAAAAAAAAGACATGGTTTTTATGTAGCATGACTTTACTTCACACAACACATTATAGTGTTATTAAACGGATTAAAACTACATTAACCACTTAAGACCCGGACCTTTAGGCAGCTAAAGGACACGGCCAGGTTTCGGCACTGCGTCGCTTTAACAGATAATTGTGCGGTTGTGCGACGTGGCTCCCAAACAAAATCTGCGTCCTTTTTTCCCACAAATAGAGCTTTCTTTTGGTGGTATTTGATCACCTCTGCGGTTTTTATTTTTTGCACTATAAACAAAAATAGAGCGACAATTTAGAAAAAAAATTTTATTTTTTTACTTTTTGCTCTAATAAATATCCCCCAAAAATATATATAAAAAAAAAAATGTTTTCCTCAGTTTAGGCCGATACGTATTCTACAGATTTTTCGTAAAAAAAAAAAATCGCAATAAGGGTTTGATTGGTTTGCAATTTTGAAAAAAATGCAATATTTTTTACTTTTTTTAAAACAAATTGGGATATTTATTATAGCAAAAACTATTTTTTTCTTAGTTTAGGCCGATATGTATTCTATGTATTTTTGTAAAAAAATAAAAAAATAGCGCGAACGTTATAGTGCCTACAAAATAGGGGACAGAATTAGGATTTTTTTTTTTTTTTTACTAGAAATGGCGGCGATCTGCGATTTTTATTGGGACTGCGACATTATGGCGGACACATCGGACACTTGACACATTTTTGGGACTATTCACATTTACACAGCGACCAGTGCTATAAATATGCACTGGTTACTGTATAAAAGTGACTGGCAGGGAAGAGGTTAACACTCGGGGGCCCTCGCCCCCGAAGGGGTTAAATGTGTGCCCTGCATAGTGTTTCTAACTGTGGGGGAAGGGGACTGACTGGGGGAGGTGACCGATCAGTGTCCCTATGTAAAAGGGACACAGCATCGGTCTCCTCTCCCTGACAGGATGTGGATCTGTGGGTTTACACCCACAGATCCACGTCCTTGTCTGTGTATCTGCCGATCGCGGGTACCTGGCAGACATCGGGGCCACTAGGCACGCGCATCGGCACTTCAGTGATGCGGCGGGGACACACTCGTGCGCCCTCCAGTGGCCGGAGGAGCGGAGGACGTCTATAGACGTCCTCCCGGCAATTGAGAGCCACCTTGTGGCCGTCTTTAGTCAATTGCCGGGATGTCAAGTGGTTAAATGCCTTTACAGCTCATAAGTTTAGAGTTAAAAATTAATGAGGGACCTAGAATTATTTCTTTCCAGCTTGCAGGTTGATATCCAATATGTAGGGAAGTAGGGATGGGCTCAGGCGTGTTTGAATCATAGTCCCTTCCCACCTGAGCAATCCCACCAGGAAAACCTCACTGCACACCGCCAATAATAGCTAGTGAGGCATTTCATAGCCCACAGCAG
Source organism: Rana temporaria (assembly GCF_905171775.1). Classification (NCBI taxonomy): domain Eukaryota; kingdom Metazoa; phylum Chordata; class Amphibia; order Anura; family Ranidae; genus Rana; species Rana temporaria. The sequence goes on along the minus strand of NC_053489.1, from coordinate 629,939,804 downwards.
CACATACACACGCTGCCTGTGATTGGTGGTGGGTAGGGACGCCTTCCTGGCAGGATTGCTCAGGTGGGTTGGGGCTATGGGATCACGCCTGAGCCCATCTCTATAGTCAAATAACCAACACTCCCCTACTGACCATCTGCCCACTCAGGGATCCATCATCTCCTTAACCACTTCCATACAGTGCACTTATGCACCTTCCCGCCCAAGCCAATTTTCAGCTTTCAGCACTGTCGCACTTTGAATGGCAATTGCGCGGTCGTGCTACACTGTACCCAAACAAAATTGGCGTCCTTTTTTCCCCACAAATAGAGCTTTCTTTTGGTGGTATTTGATCACCTCTGCAATTTTTTTTTTGTTTTGCGCAACAACTAAAAAAAGACTGGAAATTTTGAAAAAAAATTACGTTTTTATTTTTTCTGTAATTTTTTTTGTAAATAAGTACATTTTCTCTTTCAATTACGGGCACTGATATGGCGGCACTGATGGGCACAGATGAGATGGCACTGATGGACATCGATGAGGTAGTACTGATTGGCGGCGCTGGTATGTGGCACTGATGGGCACTCATGGGCGGCACAGACGGGCACTCATGGGCGGCACAGACGGGCACTCATGGGCGGCACAGACGGGCACTCATGGGCGGCACAGACGGGCACTCATGGGCGGCACAGACGGGCACTCATGGGCGGCACAGACGGGCACTCATGGGCGGCACAGACGGGCACTCATGGGCGGCACAGACGGGCACTCATGGGCGGCACAGACGGGCACTCATGGGCGGCACAGATGGGCACTCATGGGCGGCACAGATGGGCACTCATGGGCGGCACAGATGGGCACTCATGGGCGGCACAGATGGGCACTCATGGGCGGCACAGATGGGCACTCATGGGCGGCACAGATGGGCACTCATGGGCGGCACTGATGGACACTGTGGGGCGGCACTGATTTACTTATGTTGCCAGTCAGTGCCCAGTTGTGGGCTACGCGCGTCACCGTTCGAAAAAATTACGTCACGGGAATTGCGCGGGAGCGCGCACAATTTAAATGGCACACGCCCATTTGAATTGGCCCGCCTTGCGCCGGAGGCTGCCAGCGTAGTATTCATCGCAAGTGCTTTGTGAATCAGGCACTTGCGAAGAAAACTTGCGGCGATGTAACGTATCTACGATAAGTTACGCCGCCGCTCCCCTACGTGAATCTGGCCCTATGTTCCTTGCTAAAGAACATTACCTTTTATCAAGTCGTTATAGGTAAAGTTCTGCTTTAATGCATCTGAACAACGCGATTCACTGAAACAATGAGCTGATTTGTAGACTCTGCTTTTGCTGTAACAGAGAGCAGGGGGAAATGGGCTTTCCATTTTTTTTTTCTTTTATTTACTGTATTAGATTTACATTTTTTTGGATTGACTGATCCAGATCACTTTGACTAAACAGCCCTGAGCCTTCACTCTTTTTAAGCCAAGACATACACAATGCATTTAGTGTAGTGAAGAGGTTCAAAGAATAAAACTTGGGTAAAAGCACACGTATGGCAGAGATGTACTATATCTGTTCTTCTGTCCTGGCATACACTTTGACCTACTGTTGGTCTGTTTTTGAGTCTATTTCTTATATGTTCTTCTCTTTTAAATAAAGACACAAATTCCACACGTGGTTCTGTAGTAGATTACCTGCTGAGGGTAGATTCTTATCCAACATTATTGCTTCTTTCAACCCTGCAAGAAACCAGAACATTTTTCAGGTAGATGCCAGAGCCATTTTCACATTCATCTGTGAACCTATTAACCACTTAAGGACCGGACCAATATGCAGCTAAATGACCCAAGGGGTTTTTACAATTCGGCACTGCGTCGCTTTAACAGACAATTGCGCGGTCGTGCGACGTGGCTCCCAAACAAAATTGGCGTCCTTTTTTCCCCACAAATAGAGCTTTCTTTTGGTGGTATTTGATCACCTCTGCGGTTTTCATTTTTTGCGCTATAAACAAAAATAGAGCGACAATTTCGGAAAAAATGCAATATTTTTTACTTTTTGCTATAATAAATATCCCCCAAAAACATATCTAAATTTTTTTTTTTCCTCAGTTTAGGCCGATACGTATTATTCTACCTATTTTTGGTAAAAAAAAAAACGCAATAAGCGTTTATCGATTGGTTTGCTCACAATTTATAGCGTTTACAAAATAGGGGATAGTGCATTTTTATTAATTTTTTTTTTTTTTACTACTAATGGCGGCGGTCAGCGATTTTTTTTCGTGACTGCGACATTATGGCGGACACTTCGGACAATTTTGACACATTTTTGGGACCACTGTCATTTTCACAGCAAAAAATGCATTTAAATTGCATTGTTTATTGTGAAAATGACAGTTGCAGTTTGGGAGTTAACCACAGGGGGCGCTGTAGGAGTTAGTGTTCACTTTGTGTGTGTTTACAACTGTAGGGGGGTGTGGCTGACGTCATCGATCGAGTCTCCCTTATATAAGGGATCACTCGATCGATACGCCGCCACAGTGAAGAACGGGGAAGCCGTGTTTACATACGGCTCTCCCCGATCTTCAGCTCCGGGGAGCGATCGCGACGAAGCGGCTATAAACGAATAGCCGCGCCGTCGTTCCGGATCGCTCCCCGAGGGGATCCAACCGCCGCATGTAGCGGGGGGGGGGGGGTCCCGATCGGACCCCCGACCCACGTCTAGGCAGGCACGTACAGGTACGTTGATGTGCCGGTCCGTGCCATTCTGCCGACGTATATCTACATGAGGTGGTCGGGAAGTGGTTAATTTGGCCATAACGTTATCATTACTTATCATACACATTGGCCCAGATTCACGTAGAATCGCGGCGGCGTAGCGTATCGTAGATACGTTACACCGCCGCAAGTTTTCATCGCAAGTGCCTGATTCTCAAAGCACTTGCATGAAAACTTACGCTGGCGGCCTCCGGCGTAAGCCCGCGTAATTCAAAGGGGCGTGTGCCATTTAAATTAGGCGCGCTCCCGCGGCGGACCTACTGCGCATGCTCCCTTTTGAATTTCCCGCCGTGCTTTGCGCGAAGTGATGTCATTTTTTCGACGTGCGTAGCGTACTTCCGTATTCCCGGACGTCTTGCGCAAGAAGAAAAAATTTTTACATTTCGACGCGGGAACGACGGCCATACTTTATACAGCACATACGTGTGCTGTGTAAAGTTAGGGCACCTAAAACGACTACTAACTTTGCGACGGGAAACTAGACTAGCAGCGACGTAGCGAACGCGGAAAACCGTCGTGGATCGCCGTAACTACTAATTTGCATACCCAACGCTGGTTTACGACGCAAACTCCCCCCAGCGGCGGCCGCGGTATTGCATCCTAAGATCCGACAGTGTAAAACACTTACACCTGTCGGATCTTAGGGCTATCTATGCGTAACTGATTCTATGAATCAGCCGCATAGATACTCTGAGAGATACGACGGAGTATTTAAGGTACAACATTTAGAAACACGCGTGGTTGATGATTAAAAAAGGCACATCTAAGTACGCAGGGATCCGGGGGTAAAGCTGTCCACATAGACCATCCTCCTCACCACCATTGATGTCGTCCCGTCCACGAGCGGTTCAAGCCTCGCTTTCAGATCGCTCTACTGCAGGGTAGTCTTCCCAGTAATGACTGCAGACTGACAGTGGTGAGAGCCGGCGGTGAGGAGGAAGGTCTATGTGGATCGCTTTACCCTGGATTCCTGCATACTTAGATGTGCCTCTTTTAACTACTTGCCGACCAGCCGCACAGGCGTATAACACGCACCCTAACTTTAAGAGGGAAGTTTCAGGAAAAAAACCTTACACAGCCCCCTGCGTATAACACGCAGGCACAGTTACCCTCTATTTTCAGGGTCAAAAAGTGAGTGTTATACGCCAATAAATACAGTCATTTTGGTTGTCCCCATGAACTTCCTTTGTCCCTCATTGGAAACAAAACCCTTACAGACCACTAGACACTACAGGTAAGCCTAGATTAAGGCTTACCTGTAGGTGCAAGAAATATCTCCTTAACCTACACGGTTAAGGAGATATTTGCAGAAAAGATTGCGCCGATGTCGCTGGCACAATGAGCGTGCCGTAAATGAATGGGATCGTGCCGTCCCTGACGGCTCCCGCACGGATGTCATCGCTGCTCCGGAGCAGCGATACCCAAAAGGCACTCCGGGTATCATGGCGGTGGCGAGGAACGAGGGTTGCTGCGGAGGCTTCGATCTCAGGTAAGTAATTCTTAATGCGCTAGTATGATATGCATACTAACTCATTATGCATTTCTCTTGCTGTTTTTTTTTTTTTTTTTTTTTTTTTTAAGGAAACGTTTCTGGAGGGTTTACTTCCTCTTTAAAATACTTTTCTTGGAGTCCATTGAGGAACATAAGTCCCACCCCTTTTGTGTTTATAATCATGCTCTCCTCTCAGCACTGCTTTCTTACCAAACTGAGGCATGCTACTAGTAGAAGGAAGAGCTATGCTGCGCTGGCCTACAGTTTGTTTGTTTGTTTGCTTGTGTCCAATACTCTTGTAGGTTTCAGTATAACCCAAAACTAAATTACTTTCTTTATCGTACATCACGGGACACAGAGCGGCATATTCATTACTATATGGGTTATATGGAGTACCTTCAGGTGTTGACACTGGCAATCTCAAACAGGAAATGCCCCTCCCTATATAACCCCCTCCCATAGGAGGAGTACCTCAGTTTTTACGCCAGTGTCTTAGGTGTTAGTCATGGTTTAGCTTGCCTTTCCGCATCCTTGGGATTAGGTGAGCTACCGGTTCTGTCCAAAAAAGCCTCAGCGCTAAAGTGGTCAGTAACCGGACCCCAAACCCTTGGGGTATAGCCCATAATGCTTTTCTTTTTAGAGAGCTGGACCCTGGGCCCAGAACTTAGAAACCTTTGGGTGCCTAATGTTTCTGTTGCCAGAGTGCTATATGGGCCCAGGACAGTGGATCCTTCATAGGAACCCAGGGCCTGAAGGTCTAGACATCCCCACGGAGATGGGGGAAGATTGGGCCTCTTGCTTGGCAAAGTCCTGCGGCATGGAGCAGGTAAGTGAGGGGAAAACTTGCGGAACTTGGTTCTTAGCAGGTTTTTTCTGGGGGGTCACAGGGGACATGCCTAAAGTTATGCACTGCATCTGGCAAACTAGTCACATATCATAAAGATAGGATGGCTCTATATGTATTATTCCCCATAAGATGTGACCTCCCTTGTAGTGTTGGAAAAGCATTGAGTGGGGCCTGTGTGATATAAAAGTATATGTGTGTGTCAGAGAGCTGTGCTTACCTGCAAGCCTCCAGGCGATGCTCCATTCAGTCTTCCTCCTCAGAGCCTGCAAAGCAGGCAAAACGCTGACCTCCTCGTGGTTCCAGGCTGCAGGCTGCAGTTTGCTGGAGCAGAGAGGTCCCTTCCTCCCAACCCCCCCCCCCCCCTGTCGGGAGGGGCATTTCCTGTTTGAGATTGCTGGGGGGGGGAAGGGCGGGTCAGTGGCTTAAGGAGGGGGCGGCCCTTCCTTGTTTGTTCCATACAGCTCATTCAATACTTTGGAACTGGGGAGGAAAGACCAGAGCGGCAGCACGGGGCGCCGAGGACACACAGTGGCCAGAAAGGATATTGCAGTCTTCAGAAAACTGTTTTCAAGCCTAGAAATAGGCTGTTTCTTTTCCATCTCATAGTTTTTCTTTGCAATACTACTCAGGGGGACAGAATGTTTTTTCTTTCCTGGATTTGAAACAAAAACGAAAAAAAAAAAAAAAAAGAAAAGTCACCTAGGGGAGAGGAAGCATTTTTTATCCCCCAAACAGGTGTTTGGGCAATTAACTTTTATAGTTCCAAATACCAATAGGTAGCAGGTGTACCTCGGTATTGTACCATGGCATCCGGGTCAGAGGGTACAAGAGGTGGGGATTCCCCCAGAGAGTCTGAGGTCTCGGACAAAGCTATGCCGCTGCTTTCCCCACAGGGAGCCTTGGGGCCATCGGGATCTGGGGCTGGAGCTGGCGCGGGTCAGTCCAACCCTAAGATGGTCACGGACGAGGTATTACTCACCTCTTTAAGAGAGATGGAGAAAAGAATGGGAAAAATGATAGCCACAGCTATGCGGGGCAGTAAACGGATTAGATCTCCGTCGCTTGAGCGCGGACCCTCAGAAGAGGAGGTCCTTTCCTCAGGGGAATTGGACGACCTCTTGGACAAGGACCAAGTAGGTTCAGGGATCGAAGATCCGGATACAGAGGAGTCGGGAGCAGTCTCCCAAGGGGAGAGCTGGTGGATTCAAGCCTTAATGGACTTGGTCCATAATGCATTCAACTTGCCAGTACCAGATCTCCAGGTATCTACGGTTTCAGCTTTGGGCTCACTGAGGGCGCCTCAAAGCAATGCAGTATTTCCGATCCACCCTCTACTAGAGGGAGTTTTGTTCCAAGATTGGAACAAGCCAGATAAAATCTTCTTACCACCTAAAAGATTCTCTGCCCTATATCCTATGGAAGATAAATTTTCCAAGAAATGGGCTACTCCTGCAGTGGACGCAGCCATCTCATGTATTAACAAATCATTAACATGCCCTGTAGAAAACATACAGGTATTCAAGGATCCAGTTGATAAACGCTTGGAAGCACTACTTAAGAACTCCTTCACTACTGCAGGGGCAGTAGTACAGCCAGCTGTGGCTGCGATTGGGGTTGCTCAAGCATTATCGGATCAAGTTAAGCAGATGCTTAAACTTATTCCTGCCCAGCAGGCAGAAGAATTTTCGGATGTCCCTAGGGCCATATGTTTTACAGTAGACGCAATTAAGGATTCTATCCAGCAAGCGTCACGTTTATCGTTATCCCTTATCCATATGAGAAGACTCTTATGGTTAAAAAGCTGGGAGGCCGAGCCCCCATGCAAGAAGCTCCTGGTAGGGTTCCCCTTCCATGGAGGACGACTCTTCGGAGAAGACCTAGATAAATACATTCAAACCATTTCAAATGGCAAAAGTACTCTCTTGCCAACTAAGAGGAAGTTTCAGGGGCCTGCGTTTAAACGACAGTACTCCCCTGGGCAGGGGCCCTCTAATGCCAAACAGTATCGACGGCCTCCTGCGAAAGCAAACTTCGGCTTCAACAGCAAATCACAAGGACAGGCTGCTAGAGGCAGAAAGCAGTGGGTTCGCAAACCAGCAAAACCAGCCCCCAAGCCGACCTTATGAAGGGGCGCCCCCACCCACGAAGGTGGGGGGAAGGCTGCGACTCTTTTCAGAGGTTTGGGAAGCCAGCATTCCCGACGAGTGGGTACGGTCTTCCGTGGCCACGGGCTACAAATTAGATTTCCTAAAGTTTCCTCCTCTTCATTTCCAGGAGTCGAGGATTCCAAACGATCCGGAGAAAGGAGCCGCATTAATGTCGGCATTAAATCATCTACTTTCCCAGGAAGTAATAGTAGAGGTACCAGTCCTGGAACAGGGGCTAGGTTTCTACTCCAACCTATTCATCATCCCGAAGTCCAATGGAGATGTCAGGCCAATTTTGGACCTAAAGATGGTAAATACATACCTAAAGATCCGCTCATTTCGGATGGAATCCATGCGGTCAGCAGCTACCACACTCCAAAAGGACGACTTCATGGCGTCCATAGACATAAAGGATGCCTACCTTCATCTTCCAATTTATCAGCCACATCAAAAATATCTACGCTTCATGGTGGCTTCGCGTCACTTCCAATTCGTGGCGCTTCCCTTCGGGTTGGCTACGGCCCCCCGGGTGTTCACGAAGGTCCTAGCTCCAATCCTAGCCAAACTAAGGATCCAAGGGGTCACGATCCTAGCATACCTGGACGACCTCCTAGTCATAGATCACTCGTCTCCCGGCTTGGAGCGAGCAGTGGCCCTCACGGTCCAATACCTCGAGAAGTTCGGCTGGGTCCTAAATCGAGAAAAGTCAGCTTTCCTGCCCACAAGGCAGTTGGAATATCTCGGCATGAGATTAGACACAGAACAACAAAGAGTGTTTCTACCTCTGAGGAAGGTCAAAGCCATCAAGGAATTAATCCTACTGGTTCTAAGCAAGAAGGAACCGACTATTCGCCTATGTATGAGGTTACTAGGCAAGATGGTGGCCACATTCGAGGCGGTACCATATGCCCAGAGCCACACTCGCATCCTGCAGGCAGCCATCCTGTCAGCATGGAGCAGAAGGCCACAGGCCTTGGATATCCCGTTGCCGCTCTCATCAAGAGTCCGACAAAGTCTGTGTTGGTGGTTAGACCCTCAGAATCTACTGAAGGGGAAGTCTTTCAGCCCAGTGGCTTGGAAGATAGTGACCACAGACGCCAGCCTGACGGGCTGGGGAGCAATTTTGGATGGTTGCACTCGCCAAGGTACTTGGGCAACGCCAGAGAAGCAGTTGCCCATCAACATCTTGGAGCTCAGAGCTGCTCGACTAGCCCTCAGGGCTTGGACGTCAAAATTGCAGGGGTTCCCGGTGAGAATTCAATCAGACAATGCCACGGCCGTGGCATACATAAATCACCAAGGGGGAACCAGGAGTCAAGCCGCTCAGAGAGAGGTGAGCTTGATTCTCCTATGGGCAGAGGCTCATGTGCCCTGCATATCGGCAATATTCATTCCAGGAGTGGACAACTTTCAGGCGGACTTCTTAAGCCGCCAGACTCTTTTGCCGGGGGAATGGTCTCTGCATCCACAAATCTTTCAAGCACTCTGCCAAAGATGGGGAGTGCCGGACGTGGATATCATGGCATCGAGACTCAACAAGAAGCTAGACAGGTTCATGTCCCGCTCAAGGGATCCGATGGCCTGCGGAACCGATGCGTTGGTTTGCCCTTGGCATCAGTTCAAACTTCTTTATGCGTTTCCCCCGCTCCAGTTACTACCCCGCCTGCTGCGCAGGATCCGGGTGGAGCACATACCAGTCATCCTGGTAGCTCCAGCATGGCCCAGAAGGGCATGGTACTCACTAATCTTAAGGATGGTAGTGGGAGACCCTTGGACTCTTCCTCTACGGCCAGACCTGCTATCGCAAGGTCCGATCCTCCACCCTGCCTTACGGCATCTAAATTTGACGGCCTGGAAGCTGAATCCCTGATTCTCAGGGGTAGAGGTCTGTCTCAGAAAGTAATCTCTACCCTAATCAGAGCCAGGAAACCGGTCTCTAGGGTGATTTATTACAGGGTCTGGAAGGCCTATGTAGGCTGGTGTGAGTCCAAGCGATGGCTTTCTCGCAAATTTACCATCGATAGAGTATTAAGTTTTCTCCAGCTAGGAGTGGATAAAGGATTGGCATTAAGCACAATCAAAGGACAGATTTCTGCTCTGTCAGTGTGGTTTCAGCGGCCGCTGGCCACCCACTCGCTGGTTAAGACCTTCCTTCAAGGGGTCTTACGTATTAAACCTCCAGTTAAATCCCCGCTTTGCCCGTGGGATTTAAACCTTGTTCTGTCAAGTTTACAGAAACAACCGTTTGAGCCGTTGGCTGAAATTCCTTTAGTTTTACTGACAAGAAAGTTAGTATTTTTGGTCGCCATAGTTTCCGCAAGAAGAGTATCGGAACTGGCGGCCTTATCCTGTAAGGAACCATATCTTATTTTTCATAAGGACAGGGTCGTTCTCCGCCCTCATCCTTCCTTCCTACCGAAGGTTATATCCAGTTTTCATTTGAACCAGGATTTGGTATTACCATCCTTCTTCCCTAAACCTACTTCCAGAAAGGAAGGGTTGCTGCATACCTTGGATATCGTCAGGGCCATGAAGGCCTATCTTAAAGCTACAAAGAAGATCCGGAAAACAGATGTGCTGTTCATATTACCGGATGGGCCCAAGAAGGGGCAGGCAGCTGCAAAGTCCACCATTTCTAGGTGGATTAAGCAATTAATCACTCAGGCCTACGGCTTGAAAGGGTTGCCTCCTCCAGTATCATTAAAGGCTCATTCTACTAGGGCCATGGGCGCCTCCTGGGCAGCACACCACCAGATCTCTATGGCTCAAGTTTGCAAGGCGGCAACCTGGTCTTCTGTCCACACGTTTACAAAATTCTACCAGTTGGACGTAAGAAGGAATACTGATACAGCCTTTGGGCAGGCAGTGCTGCAGGCTGCAGTTTGAGACCCTCGGATTCCGGGGGCTCCTCTTTTTTGAGTTAAATTTAAAATTTAAGATTATTTTTCTCAACTAAGTTGGATTTATTATGATTTGAGTATTTCTCTAAATTAAATCCTTTTGTCTTGGAGATGTTCTCCCTCCCCTCATTGTGAGCATTGCTTTGGGACATCCCATATAGTAATGAATATGCCGCTCTGTGTCCCGTGATGTACGATAAAGAAAAAGGGATTTTTAATACAGCTTACCTGTAAAATCCTTTTCTTGGAGTACATCACGGGACACAGAGCTCCCACCCCTCTTTTTGGGGACCATTTTGGGAGGCATACTGCTTGCTACAAAACTGAGGTACTCCTCCTATGGGAGGGGGTTATATAGGGAGGGGCATTTCCTGTTTGAGATTGCCAGTGTCAACACCTGAAGGTACTCCATATAACCCATATAGTAATGAATATGCCGCTCTGTGTCCCGTGATGTACTCCAAGAAAAGGATTTTACAGGTAAGCTGTATTAAAAATCCCTTTTTCCGTGTCCCTCGATGTACTCCAAGAAAAAGATTTTCAAGTAAGTAGAAAAACATGAAATAAGAACAAAGCATACAGTGAGGAAAATAAGTATTTGAACACCCTGCTATTTTGCAAGTTCTCCCACTTGGAAATCATGGAGGGGTCTGAAATTGTCATCGTATGTGCATGTCCACTGTGAGAGACATAATCAAAAAAAAAAATCCAGAAATCACAATTTATGATTTTTTAACTATTTATTTGTATGATACAGCTGCAAATAAGTATTTGAACACCTGTCTATCAGCTAGAATTCTGACCCTCAAAGACCTGTTAGTCTGCCTTTAAAATGTCCACCTCCACTCCATTTATTATCCTAAATTAGATGCACCTGTTTGAGGTCATTAGCTGCATAAAGACACCTGTCCACCCCATACAATCAGTAAGAATCCAACTACTAACATGGCCAAGACCAAAGAGCTGTCCAAAGACACTAGAGACAAAATTGTACACCTCCACAAGGCTGGAAAGGGCTACGGGGAAATTGCCAAGCAGCTTGGTGAAAAAAGGTCCACTGTTGGAGCAATCATTAGAAAATGGAAGAAGCTAAACATGACTGTCAATCTCCCTCGGACTGGGGCTCCATGCAAAATCTCACCTCGTGGGGTCTCAATGATCCTAAGAAAGGTGAGAAATCAGCCCAGGACTACACGGGAGGAGCTGGTCAATGACCTGAAAAGAGCTGGGACCACCGTTTCCAAGGTTACTGTTGGTAATACACTAAGACGTCATGGTTTGAAATCATGCATGGCACAGAAGGTTCCCCTGCTTAAACCAGCACATGTCAAGGCCCGTCTTAAGTTTGCCAATGACCATTTGGATGATCCAGAGGAGTCATGGGAGAAAGTCATGTGGTCAGATGAGACCAAAATAGAACTTTTTGGTCATAATTCCACTAACCGTGTTTGGAGGAAGAAGAATGATGAGTACCATCCCAAGAACACCACCCCTACTGTGAAGCATGGGGGTGGTAGCATCATGCTTTGGGGGTGTTTTTCTGCACATGGGACAGGGCGACTGCACTGCATTAAGGAGAGGATGACCGGGGCCATGTATTGCGAGATTTTGGGCAACAACCTCCTTCCCTCAGTTAGAGCTTTGAAGATGGGTCGAGGCTGGGTCTTCCAACATGACAATGACCCGAAGCACACAGCCAGGATAACCAAGGAGTGGCTCTGTAAGAAGCATATCAAGGTTCTGGCGTGGCCTAGCCAGTCTCCAGACCTAAACCCAATAGAGAATCTTTGGAGGGAGCTCAAACTCCGTGTTTCTCAGCGAGAGCCCAGAAACCTGACTGATGTAGAGAAGATCTGTGTGGAGGAGTGGGCCAAAATCCCTCCTCCAGTGTGTGCAAACCTGGTGAAAAACTACAAGAAACGTTTGACCTCTGTAATTGCAAACAAAGGCTACTGTACCAAATATTAACATTGTTTTTCTCAGGTGTTCAAATACTTATTTGCAGCTGTATCATACAAATAAATAGTTAAAAAAATCATACATTGTGATTTCTGGATTTTTTTTTTTTATTATGTCTCTCACAGTGGACATGCACCTACGATAACAATTTCAGACCCCTCCATGATTTCCAAGTGGGAGAACTTGCAAAATAGCAGGGTGTTCAAATACTTATTTTCCTCACTGTATGTCTCTATAGTGTGTACTTGCATCAATCCAGGGAATTAAGTGTAACTTCACTCTGCTGCCTCCTTATTCTGCTATTAGCATGTGTCACTTTTGACATGCTTTCCTGACACCAAAAGAAAAAAATTATGGGGAGGGAGCTCCATCACACAGCCTGTGATTGACAGCCTAAGTTCCTGTGTGCAGTGTGAAAGGGTGGGGTGTCCCTTCCCTCCAATCAGCTCTCACTAAAACTCTGCAGTGTGAAACTTTAGCTTCTCACCCCATGCTTTTCAGGGCTGAGAGATTCTGTATAAATTCTGCACTTTGAATGACTGTAGAGGAGAGAGGGCTGCAGATAAACAGGTACAATTTACGTAGCAGGATTTGTTTAATCTCTGTGTATCACCTGAGAGCAGTCAGTGCACTGCGTATAGGTTAGGGTTTACAACCACTTTAAGTCTAGTGTTAGAATAACATCTATGAAAAACTTACTCCGCAGGATGACCTTGAGGGGAGGAAACAGCTTTATGTAGAACTCACAAAACACATAGGCACAAAGTGCTTCTATTTCATTCTTCTGCTCGATGAAAGACAGGGCTTCGTACAATACATCCTTTGTGGGTCTCTTGTCAGCCTGCAGCGTCTGTCAAACAAACAATTCTTTAAATACAATTATAATGACAGTGTGCATGTTAAAAAAAATGTAATCACTTGTTAGATACAAGACAAGGTAAAATACAATAAATAACAAAAAAAAAAAAATATGATCAATCAACGTATACTGTTGGCTCGATGCAAATGCCAACCATTAATCTACCACTAGAGCTCGTAGAATAGTATATGTCAGGGGTATGCAATTAGCGGACCTCCAGCTGTTGCAAAACTACAAGTTCCATCATGCCTCTGCCTCTGGGTGTCATGCTTGTGGCTGTCAGAGTCTTCCTATGCCTCATGGGAATTGTAGTTCTGCAACAGCTGGAGGTCCGCTAATTGCATATCCCTGGTATATGTTATGCAAAACATATTTTTACACAACTCGGTGGATAGCATCTTTTCCAATGTAAACGAAACCCCCGTAATTAATCGATTTGTTGGGTTTAAACTATAAGGAGGCAATAAAATTATGTTTTCTTTGATTACTGTTACCAATTAGTGTGCTGCCACTATGGGCCTAATCCATAAAAACCCGGCGCAACATATTTTTTCCCGTTTAAGTTACACCGCCGCAAAATCTCTACCTAAGTGCCCGATCCACAAAGCACTTACCTAGAAATTTTCGGCTGTGTAACTTAAATCCGTCCGGCGCAAGGCGTTCCTAATTTAATGGGGCGAGTCCCATTTAAATTAGGCGCGCTCCCGCGCCGGACGTAGTGCGAATGCTCCCGACGTCATTTTCCCGACGTGCTTTGCGTGATTTTACGTTGCACCGGGTTTTGAGAATCGTGACGGGCGTAAAAAAAACAAAAAAAAACGAGTTGCGACGGAAAAAAATAAAAAAAAAGATAAAAAAAGACAGCGACGCGGGATAGAAGGGTCTACTTTTACAAGGTGTAAACAGTTTAGGCCTTGTAAAAGCAGCCCTAATTTTGCGATGGCAAACTAATACTTAGGGAGAAAAAACGAAGCGTAAAAGCTTTGTGGATCTCCGTAAGTGCTAATTTGCATACCCGAAGCGGCATTTCGACGAGAAATGCCCCCAGCGACGGCTGCGGTACTGCATCCTAAGATCCGACAGTGTAAGTCCCTTACACATGTCGGATCTTCTGCCTAACTATGGAAAACTGATTCTGTGGATCAGTTCCATAGATAGAAACAGGGATACGACGGCGTATCAGTAGAAACGCCGGCGTATCCCTTTTGTGGATTAGGCCCTATGTTCCTATTTCCCATTTTAGTGTTAGGATGTGGTGTCTGTCACTTCCAACCTCACCATGACAGCTAGCTCAGCCACAGCCTTTGCAGAGTACACAAGAACAGGGGATGAATGTCATTTTATATTAAAGCAAGCCAGAAAAAAATTGTACACGCCAAATTGGATTAAAACCCATCCCAGCTTTTGGCATCTCTCAAACTTGAACCCCCCCCCACCAATAATTTTTTATTCCCTTTATAGACACATTAAGCAATAATATGAGCCCAGGCTAGCAAAGCGAGTAATTGAACAGAAAGGGCTAGATTCATAAAGCCCGCCATAAGTTTGTGCGGGCGTAGTGTATCTGAGATACGCTACGCCACCGTAACTTAGTGAGGCTGGGGCTGGATTCACAAAGAACCTGCGCCCTAAGTTACGGCGGCATAGCGTACATTTGCCGGGGGAAGCGCGCCGAATTCAAATTCTGAAGAGGTGGGCGTGTTTTATGTAAATAAAACATGACCCCACGTAAATTACGTTTCTCACGAAGGGCGCATGCGCCGTCCGTGAACGTATCCCAGTGCGCATGCTCCTAATCACGTCGCAAATAGTCAATGCTTTCGACGTGGACGTAATTTACGCAAAGCCCTATTCGCAAACGACTTACGCAAACAACGTAAAATTTTCTAAATTCGACACGGGAACGACGTCCATACTTAACATTGGCTATGCCTCATATAGCAGGAGTAACGTTACGCCGGAAAAAGCCTTACGCAAGCGACGTAAAAAAATCCGCCGGGCGCACGTACGTTTCTGTATCGGCGTATCCAGCTCATTTGCATATTCTACGCTGAAATCGACGGCAGCGCCACCTAGCGGCCAGCGTAAATATGCAACTAAGATACGACGGCGTAAGAGACTTACGCCAGTCGGATCTTAGCCTAATTTCAGGGTATCTTGCATTCTGAATACAGAAAGAAGATACGCCGGCGCAGCTTTGAATTTACGTGGCGTATCAATAGATACGCCAGCGTAAATTCTTGCTGAATCTAGCACAAAGAAGGTGCTTCTAAGTGTAGTAAAAACAAAAAAACTTTAATTGGTCAAAACAGTTAAAAACACTTACAAGAAGGAATGTGTAAACAGACTCCTAAAATATTATGGGATGCCAGTGAGAGGTTCTCCCCAGGTTATCCAATCTGCTGGTCTCCTAGCTGGCCGGAGGTGTGCAGGTGTGTGTCAGACACCCTGGAAGATCCGCCACGCTGCCAGAACCAGCGTGGAACTCAGTATTTGGATGTGACGTCACATCCGCATACTGTGTTCAACGCTGATTTGGTAAGAAGAGGCAGGGTATTACAGCCTTTTATTCTGTCCCTAGAAGTATTAAGCATTCAACCCTTGCAGTGCAGGAAACCCCCATGCAAGGATTTCTTTTGCATCCCAAAGTTCAGGTTTAATCAGTTATTTTGGATGGATGTTACACAGCTGGTAAAAAGAATCACAAGGCATTTGCCGGGAGCTTGTAACACTCCTGCTCCATCACAGCAACCTGGGTTTGGTTGTGTTGCATTCTCCTTGTCTGTTTGTCTACCTGCAAGGTGATTGATGTGGCCAGTCTCTGGGTGGAGACCAAACCTGATTTAGGCCAGCCAAGTCTACAGACTAATGCTTGCGATATTGTGTTTAACATGCGATACATGCTCCCCGTTTGTCTGCTAGTTTGGATTTCCTTGTTGAAGACCTCAGACCAGATATTGAATACACTTAGAACTCAGCCTGCCTTTGTCTGCCAACTGCTTGCTGTGCTCAGTTTGCGCCTGCCCTGGAGTGGTAGCCAGGCACTATAGGTGAAGAACACAAAAGCTAGCTATAGTGCCTGGCCACTTGCAGTAGGAGCAAGTGTACCATTATTCTATTAAAGTGTATGTAATCCTCATTTTTCCACAATCTGCTTTTAAAAACTTTCATTGACACCATGCTACCCAGGAAGGCACGAAAATACACAGACTGCACCATTAATATTAATATTTCATTAATCATTAAGAAAGATATACCTTAGTTGTGATTTAAAGGACTTTGTGATACATTTTGTGGTTAATACTCCATTTATTTAATGCTTTTACTTCAGTGTAGTCGTTGGAAGACATTTTTCTATATAAAATGTCTGTGATTGCCTTGCCTTACAATATCAAATACTACAAAATCTTTAGGGTTAGGCTTCATTCCCATTTTTTTTTTTTTTTTAGCTGGAGCTCAAAAACGCAGCGGTAGCGTTTTTAGCGTTTTTGCGTGTTTGAGCGTTTAACGTCTGGCGTTTTTACAGCTCTAAGGGTGGAGCTTTAGAACGCACTGGTCCTGGGTTTTTTTTGCAGCTTAAAAACGGCTCAGCCATCTACAGCTCAAAAACGTCATGGTGGGCATGAGGCCATAGACTAACATGTAGAGCCGTTTTTAAGCTGCAAAAAAAGCTCAGAAAAGTGGCTGTAAAAACTTCCATGGAAATGAAGCCTTAAACTCACAATAGACTTGCTTGCATGCTTCTTACCAGTAATTCTATCCTCGATAGCAGTCCAACATCATGCAGGCCATATATGAATGGAAACAGTTCATTTATAGCTTGGCAGATGCCAGTTTTGGTAACCTGAAAAACGTTCTGCATATATTCAGAACAGTGTTTCCACCCAACGAACAGCTCCACTTGTTCTTCACCGGGTTCTGCGTGGGGAAAGCAAAGAAGAATAAAATGAGTAAGTTCAAAATCTGGGGAAAAAAAAAAATCCCTTCTCTCCAGGTCCGGTCTCTCCCTCTTGCCGTAGCTATGATTATAGAATACCGTAATTGTCAGGGTATAAGACGACTGGGCGTATAAGACGACCCCCTAATTTTCCAGGAAAAATTTGGGTTTTGGGATATACTCGCCATATAAGACTTCCCCCTTCCTACTAGTCTTTCTGGAAGCTGAGGGGTAGCCGGAACCGCTGACAGAAACAGGCTTTTATCAAATCTCACTGTGCCATTACATTACATGCCTCACTGTGCCATTACATTACATTCCTCACTGTGCCATTACATTACATGCCTCACTGTGCCATTACATTACATGCCTCACTGTGCCATTACATTACATGCCCCCACTGTGCCATCACTTGCCCTCCACTGTGCTATCACTTGCCCCCCACTGTGCCAACACTCACGTTTTGCTGATTTGTTTCCAGGCCGGTGACAGTCTCCGTGCCACGAGCGTCCATGATTTGAAAGACGCGCCTTCTTCTCAGCGTGTCCTGTGATAGGCGCTGCTGGGAAGTTTTGTGTTCCGCCTATCACAGGACACGCTGAGATAAAGGAGCGGCTTTTAAATCATGGACGCTCGCAGCACGGAGACTGTCACTGGCGTAAAGGACGACCCCCGACTTTGGATGCATTTTTTTGCATCCAAAAAGTCGTCTTATACGCCGGAAAATACGGTAACTGCTACAAAATGTAAAATAATAAGGGTCACAGAATAGGTCTGGTAAGCAAACTGGACCAGTGGCTTTCTGCTTATAGTATAAGCATCTCATGCAACAATGACCAGACCTGGCGATAGGCCTCTCAGTCTCCAGACACTGCATTATGGGATAAAAGTGGGAGCATGTAAATTCTCTACACTGACCAATAAGTGGAGCCTCCATGTGGTATTGGAGGCAAAAATTGGGGGGGGGGGGGGGGAAGAGAGAGAGAGAGAGAGAGAGAGAGAGAGAGAGAGAGAGAGAGAGAGAGAGAGAGAGAGAGGCGAACTTAACAAAACAAACTTCATGCAGATGGCCCTCTATTGTGGTGCTGGTGATCATTTGTAACATCTTTCTATGGGCTTTCTGTCCCGTCTGGATTATGGAGATTCTAGTCAACCAAGGCAAGAGGAGACACAGAGTGGTTTAATTGCCCCCCTTGCAGTATATATATATATATATATATATATATATATATATATATATATATATATATATATATATATATATATATATATATATATATATATATATATATATATATAACAGCTGGGTGGGAGCTCACTGGTTTTGGGAGGACAACATATGGCTTCCTCCTAGTCACATGCCTCCTGTGCGCTCTGGCAGCCACAGTGCAGCTCCATTTGACGCCCACTGTGTTTACTTAACACAGCGGATGACAGATCAGTGTCTTGGGCTGGCCCTGGTATCATGTGATGTATGACAGTTATACACAATGAATGGCTTACATTCATAGTCATTTATTGTTTACTAATGTAATGATCTCTGTGATTGGTCACAGACAGGGCCAATCACAGTGCACTGTACCATGTGATATCTGTGCTCAATCACAGCTATCCCAATAGTACATAATGGCCATGAACGGATGTCATGCATAAAACTGATTGCTTCTAACAGTGATCATCAATGTTAAAATCTCCTGCCCAGAGTAGTACAGTGCCACGATAGTAACATGAGGCTAGTAGAGATCAATGCAATTACCTTAAAGTGGAGTTCCACCCATAAATATAACATTACATCAGTAGTTTTAAAAAAATGTCATTAGTCCTTTACGAATTTTTTTTTTTTTTTTTAGATGCCTTCAAAATGTTGTTGCTAGGCAGAATAGTTAATCTTCCCACTTCCTGCACCTAGGTGCTTAATGCTTCCTAACCTACACCGCACAGACTCCTGGGAATGTGGTGGGTGTAACTTTCCAGGAGTCTGTGCACTCCCCAGTCTCAAAGAATCATGTGACTTGGACAGTACAGGTGCTGAAACCTGATCTGACACTGCTTGTGCAGCACTGAGCATGTGCTAGATCTGCAAGGCTGAAATCCAGGAAGTCATACAGTCTGGCTTCATGATGCCCACACTTAAGATGGCCCCAGTCAATTTCTATTTTATAAAGTGTCTAAATGCTGTAACAACCTAACAAAACGGACCTTAGTTTACAGACTAACTTTACTAGAATACATTAAGCTTGTGTATTACAGGGGTATTTATATTTAGAAAGTGAAATTGTGGCCGGAACTCCGCTTTAATCAATGTTCCTAATACAGACTGCTGAGGTCCGAGGGCCACACATCATTTACCAAAAGGGCCGCATGCAGCGCTCAGGCCACAGGTTGGGCACCAGGGCTCTATACCGTTTGCAAGGAGGGGGAGATGCGTGTAGTGTGTGTGTGTGTGGTCCCTTTTATCCCCCAACAAGCAAATTGTTTGTCATATGTCCAACCTTGCCCATTCTGGAACGGACACACTTTTGCTAGTTAAAAAATAAATAAAAAACATAGGTAAAAAAGAACCTTGTAATATTTCCTGGAGACCCGGGTATAACTTCAGGTAACATTCCTGGAATATATATTCAAAGACAATGCTTAACTTCATATCCTTCTTCTCAATCAGCGAGAGGCACTCGTATATAACTCGTGACACTGGCCTTCGATCAGCCTGCAGTTTCTGTAAAACATGACCAATCAGATTTGCAGGGTTAATGTGAATTATCATTACACCGACAGGGCAATTAGCAATTTGAAACCAATGCATTTTCACCTTTTACTCTACAATAGACTAAGAAAACTGGTTGCTAGATGTTAGATAATGTATAACAGTTGCACTGCCGTGGTTTCTTGGCTGAAGACATTAACCACTTGCTTACTGGGAACATATACCCCCCTCCTGCCCAGGTGAAATTTCAGCTTCCGGCACTGCGTCGCTTTAACTAACAATTGCGCGGTCGTGCGACGTGGCTCCCAAACAAAATTAACGTATTTTTTTCCCCCACAAATAGAGCTTTCTTTTGGTGGTATTTGATCGCCTGTGCGGTTTTTATTTTTTGCACTATAAACAAAAAAGAGCGACAATTTTGAAAAAAATACAATATTTTTTACTTGTTGCTATAATAAATATCCCAATAAAAAAAAAAAAAAAACACATTTTTTTATCTCAGTTTAGGCCGATACGTATTCTTCTACATATTTTTGGTAAAAAAAAAAATAAAAAATAAAATCGCAATAAGCGACTGGTTTGCGCAAAAGTTATAGCGCCTACAAAATAGGGGACAGAATTATTATTTTTTATTATTTTTTTTTTTTTTACTAGAAATGGCGGCGATCTGCGATTTTTATTGGGACTGCGACGTTATGGTGGACACATCGAACACTTTTGACACATTTTTGGCGCCATTCACATTTATACTGCGATCAGTGCTATAAATATGCACTAATTACAGTATAAATGTGACTGGCATTGAAGGGGTTAACACTAGGAGGTGATGAAGGGGTTAAATGTATTCCCTGCATTGTGTTCTAACTGTAGGTGGAGGGGGGGTGACCGATCTATGTCCCTATGTACAAGGGACACAGATCGGTCTCCTCTCCAGAGACAGGACGCTGTCTCTGTGTGAGCCGGCAATGAGAGATGATCTCATATGTTTACATATGAGATCATCTCTCATTGGCCGCACAGATCGCATCGCAAACGGCCACTCTGATTGGCCGTTCGCGGCGATCTGTAATTGGCTGTGTCCAAGGGACACGGGCAACACTGAGTTTCCCCGCTGCGCGCTCTGGAGCGCGCGCGGGGAACGCACAAAGGGGCGGACGTCAATTGACGTCCACTTGGATTTTGGGATCCGTGCTGTAGCCGTCATTTGACTATAACGCGGGTCCCAAGCAGTTAAATAGCGTATAGACGTGCAGGCACGATCCGATCACCAAAACTACTGTTTTTCCATTGACTGTTCCACTAATAAGGACACACAGTCACGTGTGCATTTTAATTTTTTGGGGAAAAAAGCTGGCAGTCATCCGTGGCAAACCTCATCCAAACTAAGCATAAGTTCCCCTAAAAAGGATTACCCATAAATAGTGATTTCAGTCCGATTTGGTAACAATCATCTCCTGCTTCTATATACAGTATCTCACAAAAGTGAGTACATCCCTCACATTTTTGTGAATATATATTTTATTATATCTTTTCATGTGACAACACTGAAGAAATTACACTTTGCTACAATGTAAAGTAGTGAGTGTACAGCTTGTATAAGAGTGTCAATTTGGTTGTCCCCTCAATATAACACCACACAGCCAATTTCTAAACCGCTAGCAACAAAAGTGATAACACTCCTAAGTGAAAATGTCCAAATTGGACCCAAAGTGTCAATATTTTGTGTGGTCACCATTATTTTCCAGCACTGCCTGAACCCTCTTGGGGATGGAGTTCACCAAAGCTTCATAGGTTGCCACTGGAGTCCTCTTCCCCTCCTCCATAAGGACATCACAGAGCTGGTGGACGTTAGAGATCTTGTGCTCCTCCACCTTCCATTCGAGGATGCCCCACAGATGCTCAATAGGGTTTAGGTCTATAGACATGCTTGACAAGTCCATAACCTTTACCCTAACCTTCTTTAGCAAGGCAGAGGTGTGTTTGGGGTCGTTATGTTGGAATACTGCCCTGCTTCCCAGTCTCCAAAGAGAGGGGATCATGCTCTGCTTTAGTATGTCACAGTACATGGTGGCATTCATGGTTCCCTCAATGAACTGTAGCTCCCCAGTGCCTGCAGCACTCATGCAGCCCCAGACCATGACACTCCATCGTAGGCAAGACACACTCGTCTTTGTAATCCTCAACTGGTTGCCTCAACACATGCTTGACACCATCTGAACCAAATAAGTTTTATCCTGGTTCCAGTAATCCATGTCCTTGGTCTGCTTGTCTTCAGCAAGCGGTTTGCAGACTTCCTTGTGCATCATCTTTAGAAGAGGCTTCCTTCTGGGACGACAGCCATGCAGACCAATTTGATGCAGCGTATGGTCTGAGCACTGACAGGCTGACCCTTCAACTTCTGCAGCAATGCTGGAAGCACTCATGTATTGTTAGGATTGCGAGTACCTATGTATTGTGAGTACCTGTGTAGAGTGCTGTGAATACCCGAGTACAGAGGTGCCCGCGAGTACATCAGTTCATGTGTGCTGTGAGAACCTGTGTATGTGTGTACCTGTTCAGAGTTAGAGAGGAGGTCTAGTGCTTGAATTGTTGCTCTCGCTCCAACGCACGCGGCGATACCTCACATGTGTGGTTTAAACGGTATTTACATATGTGGGCGGGACTTGCGTGTGGTCACTTCTGTGTTTATTTTCATTTTTTTTTAGTAACACTTATTCCTATTACAAGTTATGTAAACATCCCTAAGAATGGTATGTGACAGGTCCTCTTTATGGAGAGATATGGGGTCTATAAGACTCCACATCTCTCCTCCAGGCTGGAAAGCATCAGATCGAAGAATCGAAGAATGAAATCGAAGAATCAAAAAAAAAAAAAAAAAAAAAGACAGATCATACGCTTTCCAGCCGAGATCGCCGCTTTGTTGACATCCGTGGCCCGGACGTGACAACATAATGTTGCGCCCAGGCCTCCGACGGAATCAACGGAAAGCTCTGTGCTCTTCATCCGGCGGTGGGAGATTCTTTTTCCAGGTCCCCGATGGCATGGGAGCACCTGGAGAAGCAGCGGAGCAACCCGTCCCCTGTAAGAACGATCAAATGGCGGAACTGCCGCTATGGTCCTTCTTACGGTGCACAAAATTTCCGGCAGAAAAGAATGATATCTGAATGATGCAGGCATCATTCAGATATCCCCACTGAAAGTCAAGGACGTCATATGGCGTACTGGGGGCAGGAAGTGGTTAATCATAGCTATGGAGCTATGATTAAGCACCACTTTTGGGCGTGAAACACGTCAGTAGAGCTGTATGGTCTATGTTTTTATCTACCAATAAAAGACTGCGTTGCAGTGTGGCCACCCAGCCACTTTTTTCTTCTTATGTTCCGGTTTGCAGCAGGGCCTGCACCCATTTACGTGTAGTGGTAGCAGAGCAGCAGGGCAGGTGATGTAGTCCTTAAACGTATATAGCACCGCTCATGTGTTTGCACTGCACAGAGCAGGCAAGTATGTTTACTTTTACATTCAGTTTAAGCAGTTATACACAGACTGGAAATTCTGCTGATCTGGCCAAAGTTAGGTCCATGTGTACCACAGTCTGTTCAATACCGGCTTCTAACGAACGACTTCTGTCAAAACAGTTTTGCTGCAAAACCACCATTCGATTAGCACTTGAAACCAATAGCTGCAGTGCGGATCTGTGGGGTTCATTTATGAAAACTGGAGAGTGCAAAAGCTGGTGCAGCTCTGCATAGAAACCAATCAGCTTCCAGGTCTTTTTGTCAAACTAGTAACCAGTGAGAATGTTCTGGAAAAGGGGCAGGACTGAGAGTTGGTGTGGCATGGGGTGTATGTGGGAGCTCTGACCAATCCCCAAATTGGAATTGGCAGGGGGCGGGCCTCCTATATATTCCCTCAGTCAGCCTACTGTAAGGGTGTTGTCGTCTGGGTGAACAGAAGGATCCAGCGGAGGAGCTCGGGAGCTGGGAAGGAGCCTCTCTTTACACGGTCATGGAGAGGTGTCCTGGAATAGGAGCTGGAGAGCAGTTGGTCTGCATGGTCCGGGCAAATTCTTCAGGAAGGACTCATGGCAGGAGTCGGTGAGTAATGCACAGTGGAGATCTGGAAGAGGCACGCCAGGGAGATCTGGAAGGGAGCCATTCCTGACACGGTCATGGAAAGGTGTCCTGGAACAGGAGCTGGGTGTAGAGCCAGAGGAGAGACTGTGGAGTTTGTGTTATATTGATGCAGCCCGAGGGCGCAGGATTTGCAAGTCGGGAGCACTGGTATCATCAAATATTTTCCTCAAGTAATGTTCATGTCCACAAAAAGGGGTACTGTACTGCAGGCCCCTGGCCTATTCAGGATCAACTGAAACTACTAGAACTTATTCAGAGTAAGGCCTAGTGGGCTGAAGATGGCAGGACAGGAGTACTAATCTGCGACAGGAAAGTGATATGCAGGAGGAGAAGTGTCCTGAGGTAAGGATCTGCAGGGAGAGTGCAGAGGCGGGAAAGTTCTGAGGTGAAAAGTCTGCCAGGATTAGGGTCCGCCTTTTTATCCCATCTGAGGAGTGTAACATATAAATCGCTAATGAGTAAACCATTTGTCCATGTAAAGCTGGATCCACTCTAACATGGCAAATACCAATTTGTTCTATGGGCATCCCATATCCCTTCCCCCAACCAAGTTTAATCCCCAAATAAACAAAACAAAGCAAAAGACTCTTTATTGTCCACAAGTGTGACGTATGGACGTGTATGGATGTTAGGAACTCGTAGAAACACACCACTACACACGTATCTTTTGACCATATATACCTCAGAAATCATAGAAAGGCGCTTCCTCCGTCAGCAATCAGATGGTCAAAGACATGACATGGCCACTGACAAAAGGTTCTTGGGGGGGACCGGCATTCAGCAAGAGCCATAGAAATTGGTGGCTTTGCTGGAACATGGATCCTTCCCTTCAATAGAAACTACATGACCAATGCCTTGGAATCGGGCACCGTTCAGCTGAGAATTTCCTGCCAGCTACTTTGACAAAAGTCAATTAAAATAAACAGGAAACCCCACAGAACATATTTCGGCTGAAATTCAATGTCCAGCTTAAGACCCTTTTCACACGGGCAATCCAAAATAGTCCGCCTGTCATTTTTTTTCAGGTGAGCCTGATCAGAAGGTCCATGCAATCCTATGGAGAGGCGGGTGTAAATGAACTTGTGCCAGTTTCCCCCGGCCTACCACCAGGTCTGATCAGGTCCGATATGAAAAAAAAAAACGAAGGATATCTGTCCATTTAAACAGACTGGATTTAAAGGCAGTCAGATGTAAGGCCCCATGCACACGAGACGCAGATGCAAACTCATCTGAACACACGTTTTCAAACGCAAAAAACTGCGTTTAAAACGCCCATTTTTGCCGCGAATTTTGCAGCGTTTTACCACGTTTGCGTTTATAAGCGTTTAGTTAAGAAACATCATAAGACCCTCCCCAAGCTAAAAAAACTGTATTATTTAACCATTTCAGCCATTTTGTGAGACCAGAGTGAGTAGCAGCTGAGAGAGTAGTGTACGTGTATTTAGCGTGTCACTTGCCACATCACCTGCCACAAGCTGTGGATTGTCCACTGGCCACATCACCTGCCACGTCACCTGGCCATGTCACCTGGCCACAAGTTGTGGATTGTCCACTTGCCACATGACCTGGCCACGTCACCTGCCACATCACCTGGCCATGTCACCTAACACAAGTTGTGGATTGTCCACTTGCCACATCACCTGGCCATGTCACCTGCCACAAGTTGTGGATTGTCCACTTGCCACGTCACCTGCCACAAGTTGTGGATTGTCCACTTGCCATGTCACCTGCCACAAGTTGTGGATTGTCCACTTGCCACGTCACCTGCCACAAGTTGTTGATTGTCCACAATGCAATGCAAGCAATTAAATTTTGTATGTGTTTTTAATGGTTTTTCATCATTTGCCATCATTTTTGAGATCTCTAATGTAAAAAAATATGTCACCTTTAAAAACGCCTATAAACGAAATCGCGGCAAAACGCTGGTACCGCCTTTTGCGTCTGAACCGCGGAAACTTTTGCGTCTGAACCCATTTATTTGCTTCTGAAAAATAGAGCATAAACACAACTGCCGAAAAACGTGACTGTGTGCATGGACACATAGAATAACATTGAATGTGTTCAGGGGCAGTTGAAAAAGCTGTCCAAATGCCTCTGAACTCGCGTTTACCAGCATCTCGTGTGCATGGGGCCTAAACAGACAGTGAAGTCCGTTTACACCCAGCCACCCATAAAGCAGAGCGGGTAGTGCTAGTGTGTGCTCTGCCTTACTCTAAAAAATGTTTTTTAGAAGATCCTGATAGCAGTATTAAACCCAAAAACAAAAAACTTTAATATATTGCAACTTACCAATCCTTAACTGTGGTGGTTGCATTCGTTTTTCTTTTCATTAGGCTTTTTGTTTTATTTTCACCTTGTGATTCTGCCAGTAATATACAATTGAAACCTATAGAAACAGCGGGGGGAGACCGTAGTTCTCAGATTGTGCCTCGCTGTCCGGTTTTGTCTGTGTTGCAGCTCTGTGTTACAATGGTCAGATCTGGATGGAGGAGCAACGGAGACACCTTTGGACAGCAACATTGTTAATCTGCGGAGAAGGTAGTGTTAGATGCGCTAGAAGATTTAGATGGACTTGACTAACAAATTAAAGCTGAATGCCAGCTAACACTTTTGAGCAATTATGACAATATTTTTTTTTTCCTTTTGGGATAAAAGCTTTACATAAATAAAGAGCTGACCATTGTAGGCACCCCGGTCAGGGGTATATGGTTTGCCCCAATCCTTTAACTGCCACTTTGTCTGGACAGCTTGGTATGGTAAAGCAGGGTTTGACAAATTTGTTTGGAATCTAGGAGCCAGCTAAAAAAGTTAGGAGCCAGAAAACGCGCCCCGTCCCGACGAGCTTGCGCGCAGAAGCTAACACATACGTGGCCAGCGCCCGCATATGTAAACGGTGTTCAAACCACACATGTGAGGTATCGCCGCGATTGGTAGAGCGAGAGCAATAATTCTAGCCCTAGACCTCCTCTGTAACTCAAAACATGCAACCTGTAGATTTTTTTAAACGTCGCCTATGAAGATTTTAAAGGGTAAAAGTTTGTCGGCATTCCACGAGCGGACGCAATTTTGAAGCGTGACATGTTGGGTATGAATTTACTCGGCGTAACATTATCTTTCATAATATTAAAAAAAATGGGGATAACTTTACCGTTGTCTTATTTTTTAATTAAAAAAAGTAATGTAATTTTTTCCCAAAAAAGTGCGCTTGTAAGACCGCTGCGCAAATACGGCATGACAGAAAGTATTGCAACGATCGCCATTTTATTCTCTAGGGTGTTAGGATAAAAAATAAATATATATAATGTTTGGGGGTTCCAATTAGAGGGAAGAAGATGGCAGTGAAAATAGTGAAAAATGACAGTAGAATTGCTGTTTAACTTGTAATGCTTAACTTGTAATACCAAAGGCCACCACCAGATGGCGCCAACTCACACATCTGGTGGTAATAACTTGTAATACCAATGGCTCACCACCAGATGGCGCCAGCTCACAAAAAAAAAGTCAAGTCGCCAGGACCCCATTTCTAGTCGCCATGGCGACCTGGCGCCCGGGATTTGTCGAGCCCTGTGGTAAAGAAAGTTGAGTAACAGACTTACCAACTGGATCACCAGGTTAAAAATAAAAGTAAAAAAAATAAAAAGACATCACATCGAAGAATTGGTAAGCTGCAATATAATAAATGCTTGTTTTTTTTGTTTAATACTGCTTAAGGATTCTTCTTCCCATAGTGTCAGTAAGAAAAATATTGCTTAGTAAACTCACAGAAATAAATACAAATACTTACCAGAGATTCTACTTCAGAGAGAAAAGTCAGATCCTGCAATCCATGTACAAATGGGAAAAGATCGGTGACTGCCAAACATATCTTTACTTTATCCTGAGTAAATGTCATCCGGTCTTTATCCATGTCACTACTGACCAGGGCACTTTTCTTGTATTTTCCTTCTTTGTATTCTGCAAGAAGAACAGAAAGCTATTAAAAAAAAAGGAGAAAAAACTGAAAACATATTCCGTAGACACAAACTTTGTACAGTTAAAAGGGACACTAAAGGTAAAGTTTTTTTCACCTTAATACATCCTATGCATGAAGGTAAAAAAACATCCAACAATACCGGCCCCCCCATTTTACTTACCTGAGCCCGTTTCACCTGCGGCGCTCACCCAACATCCTCTTCGCCGCTCAGCCTGGTCATTGATTAATCTAGAGTGGATGGACTGAAAGAAGCGCAGCCATTGGCTGTCAATCACACCCAATGACGCAACGCGCCGGGGGGCGTGCCCGAGTGATACGGTGAGCGGCTATAGCCGCCGGCTGTATCACGGGAGCGCGCCCGCAAGAACTTACCACCATGCAAGCTCGCTCGCATGAAGGTGGAAAGTTCTTGCGGGCAGGACCAGAGACAGCCGCCAAGGGACCCCGGAAGACCAGGCTTAGGGCCACTCTGTGCAAAACGAGCTGCACAGTAGAGGTAAGTATAACATGTTTGTTATTTTTTTTTTTTATTTCTCTTTACAACCCCTTTAAAACAGGTAATAAATAAATAAATATTGCAGCTGTATATGTAAAAGCAGGGCTTGACAAATTTGCTTAGAATCTAGGAGCCAGCTAAAAATGTTAGGAGCCAGTTTTTTAAATCAGCTGCCCAGTGCAAAGAAATACATGTCCAGGGCATCAGGCAATAAGAATTGCTCACGTCTGGTGCCAAGCGAAAAAAGTGGCACTGATAGGCTGCGCTGATGAGCACTGATAGGTGGCATAGAGGCTGCCCTGATTAGGTGGCACCGGTGGGCATTGACAGGCGACACTGATAAGTATGCGCTGATAAGCACCAATAGGCAGAACATATGGGCACTGATGAGGTGGCACTAATAAGCAGCACTGATGAGACTGCGTTGATAAGCACTGATAGGTGGCACTAATGGGGACCGATAGGCAACACTGATGATCACCGATAGACAGCACTCCCTGCCACTCAGCAGCGGGCGACCGATCAAACCCACAACCTCAACCCCTATCAACCTGGGAAGATGATGTCGGAGGTGGGCGGGCAGTGAGAGCAAGCCACGCTCATCACAGCACGGTCCACCAGAGGGCGCCGGTTCGGAGTGTGCATCCTGCTCCAGCAGGGGGCAAAGCCGCAGCCTTTAAGTGGATGTAAATCCGATTCATGAAATTTGAGCTGGGCACATATATCTGCAGTATTTTGTTATCTCTCTTCAGTGAGCCAAGTCCCATAGCTCTCTCCTAACCAGTTCCTCTGTTATCAGCCTGATAACCCCCTGACAAATTCTTGGACACATCAAATAAAAGCAGCCTGACATTTCTGTCAGGGGAGGTTGCTAAAATAGATTAACAGGGAGCTGGCCCCATTACAAAACACCTCTGAGAGTCTCTGCCTATGATGAGAGGGGGTGTGTGCCTTTCCTCCAATCAGCAATTTTAGCTATCTTGGCCGTATGCCGAGACATCACACTCTGTGTTAAACAGGAAGAGAAAATCTCCCAACACGATCTAAACTTTCTAAACAGTATATAAATGTGAACACCGCAGATATACATGTAAAGCTTATGGGCCAGATTCTCAAAAGAGTTACGACGGTGTATCTCAGGAAACACCGTTGTATCCCTGTTTTTGGCCCCGGGTATCTATGCGAGTGATTCCTAGAATCATTTTCGCATAGATACGGCCAAGATCCGACAGGTGTAAGTCACTTACACCGTCGGATCTTAGATGTAATTCGACGCTGGCCGCTAGGTGGCGTTTACGTTCAGTTCTCATTTAACTATGCAAATGAGCCTGATACGCCGATTCCCGAACGAATTTGCGTCGCGTAGTCGTCGTTTCCGTAAGCGTAAGGTTACCCCTGCTATATGAGGGGTAACCTTACGCCAGTCCGCCGTATGCCATGTTAAGTATGGCGTCGGGTCAGCGTCGTCTTTTTCCGTCGGTTACGTTGTTTTACTAAGTCGTCCGCGAATACGACTTTACATCAATGACGCTCACGTCGGCGTCATTGAGGTTTTCCGTCGTGAGCTGGAGCATGCGCACTGGGCTCTTTTTCCGCCCGGCGCATGCGCAGTTCGATCGGCGCGTGGCCGCGCTTAATTTGAATACAAGCCGCCCCCTTTGAATTACGCGGCCATACGCCGGGCCATTTACACTACGCCGCCGCAAATTACGGAGCAAGTGCTTGGAGAATACGGCACTTGCTCCTGTAAGTTGCGGTGGCGTGGTGTAAATGGCTTACACTACGCCAACGCAGATTCTTTGAGAATCTGGCCCTATGTAGGGAGATATGTTTCATCCCTGTGCATCATCTGAGGCTGTTAACTTCACTGGGTGTATGGAGGGTTTACATCTACTTTAATTAAATCGGCCAGCCCGACGCTACACAGTGTGCAATTTCAACACTCCGCACCCCGTTTTCTGAAAGTTTAGACAAGCTTTATAAAATTCTGCATTTTTAATAGTTGGAAAGAAGAGAAGATAAACAGGTACAACTTCTGTAGAATAGATTGGTTTATTCTCTGTGTATCACCTGAAGACTAGTCATGTTACTGGATATAGGTAAGGGTTTACAAGCACTTTGATGGTTTTCTAACCTACCTTTATAAATGGGTTTTAGATCAGGATATTGCTTCCGCAGGGGTTTCTGCAATAAGTGCCAAAAGAAATGTTGCAACAGCAAGGGTTTTTCTTCTATGCGGCATAGACAGTCATATACAATTTGATGGACAGACTTCTTATCGGCCTGCAGCTCCTAGATGAGAGATCACTTTGTAAAATACATCCGCTTGACATATCCAACTGTATTAATGTGTGTTTATTTTATATATTTATACAAGGGACAGTCATATTCACACTCTGCATACACCATCATTCTTTACTGTTTATTCTAACCCCAAGTTCACATCTCTGCGGGCCGCGTTGTGCATGCGCCTTTCCCAAAACGTGGCCGCA
This sequence comes from Rana temporaria, assembly GCF_905171775.1. Taxonomy (NCBI): domain Eukaryota; kingdom Metazoa; phylum Chordata; class Amphibia; order Anura; family Ranidae; genus Rana; species Rana temporaria. The sequence continues at coordinate 629,909,110 of NC_053489.1, read as the reverse complement.
GGAAAATCGCGTGGTCTTTTTGACCATGGGATTTCCCTGTGGTTCTCGCACCCGCACCGCAATTTTACATGCGTGGGGGTGCCATTCAGAATTTCCACCGAGCAGTGCGTTTTCACCGAATCGATGCGATTGCTGCACCCACAACCACACGCAGAAGTATAACCCTAGGGTAAAGAGGTATTAAACCAGGGTTTGACAAATTTGCTTGGAATCTAGGAGCCAGCTAAAAAAGTTAGGAGCCAGAAAACGCACCCCGTCCCGACGAGCTTGCGCGCAGAAGCGAACACATACGTGAGCAGCGCCCGCATATGTAAACGGTGTTCAAACCACACATGTGAGGTATCGCCGCGATTGGTAGAGCGAGAGCAATAATTCTAGCCCTAGACCTCCTCTGTAACTCAAAACATGCAACCTGTAGATTTTTTTAAACGTCGCCTATGAAGATTTTAAAGGGTAAAAGTTTGTCGGCATTCCACGAGCGGACACAATTTTGAAGCGTGACATGTTGTGTATGAATTTACTCGGCATAACATTATCTTTCATAATATTACAAAAAATGGGGATAACTTTACTGTTGTCTTATTTTTTAATTAAAAAAAGTGTAATTTTTTCCCAAAAAAGTGTGCTTGTAAGACCGCTGCGCAAATACGGCGTGACAGAAAGTATTGCAACGATCGCCATTTTATTCTCTAGGGTGTTAGGATAAAAAATATATATAATGTTTGGGGGTTCTAATTAGAGGGAAGAAGATGTCAGTGAAAATAGTGAAAAATAACATTAGAATTGCTGTTTAACTTGTAATGCTTAACTTGTAATACCAACGGCCACCACCAGATGGTGCCAGCTCACAAAAAAAAAAAGCCAAGTCGCCAGTACGCTATTTCTAGTCGCCATGGTGACCTGGCGACCGGGATTTGTCGAGCCCTGTATTAAACCACAAACCAAAAAAGGTAAAATATTGCAGCTTACCCATCACTAGATTTGGTGGCTGCATTTGTTTTCTTTTTTTTATGCCCCCCCCCCTCATTTTCACCTAGTGATCTGGCCAGTAACACACCTCCTGTGTTAGCGTGCCCTAAATCTGGATGAAGGAGCACAGGGGGTACAGCAGTATTGTTTGTTTTGGGGGAAGGGAATGTGTTAAATATACTAGCAGATTCAAATGCACTAACAAATTGAAGACAAGCTCCAGCTCACAGTTAATAAGCAGTTACAGCAGTTTCTTTCTTTTTGGGATAAAGGTTTTACATGAATAAATAAAAAGCTAATCACTGTAAGCACCCCACGAGTGTGTTAAATGGTTTGTCTCATCTCTATAAGTGACACAATTGCAGGAGAGCTTGTTCTTTTGAAGAACAGACTTACTGGCAGGATCACCAGGTGAAAATAAAAAGGAAAGAGACAGCCTAAAAAAGGAAATGGGAAAAAACGAATGCAGCCACAACATCTAAAGCCTCGTACAAACGATCAGTCCATCCGATGAAAACGGTCTGAAGGACCGTTGTCATTGGTTAACCGATTAAGCTGACTGATGGTCAGTCGTGCCTACACACCATTGGTTAAATAACCGATCGTGTCAGAACGCGGTGACGTAAAACACAACGACGTGCTGAAAAAATCGAAGTTCAATGCTTCCAAGCATGCGTCGACTTGGTGTGCGGGATTTTGTTTTGGTCCAATCGGCTTTTCTTGCCAGTAAAGGTCAATGAATGCAAAAGCAACTTCAAAAGAAGCTTGAATCAATTCACTGGCTAAAGAAAAGTGAGCGACAGTCCTGTCCGGACCGCAGTCCTGCCACAGCTGGGTGTCCTCTCCTGGGCCTCACTGCTGCAGATCGGGACAGAGAGCAGAAGTCTTTTCAAACTAACAAGCAGGATCGCAACCTGTAAAGACACTAGAGATGCGCACACTGCCCGATGGATTCTCTGGACAGATCATTTTTCAGACCCCAATTATATCCCCTCTAGTTTGGACGAATCCCTGCTAAAGCTAGCGGACCCAACTCTAGGTCACAACAGGAATGTAAACCCCCCATGATACGGAGCGTAGACTGCGGACATTGCTTAACATACCGTATTTATCGGGGTATTGCGCGCTCCGGCGTATAGCGCGCACCCCTAAAGTGGACCCGACATTCTTGTAAAAAAAAACATTTTAGTACTTACAGTTTTGGTGTCTTGTGCGGTGTCCATCGGCGGCCTCGTCGGGTCCGGCGTCCGTCTGCGGCTTTGGGTGTCCTTTTCGTCGGGTCCGGCGTCCATCTGCGGCGTCCTCCCCGCTCGATCCCCGCGCCGAGTTTGAATACTGCGCCGGCATATACAGAGCGCAGTACACTCGTGTATAGTCGGGCAGGCTCGGCTACTCTCGAGCTCATGTCCAGGACGTGAGCGCGAGAGGAGCCGAGCCTGCCCAACTATACACGAGTGTACTGCGCTCGGTATATGCCGGCGCAGTATTCAAACTCGGCGCGGGAAAGCGGGTATCGGCGTATACCGCACACCCACGATTTTGCCCTGATTTTCAGGGCAAAAAAGTGCGCGGTATATGCCGATAAATACGGTAACCGGTTTTTCTTTCAGCGCGATAGCCTGGCGACTGGTGGTCCGGTGCGGACAGGGTGAACCCCTCATGCATCTGTGGTGAGATTCCGATCTTTCTCTGTCTTCCCCCCCCCTATATATATATATTAGTGCCTTGCGAAAGTATTCGTTTTCGACCTTTTGCCACATTTCAGGCTTCAAACATAAAGATATAAAACTGTAATTTTTTTTGAAGAATCAACAAGTGGGACACAATCATGAAGTGGAACGAAATTTATTGGATATTTCAAACTTTTTTAACAAATAAAAAACGGAAAAATTGGGCGTGCAAAATTATTCAGCCCCTTAAGTTAATACTTTGTAGCGCCACATTTTGCTGCGATTACAGCTGTAAGTCGCTTGGGGTATGTCTCTATCAGTTTTGCACATCCAGAGACTGAAATTTTTGCCCCTTCCTCCTTGCAAAACCGCTCGAGCTCAGTGAGGTTGGATGGAGAGCGTTTGTGAACAGCAGTTTTCAGTTCTTTCCACAGATTCTCGATTGGATTCAGGTCTGGACTTTGACTTGGCCATTCTAACACCTGGATATGTTTATTTGTGAACCATTCCATTGTAGATTTTGCTTTATGTTTTGGATCATTGTCTTGTTGGAAGACAAATCTCCGTCCCAGTCTCAGGTCTTTTGCAGACTCCATCAGGTTTTCTTCCAGAATAGTCCTGTATTTGGCTCCACCCATCTTCCCATCAATTTTAACCATCTTGCCTGTCCCTGCTGAAGAAAAGCAGGCCCAAACCATGATGCTGCCACCACCATGTTTCACAGTGGGGATGGTGTGTTCAGGGTGATGAGCTGTGTTGCTTTTACGCCAAACATAACGTTTTTCATTGTTGCCAAAAAGTTCGATTTTGGTTTCATCTGACCAGAGCACCTTCTTCCACATGTTTGGTGTGTCTCCCAGGTGGCTTGTGGCCAACTTTAAACGACATTTTTTATGGATATTTTTAAAAAATGGCTTTCTTCTTGCCACTCTTCCATAAAGGCCAGATTTGTGCAGTATACGACTGATTGTTGTCCTATGGACAGAGTCTCCCACCTCAGCTGTAGATCTCTGCAGTTCATCCAGAGTGATCATGGGCCTCTTGGCTGCATCTCTGATCAGTCTTCTCCTTGTATGAGCTGAAAGTTTAGAGGGACGGCCAGGTCTTTGTATATTTGCAGTGGTCTGATACTCCTTCCATTTCAATATTATCGCTTGCACAGTGCTCCTTGAGATGTTTAAAGCTTGGGAAATCTTTGTATCCAAATCCGGCTTTAAACTTCTCCACAACAGTATCTCGGACCTGCCTGGTGTGTTCCTTGTTCTTCATGATGCTCTCTGCGCTTTAAACGGACCTCTGAGACTATCACAGTGCAGGTGCATTTATACGGAGACTTGATTACACACAGGTGGATTCTATTTATCATCATTAGTCATTTAGGTCAACATTGGATCATTCAGAGATCCTCACTGAACTTCTGGAGAGAGTTTGCTGCACTGAAAGTAAAGGGGCTGAATAATTTTGCACGCCCAATTTTTCAGTTTTTTATTTGTTAAAAAAGTTTGAAATATCCAATAAATTTCGTTCCACTTCATGATTGTGTCCCACTTGTTGTTGATTCTTAAAAAAAAAAAAAAATAGTTTTATATCTTTATGTTTGAAGCCTGAAATGTGGCAAAAGGTCGCAAAGTTCACGGGGGCCGAATACTTTCGCAAGGCACTGTATATATGGTTAAGCACTTTTACAGTTGTTACTGTTGACATGGTCGATGGTCCTGAGATGGCTACACGCAGCGGTGCTCACAACCCACGTGTGTGCACCCTGAGTGACAGCATCAACGCTGTGATTCTCAATGTGAAATGCGGAGACCAGGGGGTGCATGGGCCACGAAACAAACTAACAAGCAGGGTAATCACCCGCTTGTTCACATATAACTTGGGCAGCTTCTGCCATTCAGTCCTGATCTGCAGCTCCTTCCGCCGGAGATTTGGTATTTAGAAGTTAAAAAAAAATATTTGTTTTTAAAGAAATTTACTTAGAACCCCCAAACATTATATATATATATATTTTTTTTAACACCCTTTCTGTCACACGTATTTGAGCAGTGGTCTTACAATCGCACTTTTTTGGGGGAAAAATACACTTTTTTTTTAAAATAAATAATAAAAAAAAAAATAATAATAATATTAATAATAACAATAAAGTTAGCCTAAATATTTTTTTTTTATTTTGTGAAAGATAACATTACGCCGAGTAAATTGGTACCAAACATGTCACGCTTCAAAGTTGCACCCGCTCGTGGAATGGCGACAAACTTTTACCCTTAAAAATCTCCATAGGTGACGTTTAAAAAAAAAAAAAAAAAAAAAAAAATTCTATAGGTTGCATGTTTTGAGTTACAGAGGTCTAGGACTAGAATTATTGCTCTCACTCTAACGATCTTGGCGATACCTCACATGTGTGTTTTGAACACCATTTTCACATGCAGGCGCTACCAACGTATGCATTTGTTTCTGCACGCGAGCTCGGAGGGACGGGGCATGTTTCTTATTTACATTGACTTTTTTTTTACATTTTTACACTGTTCTTTTTTAAAAAAAAAATTGGGTCACTTTTATTCCTATTACAAAGGATGTTTCTTGTAATAGAAAAAAAGCATGACGGGTCCTCTCAAATATGAGATCTGGGATCAAAAACACCTCAGATCTCATATTTACACTAAAATGCAATAAAAAAATAAATAAATAAAAGAATCTCATTTAAAAAAAAAAAAAAAAAAAAATCCCTTTAAGAGCATTGGGCAGAAGTGATGTTTTGACGTCGCTTCCGCCCTGCAATGATATGGAGACGGGTAGGGGCCATCTTCCCCTCACTAGTCTCCATGTCAGCCTGTGGAGAGGACGCGATCGCCTCCACCGCTACCGACGGCTCCGGTAAGCGGCGGAGGGCACCAGGGAACGGCGGGAGGGGCACCCGCTGCCCCATAAAAGTGATCTTGCAGCGAATCGCCGCAGAGACCACTTTTATCTTGAAGCGCACCGCCCGCTGCTACCATAACAACGGTATTCCTTTTCAAAGTAGCAACGTAAAACTACTGCGGCGGTCTGGAAGTGGTTAAACTGATTTAATTTACAGACAGAAGTTTATCCTTTTGATCTAAAAGAATAAAATTATATTTTGTATCTCTTCTCTATTTCCAGCTCCCCCCCCCCCCCCGACAGCTTTGAGCAGAGAACAGGTTACATAGAATCGAGGAAATGAAGGATAAAGATCGTGGGGGGGGGGGGGTCAGATTTGAACTGAGATCATGTTTTTTAACAATGGGGTGGATTCAAGAAGCAATTGCGCCCGTGTAACCATATGTTACACGGCGCAATTGCTTACTTGCTCCGGCGTAGCGAATGCTCCTGATTCAGGAACATCGCTAAGCCGACTGCAGCCTAAAATCTGCGCGGCATAAGGCTCTTATGCCACGCAGATTTTAGGCTGCATTCTAGCGAAAACCGCTAGGGGGCGCTCCCATTGTGATCTGTGTATAGTATGCAAATTGCATACTAACACCGATTCACAAACTTGCGCTGGCCCTGCATACGCAAATTACGAAATTTGCGTACGTCGGGTTTCACGCAACGTTACACATCCTAATAGCAAGCGCAGCCAATGCTATAGGATGGCCACGTTCCCGCGTCGCGACGTTCAAATTTTACGTCGTTTGCGTAAGTGGATCGTGAATGGCGCTGGACGCCATTCACGTTCACTTTGAAGCAAATGACGTCCTTGCAACGTCATTTGCCGCAATGCACATCGGGAAAGTTTCCCGACGGAGCATGCGCTCTACGCTCGGCGCGGGAGCGCGCCTAATTTAAATGATTCCTGCCCCCGGCGGGATCATTTACATTAGGCGCCCGTACGCCGGGCAAGTTAAAACAGCGCCCCCGCAATTTACGGAGCTTCTGCTCCGTGAATCGCTGGCAGCGCAGAAAATTTGCGCGGGCGCAGGGCAAAAACACTGCCCTGTGCCTGCGTAAGAAAGGCGCAGATTCTTACTGAATCTGGGCCAACACATTTTGCTGTCCGGACCTCTGTAAAATTCAAGACCCCTGCTAAAGGTATTATTCTAATCGGTACTTGAGGGCCCTCTTGTGGGCATAAAAGGTATTTCTTTTAGCTGACATTTCTTCCAGCTGTAAAGGACTATATAGTGAATAAAAGCACTTTACCAGTGACTCCTCTTCAGACAGAAAACTTCCCTCCTTTAAACCATCGAAAAAAGAAGAGTATTCGGTAACCGCCAGACTGATGGAGACCTTTGACTTTGCCAAAAACCACTGCAGATCTTCCAGGGGTACCTTCTGCCCATTGTGCCCTGTGTAGAAAACAATGTTTAATGGTTAGCAGGATTGCCTGTGCTCTTTGTACTGTTTTTTTTATCTATACATTCATTCATAGATAATCAAGGAACTAAATGTATGCTGTGTACTTTATCCTCTAGAAAGTGATGAACCCATCTTGGAACCCATTTATACAGTTGCATTTTAACCACTTCAGCCCCGGACCATTATGCAGGTAAAGGACCTGGCCAGTTTTTGTGATTCGGCACTGCGTCGCTTTAACTGACAATTGCGCGGTCGCGCGACATGGCTCCCAAACAAAATGGGTGTCCTTTTTTTCCCACAAATAGAGCTTTCTTTTGGTGGTATTTGATCACCTCTGCGATTTTTATTTTTTGCGCTATAAACAAAATAGTGCGACAATTTAAAAAAAAAAAAAGATGCAATATTTTTTAATTTTTGCTATAATAAATATCCCCAAAAAATATATAAAAAAACAATTTTCCTCAGTTTAGGCCGATACGTATTCTTCTACATATTTTTGGTAGAAAAATAAATAAATCGCAATAAGTGTTTATTGATTGGTTTGTGCAAAAGTTATAGCGTCTACAAAATAGGGGATAGTTTTATGGCATTTTTATTAATATTTTTTTTTTTTACCAGTAATGGCGGCGATCATCGATTTTTTTCGTGACTGCGACATTATGGCGGACACATCGGACACATTTTTGGGACCATTGTCATTTTCACAGCGAAAAGTGCTATAAAAATGCACCGATTACTGTGAAAATGCCAATGGCAGTAAAGGGGTTAACCACTAGGGGTGCTAAGGGGTTAAGTGTGCCCTAAGGCTCCATTCACACCTAGGCGTATTTACGCCCGACGCTCGATATGCTGGAGGGGAGAAATACCATTGCCCTCTATGGAGATGGTTCACATCTCCAAACCGAATGCCGAAACGCCGAGCGCCTGAAGCTCAAAACAAGTCCCGAACCCTTTTTTTCAGGCGGCTTCTGCGTTCGGCATAGGAGATGTGGACCTGGGGGTTAAAATCGCGGTGACAAAACGCTGCAATTTTTCGCCGCAATTCGCGGGACAAAACGCTGCGATTAGGTGTGAATGCAGCCTAAGGGAGTAATTCTTACTGTAGGGGTGTGTGGCTGTAGGTGTGACGTCACTGATCGTCGTTCCCTATATCAGATGATCAGTGACACTGCCACACAGAAGAACGGGGAAGGTGTGTTTACACACACACCACTCCTTGTTCTTCAGCTCCTGTGACCCGATCGCGGGACACCGGCGGCGATCGGGTCCCGCAAAAGACAAAGTCTGTGCACACACATACGGGTGTATCTCGAAAAATTTGAATATCGTGCAAAAGTTCATTTATTTCACTAATGCAACTTAAAAGGTGAAACTAATATATGAGATAGACTCATTACATGCAAAGCAAGAGAGTTCAAGCCGTGATTTTTCATAATTGTGATGATTATGGCTTACAGCTCATGAAAACCTCAAATCCACAATCTCAGAAAATTTGATGAGGTGCAAAACAGGGATTAAAAAGCAGCACATTGCCTAGTTAAAAAAAAACACACAGTAAACATTGCTAGGCACACATTTAACCCCTGATTTCCCGAGATGTTAACGAGACAGAGAGAGAGAGAGAGAGAGAGAGAGAGAGAGAGAGAGAGAGAGAGAGAGAGAGAGAGAGAGAGAGAGAGAGAGAGAGAGAGAGAGAGAGAGAGAGAGAGACACAGACACAGACAGAGACACACAGACAGACAGAGACAGACAGACAGAGAGAGACAGACAGAGAGAGAGAGACAGACAGAGAGAGAGAGACAGACAGAGAGAGAGAGAGAGACAGACAGAGAGAGAGAGAGAGACAGACACACACACACACACACACACACACACACACACAGACAGAGACAGACAGAGACAGAGACAGAAAGACAGAGAGAGACAGACACACAGAGAGAGACACAGAGAGAGAGAGAGAGAGAGAGAGACACAGAGAGAGACAGAGAGAGAGAGAGAGAGACAGAGAGACACAGAGAGAGAGAGAGAGAGAGAGAGAGACAGAGAGACACAGAGACACAGAGAGACACAGAGAGAGAGAGAGACAGAGAGACAGACAGACAGACAGACAGAAGAGAGAGAGAGAGAGAGAGAGAGAGAGAGAGAGAGAGAAATAGAGACAGAGACTAGCTCAATACTATATTAAAGGCTGCTCTCAGGGGATTCAAACCCTGAATGGCAGAGCAAATCAGTACAATGGGCACAGATTACCAAACAAAGAATACAGGATCTTCCTCAGGAAGGTGAATAAGGGGAATGGTGTCTGTATACAGCGTCTCTATATCCGAGTGGCCTGATGTCTTGTGGCACTACAAGTGTCAGCAAGGTGACTAACAGCAATAATGTCTGTATACAGTGTCCATTCAACTCTGTATGCAGTGTCTTTGTTTCCTGAAAATGGGCAAAAGGCCTCTCACCGATCCTGCGGTCAAGGCTCAAACGAATGTCCTGGAACAGGCAGGCTCTTCTAGGGACCCGACTGCTCACCTCACACCGTCAATGCAGGTGCATCTGGATATGCACCTGGGATCCCCCTCTCTCGGGTTGGATGTCCTCAACCGTATATGGATACCCACAAAAAAACCCGGGAGGCAGCACCTCTCTCCTAAGTCCACTCTTCCCTTGCCTCGTGGTAACTGAATTCCCTCAGGCAAACAAGATGGAGTCTTTGGATCCTTTTTTCTAGAGCACGCTGGCTCTTGTAGTTCCATACAGTTCAATCTGGATGTGAAACTTGAGTCCTGGGACTACAAATTCCATGTAGCTTTGCTCCCTGGTGGTACTCACTCTGCTGACAGGATGTGACAGCACAGAGTCTTAGCTGGAGTTCCATCAGATAAGGCGACCTCTGTCAGATTTCGTAACGGAAGTGAAATTCCGTCACAGCCATCTTGGTACACCCCGCACTTGGCCACACTAAGCCTACAGTTAGAAGTCGCCAAGCGGACATCTTATTACACCCACTGAAATCTTGCACATTTTTACCACTAAACTGAGCTTACACCGTGAAATACAGCATTTAGAAACCCGCGACACTGTTTTGATGTTGAATCTTAAAATCAGCGGCAAGCCTGCTGATCTCACAGGTTTGCTAGTCTGACAGAACACTGCTGCTTTTAAAATTCAACATCAAAACAGGGTCATGGATTTCTAAATCCTGTATTTCACGATACAAGCTCAGTTTAGTGGTAAAAATAAGTGTGGAATGCAAGACATCCTGTAAAAAAGATGTCCGCTTGGTGACTTCAGACTGCAGGCTTACTGCGGGGTGTACCAAGATGGCCGTGATGGAAGGTCATTTCCGTTACAAGTTTTGACGGGTCAGCTAATCTGACGGAACACCGGCACTAGAGGGAAACAGTCTCACTGCAACAATGTTGCAGAGTGTCTTCTGATGCTGCAAGTAAGGTAGCCAGCTCCCTGCTACACGACTATTTGTGTATTTGAAGTGAAATAGCCAGGAGATAACGCATACAGTATAAATGGCATTGTAAAAACAGACTTTGGTGTAATTGACTAAAAAACGTACCATATACTAATTCCATTGTCTAGGCCAGGTCACAATTCTAGTTGCAATTTCATGCCTGAAAAAAAAAAAAAGAGACAGCTTGGTAAGCAAGTTCACCATGTAGTTCACAAATATTTGATAAAATACCAATAAAAACAATGTAGAAGATCTTTTTCATACGTTTTTGCTCTCAAGTTGCTGTAATTCTTCTCTGATCTCCACACTTCCTGGTTGTCTGTTTCCTGATAACCACAGTACTGGGAGCTTTCTCACTGTGGTCACAAATCAAGGAGGTGTGATTACTGTGTGTCTAAAACCCCACAGCACCAATCAGTTTTGTTTTCCAAACCATCACTGCCCTGTATTGGCTCTGTGGCTCTGTACATCACAGAAGCAGGAAACAACATGCAACAACGAAACTAGAAACTACAGGTACATTATATGATTGATTTTTATCTATTTTTAATCATTTTTAAAAGGAATCAGTTAACTATTATGTAACTATACCCTGTAAACAGTCATTTCAGAAAAAAAAAAAAGGTTTCCTTTACAACTCCTTTAATGCATCCTATGCATTACGGTAAAAAAACACCTTGCCTTGTCCAGCACCCCAGCGCCATTTTACTAACCTGAGCCCCAAATTTCCGTGAGCGCGATCCCGCCGTCGCTCTCACCATGGGTTCTCGGCTCTTCATTGGATAGATAGCAGCGCAGCCATTGGCTCCCATTGCTGTCAATCAAATCCAATGACACGGGCAACGAGTCCAGCATTCGGCGGCTATGGACACCAAATGCTGGACACGGGAGTGCACCCGCAAGGTAACCCCCTTGGGAGAGCGCTTCCCAGAGGGGGTTATCTGATGCAGGGAGGAGCCGAGAAAGCCGCCGTGGGACCCCAGAAGAGGATCGTTCGGGGCCACTCTGTGCAAAACAAACTGCACAGTTGAGTCAAGTATGACTAGGAGTATCACTTTAAAGTGAAGGTTCACCCAAAAAAATCTATTTTTTAACATTAGCCCAATTACGGGAAGCAGAATCGGGTGTTTTGATTAAAATCAATGCAGTACTTACCTTTTTTTAGATAGATGTTCTCCGCCGCTTCCGGGTATCCTATTTGATTGACAGCCTTCCGACCGTCGCATACAGCGCGTCACCAGTTTCCGAAAGTAGCCGAACGTCGGTGCGCAGGCACCATATAGCGCCGCACCGACGTTCGGCAACTTGTGACGCGCTGTATGCGACCGTCGGAAGGCTGTCAATCAAATAGGAACGCCCAGTCCTGAAGACCATACGCGGAAGCGGCGGAGAACATCTATCTCTACAACGGTAAGTACTGCATTGATTTTAATCAAAACACCCGATTCTGCTTCCTGTAATTAGACCCAATCTAATGTAAAAAAATGTTTTTCGGGTGAACTCCCGCTTTAAGGTAAAAAATAAAAAGAAAGCACTGACAGGCAGAGTTTTATAACAGAGGAGACCCTAGTGGTCTCTACCATCATAAATGCCTCTCCCAGCCTGTCGGCAGTAAGGTAATCCAATTGGCGCTTGTGCAACTCAGACCACATTTACGGCACCGCTCTGTGCTGTGATGAAGTGACTTCCATGTGTAGAAGGGATGTTATCGCGGCCCGGCCATTCAAGCAGCTGGAGAGGGCGACCGCAAAAAGAAGACCGGGAGAAGGAAGAAGCACCTGGATTAAGCTGGAGCGGTGACAGCACAGCACTGGAGGTTTGAGAGGCAAGTCTGCCATAAAGTGCCAATATGTGGTGCATACATACTGTATGTGGTGCAAGTGTAGTACATTAACCACTTCCATACCAGGCACTTACGCACCTTCCCGCTCAAGCCAATTTTCAGCACTGTTGCACTTTGAATGCCAATTGCGCGGTCATGCTACACTGTACCCAAACAAAATTGGCGTCCTTTTTCCCACAAATAGAGCTTTCTTTTGGTGGTATTTGATCACCTCTGCGATTTTTTTTTTTGCGCAACAACTAAAAAAAGACTGAAAATTTTGAAAAAAAATTACGTTTTAATTTTTTTCTGTTAATTTTTTTGTAAATAAGTAAGTTTTCTCTTTCAATTACGGGCACTGATATGGCGGCACTGATAGGCACCGATGAGATGGCATTGATGGACATCGATGAGGTAGTACTGACGGGCACAGATGAGGTGGCACTGATTGGCGGCGCTGGTATGCGGCACTGATGGGCACTCATAGGCGGCACTGATGGGCACACATAGGCGGCACTGATGGGCACACATAGGCGGCACTGATGGGCACACATAGGCGGCACTGATGGGCACACATAGGCAGCACTGATGGGCACACATAGGCAGCACTGATGGGCACACATAGGCAGCACTGATGGGCACACATAGGCAGCACTGATGGGCACACATAGGCAGCACTGATGGATACTTATGGGTGGCACAGATGGGCACTGATAGGTGGGCACTGGGCATGGATGGGCACTGTGGGGTGGCACTGATGGACACTGTGGGGCAGCACTGATTCCCATGTTGCCAATCAGTGCCCATTTGTGGGCACTGATTGGCATCTTTTTTTTTTTTTTTAATGCTTTTTTTTTTTCAGACTTTTTTTGTTTTTGTTTTTCAGGCTTTTTTTTTTTTTTGCCCTTCCCTGGTGGTCCAGGGTGGGCTTCCCTGGTGGTCCAGTGTGGCGATCCGAGGGGGGGCTGCGCTGATAAACAATCAGCGCGAACCCCCCCCTGTCAGGAGAGCCGCCGATCGGCTCTCCTCTACTCGCGTCTGTCAGAAGCGAGTGTGGAAGAGCTATCAACGGCTCTTCCTGTTTACATCGTGATCAGCCGTGATTGGACACGGCTGATCACGTGGTAAAGAGCCTCCACCGGAGGCTCTTTACCGAGATCGGAGATGCAGGGTGTCAGACTGACACCCCGCATCACCGATCGCCGCGCTGCGCGCCCCCACAGCCGCGCGCGGCATGAAATCCTGCAGGACGTCCATGGACGTCCAGTCAGGATTTCAAAACCACTTCCCGGACGTAAATCGGCCATAGGCGGGAAGTGGTTAAGCAATAAAGCTTCTAGGAGACTATTTTATTTCATTTTTGTTAGCAGGAGTTTAACACTGCTTTAAAGATTGAAAGAATAATAAATCAAATTATAAAAATTGTTAAAAATATTTATTTTCTTTATAAACAATGGGCTAGATTCAGATAGCCCGCCGTAAGTTTGTGTGGGCGTAGCGTATCTCAGATACGCTACGCCGCCGTAACTTAGTGAGGCTGGGGCTGGATTCACAAAGAACCTGCGCCCTAAGTTACGGCGGCGTAGCGTACATCTGTCGGCGTAAGCGCGCCAAATTCAAATTGTCAAGAGGTGGGCGTGTTTTATGCAAATAAAACATGACCCCACGTAAATGATGTTTCTCGCGAACGGCGCATGTGCCCGCCGTGAACGTATCCCAGTGCGCATGCTCCTAATCACGTCGCAAATAGTCAATGGTTTCGATGTGAACGTAATTTACGCAAAGCCCTATTCGCGAACGACTTACGCAAACAACGTAAAATTTTCACAATTCGACGCGGGAACGACGTCCATACTTAAAGTGGAGGTTCACCCAAAAACTTTATTTTTAACATTAGATTGAGGCTAATTTTGTCTAGGGGAATCGGGTAGTTTTTTTTAAATCGAAGCAGTACTTACCGTTTTAGAGAGAGATCTTCTCCGCCGCTTCTGGGTATGGGCTGCGGGACTGGGCGTTCCTATTTGATTGACAGGCTTCCGACTGTTGCATACATCGCGTCACGATTTTCCGAAAGTAGCCGAACGTCGGTGCGCAGGCGCCGTATAGAGCCGCACCGACGTTTGGCTTCTTTCGGCTACTCGTGACGCGATGAATGCGACCGTCGGAAGCCTGTCAATCAAATAGGAACGCCCAGTCTCGAAGACCATACCCGGAAGCGGCGGAGAAGATCGCTCTCTAAAACGGTAAGTACTGCTTCGATTTAAAAAAAAACACCCGATTCCCCTAGACAAAATGAGCCTCAATCTAATGTTAAAAATTGTTTTTCGGGTGAACTCCCGCTTTAACATTGGCTATGCCTCATATAGCAGGAGTAACGTTACGCCGGAAAAAGCCTTACGCAAACGACGTAAAAAAATCCGCCGGGCGCACCTACGTTTCTGAATCGGCATATCCAGCTCATTTGCACATTCTACGCTGAAATCTACGGCAGCGCCCCCTAGCGGCCAGCGTAAACATGCACCCTAAGATACGACGGCGTAAGAGACTTACGTCAGTCGGATCTTAGCCTAATTTTGGCGTATCTTGCTTTCTGAATCCAGAAAGAAGATACGCCGGCGCAACTTTTAATTTACGCGGCGTATCAATAGATACGCCGGCGTAAATTCTTTCTAAATCTAGTCCAATGTCTTCTATACAGTCACAGAGTGTGGGGTGTATAATGTACAGCAGAGTATATTGTACAATCACTGTGCACACGGCCAGCAGTGTAGATTGTGCAGCACAGTGTATAAGGAGTGGATGGCAGTCTTACACTAAGGCTGGGTGTAAACTGCCGTGACCTAAGGTAGCGTGCATGAACACATAAAGATAACAAGATTTATCTTCTAGGAGCTTAAAAAAACGCAAGTGTGCATGGAGCCTTAGAACAGTTCCATTGCAATTAATGGGGTGCGACTTGTCATGCGACTTTAAACTCTCAAGCTGCATGACAAGCCGTGGCAGTGTGAACCGAACCTTAAAGGGCTTCTAAAGGAATTTTTTTCCCCCCTAAATAGCTTCCTTTACCTTAGTGCAGTCCTCCCTCACTTACCTCATCCTTCCATTTTGCTTTTAAATGTCCTTTTCTCTTCTGAGAAATCCTCACTTCCTGTTCTTCTGTCTGTAACTCCACACAGTAATGCAAGGCTTTCTCCCTGGTGTGGAGTGTCGTGCTCGCCCCCTTCCTTGGACTACGGGAGAGTCAGGACGCCCACTAACACACAGCTCCTTTCTCTATCTGAAATCAATGGGCAGCGGCGCCTTGCGAGCGGTTTTAACCCTTTTCCGGCTGCTAGCGGGGGGCCGAAAAGCGCCGCAAATGCGACGGTAAAGCGCCGCTAAAAATAGCTGCATTTTACCGCCGACGCTCGGGGCAGCTCGGTGTTAAAGGGCTCTTAAAGAGACATTTTTTTTTCAAATGACATTACATTTTATTTATTTTTTATTGCATTTTAGTGTAAATTTGAGATCGGAGGTCTTTTTGCCCCCAGATCTTATATTTAAGAGGACCTGTCATGCTTGTTTTCTATTACAAGGGATGTTTACATTTCTTGTAATAGGAATAAAAGTGACAGTGTAAAAAAATAAAAAGGGATAAATAAAAAATAATAATAAAACGAGCGGGTGCAATTTTGAAGCGTGACATGATGGGTATCCATTTACTCGGCATAACATTATCTTTCACAATATGAAAAACAAAAAATTGGGCTAACTGTAATGTTGTCTTACTTTAAAAAAAAAAAAAAGTGCGCTTGAAAGACCGCTGTGCAAATACGGTGTGACATGGAACGACCGCCATTTTATTCTCTAGGGTGTAAGTGTGTGTGTGTGTGTGTGTGTGTGTGTGTGTGTGTGTGTGTGTGTGTGTGTGTGTGTGTGTGTGTGTATATATATATATATATATATATATATATATATAT
This sequence comes from Rana temporaria, assembly GCF_905171775.1. NCBI lineage: Eukaryota > Metazoa > Chordata > Amphibia > Anura > Ranidae > Rana > Rana temporaria. The sequence goes on along the minus strand of NC_053489.1, from coordinate 629,892,910 downwards.
ATCATTTATTTTAATTTTTTTTCTAATGTTTGGGGGGTTATAAGTAATTTTCTAGCAAAACAAAACCGTAAACACCAAATCTCAGAAAGAGGCTCGGGGCTGACGTGGTTAATACCACTTTAACCACTTCCTGACGGCCGTCCGACTTTATACGGCCGCTGTGTGGATCTTAATTACCGGAAGGCCGTCTATATACGGCCTCCAGCCACTGGGGGGCCGTGTACCCGCCACATCACAGAGATGCCAATGCGCGTGCCTGGCGGCCGCGATGTCCACCAGGCACCCGCGATCGGCGGTTACAGAGACAAGGACGTGGATCTGTGTGTGTAAACACACAGATCCACGTCCTGTCAGGAGAGAGGAGACCGATCTGTGTCCCTTGTACATAGGGACACAGATCGGTCACCTCCCCCAGTCAGTCCCCTTCCCCCATAGTTAGAAACACTATGCAGGTGCACATTTAACCCCTTCCTCACCCCCTAGTGTTAACCCCTTCAATGCCAGTCACATTTATACAGTAATCAGTGCATATTTATAGCACTGATCGCAGTATAAATGTGAATGGTGCCAAAAGTGTCCGACATAATGTCGCAGTGCCGATAAAAATCGCAGATCGCCGCCATTACTAGTAAAAAAAAATTATTCTGTCCCCTATTTTGTAGGCGCTATAACTTTTGCGCAAACCAGTCGCTTATTGCGATTTTTTTTTTTACCAAAAAAATGTAGAAGAATACTTATCGGCCTAAACTGAGAAAAAAAAAATGTTTTTTTTTTTTTGTTTTAACCACTTCCCGACGGCCGTAGGACTATATACGGCCGCAGGGTGGTTCTACTTCTCTGGGGCGCCGTGTTTTTACGGCCGCCCCTTTCCGCGTTCCCCGCACGCGCAGCGGGGAACCTCTGTGCTGGCCGTGTCCCTTGGACACAGCCAATCACAGATCGCCGTGAACGGCCAATCGGAGTGGCCGTTTGCTAGGCGATCTGTGCGGCCAATGAGAGATGATCTCATATGTTTACATATGAGATCATTTCTCATTGCCGGCTCTCACAATGACAGCGTGCTGTTGGGGAGAGAGGAGACGGATCTGTGTCTCTTGTACATAGGGACACAGATCGGTCACCCCCCCAGTCACCCCCCTTCCCCCACACAGTAAGAACACTATATAGGGAATACATTTAACCCCTTCCTCACCCCCTAGTGTTAACCCCTTCCCTGCCAGTCACATTTATACAGTAATTAGTGCATATTTATAGCACTGATTGCAGTATAAATGTGAATGGTGCCAAAAATGTGTCAAAAGTGTCCGCCGTAATGTCGCAGTGCCGATAAAAATTGCAGATCGCCGCCATTACTAGTAAAAAAATAATAATAATAATTCTGTCCCCTATTTTGTAGGCGCTAAAACTTTTGCGCAAACCATTCGCTTATTGCGATTTTTTTTTTTACCAAAAATATGTAGAATACGTATCGGCCTAGACTGAGAAAAAAAATGTTTTTTTTTTTAAAAAATGGGCTATTTATTATAGCAACAAGTAAAAAACGTTGATTTTGTTTGTTTGTTTATGGCGCAAAAAATAAAAACCGCAGAGGTGATCAAATACCACCAAAATAAAGCTCTACTTGTGGGGAAAAAAGAACGTCAATTTTGTTTGGGAGCCACGTCGCACGACTGCGCAATTGTCAGTTAAAGCGACGCAGTGCCAGAAGCTGAAATTTCACCTGGGCAGGAGGGGGTATATGTGCCCAGTAAGCAAGTGGTTAATGCCACAAAATATTCAAGAAGGATCCAAATTCATATGAGATAAAAAAAAAAATAGATAAATCATACAGATCTGTGTGCCAGGTCCACACAAATGCTGGTGCCACCAGTTAAAGATGCATATCCTCCTCCTATCATTACCCCATCTGCTTGTAAAGATAGAATATAGGTGGGGGCTGGGGGGGGCAAGATGAAGCTGCACCTCCTGTTTTTACCCTCCCCCAGCTGCCCATATTGCTTTAGTAAATCAGCTCCAATGTGTCCACATAGAGGAGCAAGTCTTATCAATCACAGTGATACACAGAGTTCTGATCACACTGTGCCCATGTACAGGGGGGTGAGGGGTGCTGGCAGACATCATGTGATCTGCACTCTGCCATACAACAAAGAGGAAGCATGCAAACCACATAACATCCCATTACTTACTGTGCTCTCCATGCAGACTGTGTGCTGTGATAGAAGGAGGAAGGAGGTCTGCAGCTCCCCCGGAAACCAGAGACAGCAATACACACATCTAAGGGGCAGTCCCCATCCCCCCTCCTCTATACTGACCTCCCATTGAGGGAAAACATTGCAGCTAGCAGGGTTCCTATTACATCACAATGGCAAACTTCCCCCCCTACTGGCTGTGCAGAACTACAACTCCCAGCATTCCCTCTGCCTGTGTTTCATCAGATTAGGCGACCTATCTGAAAGTGTAACTGAAGTGACGTTTCATCGCCGCCATCTTGCTACACCTGCCCTCGTACATAGTAAGGATACACAGAGAAGGTGGCAAGCGGACATCTTGTTACACCCACCGGAATTTTGCATTCTATACGGTTTTTTTTAACAGTTAACTGAGCTTATATAGTAAAATACAGTACTTATAACTCAGTGTCAATGTTTACATGCTGAATTTTAAAAGCAGCGAACTTCTGTCAGATTGAGAAGCCTGTAAGATCAGCACGCTTGCAGTTGCCGCAGCTTTTACAATTCAACATCTAAACAGTAAAGCCGTGTACACACGATCGGTTTATCCGATGAAAACAGTCTTTCATCGGACAAATCGATTGTGTGAGGGCCCCATCGTTTTTTTTTTTTCCATCGGTGAAAAAAAATAGAACACGTTTTAAAATTTATGTATTGTCGGGGGGGGGGGGGGGGGGGTCTGTATTGTAGGGGGGGTTTTGTATTGTAGGGGGGTCGACACTGTAGGGGGGTTCTGTATTGTATGGGGGGTCGGCACTGTAGAGGGGGTTCTGTATTGTAGGGGGGTTCTGTATTGTAGGGGGGTCGGCACTGTAGGGGGGGTCTGTATTGTAGGAGGGGGTTCTGTATTGTAGGGGGGGTCTGTATTGTAGGGGGTCTGCTCTTTAGGGGTGAATCTGTATTGTAGAGGGGGTTCTGTATTGTAAGGAGGGGTCTGTATTGTAGGTGAGGGGGGTCCCCACTGTAGGGTCTGTATTTTAGGGGGTCGGCACTGTAGGGGGGTTCTGTATTGTAGGGGGGGTCGGCACTGTAGGGGGGGTCTGTATTGTAGGGGGGGGTCTGTATTGTAAGGGGGGGTATTGTATTGTAGGGGGGTCAGCACTGTAGGGGGGTCTGTATTGTAGGGGGGTTCTGTATTGTAGGAGGGGGGTTCTGTATTGTAGGGGGGTATGTATTGTAGGGGGGTCTGCTCTTTAGGGGTGAATCTGTATTGTAGAGGGGGTTCTGTATTGTAAGGAGGGGTCTGTATTGTAGGTGAGGGGGTCTGCACTGTAGGGGTGGGTGTGTATTGTAAGGGGGGGTCTGCACTGTAGGGGGAGGGGTCTGCACTGTAGGGGGTGTCTGTGTAACATACAGGTGTCTAGAGCTGTGGGGGGCTGTGTAATGTAAAGGGGTGCAGGGTGCTGTGTAATGTATAGGGGTCAAGAGATGCAGGGTTCTATGTAATGTAAAGGGGTCCAGTGGTGCAAGGGTGTTGTGTAATGTAAAGGGGTTTAGTGGTGCAGGGTTAATGTGTAATGTAAGGGACCCAGTGGTGCAAGGTGCTGTGTAGTGTAAAGGGGTCCAAAGTGCAGGGTGCTGTGTAATGTAACAGGGCCCAGAGGTGCAGGGTGCTGTGTAATGTAACAGGGCCCAGAGGTGCAGGGTGCTGTGTAATGTAAAGGGGCCCAGAGGTGCAGGGTGCTGTGTAATGTAAAGAGGTGCAGGGTGCTGTGTAATGTAAAGGGGTCCAGAGGTGCAGGGTGCAGTGTAATGTAAAGGGGCCCAGAAGTGCAGGGTGCTGTGTAATGTAAAGGGGCCCAGAGGTGCAGGGTGCTGTGTAATGTAAAGGGGCTCAGAGGTGCAGGGTGCTGTGTAATGTAAAGGGGCCCAGAAGTGCAGGGTGCTGTGTAATGTAAAGGGACTCAGAGGTGCAGGGTGCTGTGTAATGTAAAGGGGCCCAGAAGTGCAGGGTGCAGTGTAATGTAAAGGGGCCCAGAAGTGCAGGGTGCTGTGTAATGTAAAGGGGTCCAGAGGTGCAGGGTGCTGTGTAATGTAAAGGGGCTCAGAGGTGCAGGGTGCTGTGTAATGTAAAGGGACTCAGAGGTGCAGGGTGCTGTGTAATGTAAAGGGGCCCAGAAGTGCAGGGTGCTGTGTAATGTAAAGGGGTCCAGAGGTGCAGGGTGCTGTGAAATGTAAAGGGGTCCAGAGGTGCAGGGTGCTGTGTAATGTAGAGGGATGCAGTTGTGGAGAGGGGTACACAGTAGTGACAGAGATATTGGAGGATGCAGGGGGCACAGTGGGGTGTTTTTATATTTTAATGTGGGGGGGGGGGGGGGAGAAATAGGATCTGCCCCGGGTGCCAAATGCTCTAGGTACGCCTGGCAGGCAACAGGCGGATTCTGACGGAAAGACGGCATGGGCGGCTGTCCTTGCCTTGCTATGAGGAGCAGGAATGAGGAGCTCATATGCCATGCGCACTGAGAAGACAAAGGAGGGCAAGAATCCACAGAGGCAGGCAGCGGATGTAAAAACTTTTTTCTGTAAGTAAATTCTTTTTTTTATAAGTGCAGTGTACTGCTTAATGTCTGTGCAGAGACCGCCCTGTCTCTCCTCCGCTCTCCCCTATGGGGAATCGGATGAATACGGACCGCGTGTCCGTATTCATCCGATCCGTTCCGCCGGACGGAAGAAAAATAGGGTTTTCTTCCGTCCGCAAAAGCGGATCTTTGCGGACGCGGATGGTTGTGGACGTTAGCGGATGCATCATCCGCTAACGTCTGCAATCCCATAGGGCTTCATTACAAGTCCGTAAATGGACTTGTAATTAACGGACCGTTTGTCCGTATGTGTGAAAGAGCCCTAAGGCCGGCCCTGTTTGTACTCCTCACCTGGATGCCGCCACACATGCTTGACGCCATCTGAACCAAATGAGTTTATCTTGGTCTCACAAGACCACAGGACATGGTTCCAGTAATCCGTGTCCTTAGTCTGCTTGTCTTGTCTTTGCAGGCTTTCTTGTGCATCATCCTTAGAAGAGGCTTCCTTCTGCCATGCATACCCAGCGGGTTAGTGGGGGTGACGCTTGAGGAGTATACAGCAGGTTAGTTGTTGAAGAGCTCAGGGGATCCAGCGGGAGGCTGGGATCTGGTTGTCTAGTGAGAGACTCGGAGCTTAGTGATTGAAGACCTACAGTGGGAAACTGTAAAAGGGAATGCAGGGAATGAACTAAAACAAATAGGTAGATTCAGGTACAAGGGATTAACTTTAGGGCGGCCTAGCCTGTTTAGGCTACACCGCGTAAATTAGCTAGGCTAGTAATGATTCTCAATCTTCTTACCTGCTAATCTACGGCGGCGTAGCCTCAAACGAGCGGGCGTAAGGGCGCCTAATTCAAATGACTTGGAGGGGGGCGTGTATCATGGTAATGAGGCTTGACCTCACGTTTTCGACGTTTTTTGTCACTGCGCATGCGCCGGGCGACTACATTTCCCAGTGCGCATTGCGGGTAAGTACGCCGTACGGGTCTATTGATTTCGACGTGGACGTAAACGACATAAATCCCGATTCGCGGACGACTTACGCAAACAACGTAAAAATTTCGAATTTCGCGGCGGGAACGGCGGCCATACTTAACATTACTATTCCACTAGAGCCTAGCACTAACTTTACGTGGCCTATCTCTTACGTAAACGGCGTAAAAGTACTGCATCGGCCTGGCGTTCGTTCGTGAATCGGCGTATCCCCTCATTTACATAATCTACGCCGGCCGCAATGGAAGCGCCATCTAGCGGCCATCAGAAACATTGCAATCTAAGCTAGGATGGCGCAAGCCGTCGTATCTTGTGTATCTCTGTTAGAGAATACACTTAAACATAGGTTGGTGCAGATTCAGAGTTAGGTCGGCTTATCTGTAGATAAGCCGGCCTAACTCTTTCTGAATCTACCTAAAATATCCTGCCTTTACATCCACTGTAATTCTGAGACTTTTGGCATTAGTAATATTTTTGGCCAGCAGAGGGCCATGTTGTACAACATAATGAATAGTTTATCAGTAATGGCAACAGGCTCTACCAGCAGTATGCTCATACCTGTGATTATGTCTGACAAGTTCAGGGGTACCGGTACACACATCTAATATAATTGAGCTGTTTCAAAAATCAACAGAATTAAACAAAACTGGCCAAAATCTATGCATTTTTTTAGTGAGTTTGCAGAGCCACAGAAACGCACTAAAATCCATTTAACCTTTAACATTTAACTATGGGTCTTGTTCCCATCTATGCAGTTTCCTGCTAGGCATTTATGTTTTTGGCTCCATAGACTTCAATGGTTTTGCATCAAAAACACGTGAAAAACACATGTACATGCGTTTTTGGTACATTTTCCTGCATGACAACAGACACCTCCTTCTAGCAAAATCAATGTTTCGCAAAAATCGCAAAATGGGTTGCAAAAACACATCAACAGCACATGCATAGATTTAACCACTTCCATACCGGGCATTTTCACCCCCTTCCTGCCCAGACCAATTTTTAGTTTTCAGCGCTGTCGCACTTTGAATGACAATTGCACGGTCGTGTGACGTGGCTCCCAAACAAAATTGACCCCCCTTTTTCCCCACAAATAGAGCTTTCTTTTGATGGTATTTGATCACCTCTGTGGTTTTTATTTTTTGCGCTATAAACAAAAGAAGAGCGACAATTTTGAAAAAAAACACAATGGGCCAGATTCACGTAGATTCCGGCGTAAGCTATTTACACTACGCCGCCGCAACTTTGTGGAGCAAGTGCCTTATTCTCAAAGCACTTGCTCTGTAATTTGCGGAGGCGTGGTGTAAATGGCCCGGCGTATCACCACGTAATTCAAAGGGGGCGGCTTGTGTTTAATTAAGCGCGCCCCCATGCCGAACGAACTGCGCATGCGCCAGCCTTAAACGTAGCCGAGTGCGCATGCTCCGTAGTACGCCGCAAATACATTGGTTTCGACGTGAACGTAATTAACGCACAGCCCTATTCGTGACGAGTTACGTAAACGACAGAAAAAGCAGACGCTGTCCCGACAGCCATTCTTAACATGGCATACGGCGGACTGACGTAAGGTTACCCCTCATATAGCAGGGGTAACCTTACGCTTACGGAAACGACGTAAACTACGGCGAAGCGGCGCAAAAACGTTCGGGAATCGGCTCATTTGCATATGCAGCGCTGAAATCGACGTAAAAGCCACCTAGCGGCCAGCGTAGTATTGCATTTAGGATCCGACGGTGTAAGTGACTTACACCAGTCAGATCCGAGCCTAATTCTGACGTATCTTGTTTTGAGAATACAAAACAATGATACGCCGGCGGGATTTTCGAATTACGCCGGTGTATCTGTATCTGTCATGGGTCCCCTGATCCTCTTATAGTGCTGCACTTATCAGTGCTGCATAACTGCTAGACATGTGCGGTTTGTTTTGTTCCGAATTAAAAATCGGACCAATTTTTGTTATTCGGAAATTTGGATATATCTGAATTTCCGAATTAGAATAGTACCGAATTTAAACAAATCCATAATGACGAAATTCGATTCGTACGAAATTCAAATCGTTTTCGAAAAGTTTTCCAATTTCCAAAGAGAATAAAATAGAATAGAAAATAAAGGAATATAATAGAAAAAAAATTATATTCTATTCCCTTATTATCTATTCTATTTTACATGCATAGCATCAGCTCTCCACGTTGAAATTGGAAAACTGTTCAAAGACTATTTGAAATCGAAAACTTTTCAAATTTGAAAACTTTTCTAAATTGATTTCAAAAACTTTTCTAAATTGATTTCGAAAACTTTTTGAATTTGAAAACTAGTTGAAATCGATAAAAAAAAAGAAATAAACTAAACGAATCATGAAAACAAATGAAATGAATGAAACAAATTTAACTAAATTAATTTATGTAAATAACGAATCGAAACAAAACAAATACGTTCGTTCTGCACATGTCTAATAACTGCTCCATCCTCTGTCTCACTTCTGGATATGGAGGAGCAGTTGACTTCCTCCCCTGTGACAGTGCTCTGCTGTAGCAGCCAATAATAAGGCTTGATCACTGTCACATGATCAGGGGGGTGACACCTTTACCTACTGGGTCACCAATACCAATAATTTCAGTACAGCTGCAGAGCTGGAAGAGGGGTTGCTAGTTAGGTGAACATAGGGGGGATGGGGTCGCCCCTTTGAAGATTCACGGTTAGTTTACCCTGCACAATCAAAGTGACAGAATCTTTTTAACCAGTTGCCGACCAGTCGCCGCCGTTTTACGGTGGCAGGTCGGCTCGGCTGGTCAAAATCACGTAATATTACGTGATTTTGCATTTCAGCCACTAGGGGCGCGCGTATGAACAATGTATGAACAGCGATCTGTCATTTCCCCTAGTCAGTCCCACCCCCCCTTCAGTTAGAACACACCTAGGAAACATAATTAACCCCTTCCTCGTCCTAGTGTTAACCCCTTCCCTGCCAGTGACATTATAACAGTAATCAATGCATTTGTATAGCACTGATCGCTATAAAAATGCCAATGGTCCCAAAAATGTGTCAAAAGTGTCCGAAGTGTCCACCATAAGGTCGCAGTACTGATACAAATTGCAGATCGCCACCATTACTAGTAAAAACATTTTTTTTTTATAAAAATGCCATAAAACTATCCCCTATGTTTTAGACGCTAAAACTTTTGCGCAAACCAATCAATAAACGCTTATTGTGATTTTTTTTAACAAAAAATTTGTAGAAGAATACGTATTGGCCTAAACTGAGGAACAAATAGTTTTTTTTATATATTTTTGGGGGATATTTATTACAGCAAAAAGTTTAAAATATTCATTTTTTTTCAAAATTTTGCTCTATTTTTGTTTATAGCGCAAAAAAACGCAGAGGTGATCAAATATGACCAAAAGAAAGCTCTATTTGTGGGAAAAAAAAGACGGCAATTTTGTTTGGGAGCCACGTCGCACGACCACGCAATCGTCAGTTAAAGCGACGCAGTGCCGAATCGCAAAAAGTGGCCCGGTCATTGAGCAGCAAAATGGTCCGGGGCTGAAGTATTCAATTAAATCAATTTTTCTCAGTATTTGTCCTTTGATATGTAGTACAGTCATTCAGCCTACATTACACATAGATCAATGATTCTATACGGCCTCTAGGATAGAAAAACTGACTTTCTATAATGAAGAGTTTAAGCGGTTCTACGGTATTTCATCTTTTATAGAGCGTTGCATGCTCCTCTATTGTGAGCTGATTGGCTCACGCAGACTAATTGAAATAACAAACTAAGGCCGAGCAAATTTTCTGTAAATTTAAAATAACATTGAAACTTCGAATCCATCTTCTCGATTATTTCTTCCAGCAAAACTATAATGGGAAAGTGACTGCAAATTAATCTCCATGGACTTCCTCAGAAGATAATGGGCAAATATGTTTTACTGACTTCTTTTTATTTCCTGCAACTGAGAAATAAATATAGAACTATCCATATCAGCGTAAATTTAACGTCTCTTTTGTTTCATGTTTTCGAGACTCATTAATGGAAGTTTTGTCTTTTTTATCTGAATGTACTTTGGAAATAATGTTTGCCTTCAAGGTGACATCCCATATTAAAGATAAGAAATAGTATTGAAAGAGCAAGATATAAAGGTACTTAAAGAATAGATTGCAGATATTCAAATTAAGATAAATCTGTCTGTCTATTAGTAAATGATTAGTAATTTCTGTGAGTGGACATGATCAATGCTGTGCTTATCTCTGAACTTAATGCCGCATACACACGATCATTTTTCGGCATGAAAAAAAACGAAGTTTTTTTAAAACGTCATTTAAAATGATCGTGTGTGGGCCTCACATCGTTTTTCGGCTTCTGAAAAACGACAATTTTTTTTTTGAACATGCTGCATTTTTTCACGTCGTTTTTTAAAATGTCGTTTTTCGTGTTGTTAAAAATGATCGTGTGTGGGCAAAAACAACGTTTTAAACCCGCGCATGCCCAGAAGCAAGTTATGAGACGGGAGCGCTCCTTCTGGTAAAACTACCGTTCATAATGGAGTAAGCACATTCATCACGCTGTAACAGACAAAAAAGCGCAAATTGTCTTTTACTAACAAGGAATCAGCTAAAAGCAGCCCAAAGGCGAATAGAACTTCCCCTTTAGAGTGCCGTCGTACGTGGTGTATGTCACCGCACTTTGTTTATCATTTTTCAAAAACAATGGTGTGTGGGCAACATCGTTTTTAATGATGAAGTTGGAAAAACTTCGTTTTTTGGACATGCTGAAAAACTACGTTTTTTTCATGCCGAAAAATTATCGTGTTTACGCGGCATAATGGCTAAGGAAACTTTTCCAGTTTCCGTTCCCTTTTGCTCCCCACTTTCAAAGTAGGTCTAACACCCCAAAATGCTATACTTACCTAGATCTCACCCTGAGGCCCACAGAATTGTTTACATCCCTCCGTTGGCTTCTTGATCTGACATCTGTGCCTGCACAGTTCTTCCCCATGGACTTCTATGGGGCTGGGAGACTGATAGGAGCTGACGCAATTTCCTTTCCATCCACCATGGGTGGAAGGAAAAAAGTTGCTTGATTCCCCCATCAACACAGTCTGTGTGGATGGGGGAATCCCTCCCGCAGTGCCTTCGCTTCTGGCAGAACACCATGGGGGAGCCAACCAGCGGGTCTGTAGGACTCGATGTCCATCGGCCACCCGCGATTGCTCCAGAGACAGGTGGAAATGAGATGTGTCAGTGTTAACAAACAGATCCCCGTTCTGTTTCTGGGAGAGAAAGATTGTCTGTTCCTAATGATTAGAAACAACTATCTGTCTCCTACTCCAGTCAGCCCAGCCCCCATACAGTTAGCAACACCTCCCAGGGAAGACACTTAATCGCTTGATCGCCCCTTAGTGTTAGCCCCTTCCCTGCCAGTGACATTTATACAGTAATCAGTGGCTATTTTTAGCTCTGATCGCTGTATAAATGTCAATGGTCCCAAAAAAGTGTCAAAAGTCCGATCTGTCCGCCGCAATGTCGCAGTCCCGCTAAAAATCGCAGATCACCGCCGTTAATAGTAAAAAAAATATATATAATAATAAAAATACCATAAATTATCCCCTATTTTGTAGACGATATAAATTTTGCTCAAACCAATCAATATGCGCTTATTGCGATTCTTTTTACAAAAATATGTAGAAGAATACATATTGGCATAAACTGAATTATTTTTTTGGGGGATATTTATTATAGCAAAAAGTAAAAAATATTGTTTTTTTTTCAAAATTTTCACTTTTTTTGTTTATAGCGCAAAAATTAAAACCACAGAGGTGATCAAATACCACCAAAATAAATCTCTATTTGTGGGGAAAAAAAGGACATTAATTTAGTTTGGGTACAACATTGCACGGTCGCACAGTTGTCAGTTAAAGCGACGCAAAAAATGGCTTGGTCATTAATCGCTTGCTGACTGCCTAACGTACATTTACCTTGGCAGAATGGCACAGGCAGGCAAAGCAACGTACAGGTACGTTGCTTTGAATCTGCCGCCTAGCAGGCACGTGCGTGTGCCCGCCGCGGTTTCAGTGACTGTGTCCCCGGGACCCGCAGACTCTTTGTCCACCGGTGTCCCGCGATCGTGTCACCGAGAGGCAGAACGGGGAGATGCCTTTGTAAACAAGGCATTTCCCTGTTCTGCCTAGTGACAGGACAGTGATCTACTTTTCCCTGTGATCGGGAGCAGTGATCACTGTTGTGTCACTGGTAGCCCAGCCCCCTCACAGTTAAGCCTCATACACACGATCGGACTTCCAACTGACTTTTCTGTGGATTGTGCTCGGAATGGGCGTTGGCCGTGAACTTGATTTGCATACACACGGCAGGACTTTTTCAGCCAACAAACATGAACGTAGTGACATAATAGACGTACTACGTGTTTTTTCTGATCTTTACCGCCACCCTTTGGGCAGCTTTTGCTATTGTTGTCTGATCTTTAGCATTGTTTCTGAGCATGCGTGTTTGTACTTTGAACTTTAGTCCGATGGACTTGTGAACACATGATCGGAATAGCCGACGTAGGACATTTGTTGCCGGAAAGTTTGTCAGTTCTCACAGCGAACATTTGTACGATGAAAAAGTAAAAAGTTTGTCTGATGGAGCGTACACACAGCTGGATTGTCTGCAAAAACAGGTCCGTCGAAGGTTTGTTGTCAAAAAGTCAGATTGTGTGTACGGGCCTTTAGAATCACTCCCTAGGACACACTTAACCCCTTCCTTGCCCCCTACTGGTTAACCCCTTCACTGCCAGTATCATTCACACAGTAATCAGTGCATTTTTATAGCACTTGTAAGGGATTAGCTCGGTAGCGGGGGGGTGTTACCCCCTGCATGGGTTCACTACACACGGAACGATACAGAGAAACAGCCGAAGACGGTTGAAAACAAAGAATTTGGTTTATTCTTCCATCTTGCTGGAAACAATTGCAAGCATCCAAACAGCATAGACAAAATAACATAAAATAAACCCTGGCCACTTGGGGCGTCTACCTTCACCACACAGGAACCTATCTATGGAGTCTGGCACAGCCTAGTGCTGGGCAGACACTGCTGGTCATACAGCAGAAAACAAATAGTCTTTTTGATTTTTATCCCACAGGAAAAAGCACCTCACCTCTTCAGAAGTATTTCTGTTCACTGCTCTCCTTCACTCAAAAAGCCTCAGGATGCAGCAATCAGTAGTAATCCTCTGGATTACTTATAGAGGCCGTAATTGCCTCATTCTGAACAGCTGAAGTTTTCCATCTTTCTGGCTGCTTCTGCAGCCGACACCTGATAATAATTGGTATATTGTCTAAACAAGGCAGAAATGTATCTCCCGTCTGTGACAACACCCACAGATTTACCTGACATCCTGTCACACACTGTATAAATGACAATGGTCCCAAAATAGTGTCAAAAGTGCCTGATGTGTCCGCTGCAATATCGCAGTCACGATAAAAATCGCTAATCGCCACCAAAATAATAACAATAAAAATGCCATAAAACTATCTGCGCTGTTTTTTGTTTATAGAGCAAAAAATAAAAACCGCAGAGGTGATAAAATACCACCAAAAGAAAGCTCTATTTGTGGGGAAAAAAGGATATAAATTTTGTTTGGGTGCAACATCGTATGACCGCGCAGTTAAAGCAAAGCAGTACCGAATCACAGAAAATGGCCCAGTCAATGGGCAGTCAAATCCTCTGGGGCTGAAGTGGTTAAGGGGGCAAATCCGCTCCTTAA